>NC_036858.1:39306157-39410948 GCF_002910315.2 Salvelinus sp. IW2-2015
ACACACACACACACACACAGGCTCAGTTTTTGATAATGCAACACTAAGTAACAGTACAGATAAAAAAGAATCAGGCCTACTGTACATAACACCCGGCATCCCACTGCTGGCTTCCTTCTGAAGCTAAGCAGGGTTGGTCCTGGTCAGTCCCTGGATAGGAGACCAGATGCTGCTGGAAGTGGTGATGGAGGGCCAGTAGGAGGCACTCTTTGCTCTGGTCTAAAAAATATTGCAATGCCCCAGGGCAGTGATTGGGGACAGTGCCCTGTGTAGAGTGCTGTATTTCAGATGGGATGTTAAACAGGTGTCCTGACTCTCTCAGGTCATTAAAGATCCCATGGCACTTATTGTAAGAGTAGGGGTGTTAACCCCGTTGTCCTGGCTAAATTCCCAAGCTGCCCCTCATACCATCATGTTCACCTAATCATCCCCAGCTTACAATTGGCTCATTCATCCCCCTCCTCTCCCCTATAACTATTCCCCAGGTCATTGCTGTAAATGAGAATGTGTTCTCAGTCAACTTACCTGGTAAAATAATGGTAAAAAAATGAAATCTTACTGTAGAAATTATTGTTGAAAAAAAGTATAGGTTGGAACTGTTGCTGATTAAATACAATATATAATGTGTATTCTGAACTGGAATAAACTGATTGATCACATCACACATCACACCAGCACACATACACACAGTCCTAATGAGAGGTGTGTGGCTGGTTGAAGTTTTCAACAACCAGGTCTATTCTGGGCTTAGGTTTTGACAGTGCAACCCTGAGGTCATGCATGGAGTCTGTTTCTGTACTTGTTTTTTAAGTATGCCAGAGTTGATCATCTGACTCGCATAGCTATGTGGTGCCAAACTGGATCAGAACATCTACTGCTTCCTCAGCCAGGCAGGAGACCGCTTCCTGCTGTAGATGAGCAACCCAGAACTGTGTGAGTGTGTTTGCCTCAAAAAGCATCTTGCTTCCATTGCTTGCTTGTAGCGTCACTAAGGCATTGAAGTTTTTTGAGATTTCTGTGGGTTAGGAAAGTACCGGTCAAAGTTCTGCTGCATGCTGGCCATGTACTCAGCCATGTCCTTCTTCACAGCTTTACATAGGGGGGAATCTATCACCTGCATGTGACAGAACAGGGAACATGCCATATGCTCCAGCCTTCAGCTGTGARTGCCACAATCCCAGGCGTGCAGTGAATCCTCTGATGCCATCTTCAAGCTCCAAAATGGTTGATTCCTTGCCCTGGAGGCTTGTGTTCAGCTTATTGAGTTTTCTGAAAATGTCAACCAGGTAAGCCAGCCTAGCCAACCACAGTTTGTCACGGAATAGGACTGCAAGGTCGCTGTCCTCTTTCTTCAGATAGGCCAGAACCTCCTCTCTCAGTTCCCACAGCCTCTCCAGGACCCTCCCCTAACCTCACAAAGAAAGAGCAGGTGCTTATGGTCTGCTCCCATCTCCTTGCAAAGCTCTCTGAACAGTCTTGTTTGAAGAGATCTCTTCTTGGTCAGATTCACCACCTTTACGACTGAGTCAAAAACAACCCCTAGGTTAGGTTGTAATGCTTTGCTGGCCAAAGACTACAACGTGTCAGTTTCACGTTGGGCACCACTCTGCGGACATGAGCTATGAATCCGGAGTTGCACCCAGTCAATCAGTGCAAATCCCAACACAATTTGCCCAGTCAATTTGTAAGTCTTTCAAATGAGTGTCTACCACCCTAAAAATGTCCTCTCCCCTTGTTGTTGTTTGTAGATGGTCACAGAAAAGAAATTTCTCCTGGATATCATCATCAAATACGTATCATGCATATACCATCTATTGCGGAATTCCAGCCACATCTACTGACTCATCTAATTGAAGAGAGAATTTCTTGTGCTGTTTCATCTTTACTATCACAGATGCTTGTATGTCAACTGACATATATCTTATTCTTTTGCCCACTGTGTCATTGAAAAGTGGGACTGAGTACACTTTTTTTACTGCCTCCTCGCCCAAAAGAGATACACAGACATCGCTCAGGCAGGGTTTGATGAGCTCCTCTCCTATAGTGTGGGGCTTCTTTGCCTTATATATAAATATATTTGCTATATTTAGGCTCACCTAGTATGAAGCTTTGAGGATAGCTCTGTTCCCTTTGAAGGTCTGTTAGAGGAGCAGAGAAAGCCTTTTGTCAAAAACCAACAACAATGAACTATCATGTAAAAATATTTTTATCTAAATATGACCTTCTTTTGATTTACAGTTGAAGTCGGAAGTTTACATACACTTAGGTTGGAGTCATTAAAACTAGTTTTCCAACCACTCCAGAAAATTCTTGTTAAGAAACTATAGTTTTGGCAAGTCAGTTAGGACGTCTACTTTGTGCATGGCACAATACATTTTTCCAACAATTGTTTACAGACATATTATTTCACTTATAACTCACTGTATCACAATTCCAGTGGATCAGAAGTTTACATACACTAAGTTGACTGTGCCTTTAAACAGCTTGGAAAATTCCAGAAAATGATGTCATGGCTTTAGAAGCTTCTGATAGGCTAACTGACATCAGTTAAATCAGTTAAATCAGATAAATCTCAGCAGCTTCCATTTTTTCTTCATACTCAAAAGCACTCTTCAGTGCCACAGGGCAAGTCTCCCCAAGGGACCTGAAGTATAAAGTAAGAGCTGGCCAGCTTTGCAGGAGACGATCGACAGCCGGATGAAGAGCGAGCCATCGTGTGCAAACATGTCGCAGAATTTCACTCCATTCAATGAAAACAAAGGCAAAAAAAATGCAAGCGGTTCCTCTCTTCGGGAAGCAGATACTGAGAAGTGGCTGTAGATCTTTAAAACAACTGTCTCAATATCCACTGACAGCTGATCGCAGGCGATCTTGCAGGCATTATGAGCWATGTGTGCCGGGCAATTATCTTTCAGAATGTGATTGTTGGCACTGCTCAATAACTGGTAAACGGAGAGGTGTTTTCCAAAGTTGACATTGGCATTATCTGCTGCATAGGGCTGTGATGTGTCTAATATCCAGTTCATGCTTTTCCAGACWGTTCATCAGAGCTTGATGTATGCCATTTGCAGTTTCATCATTGTCTTCGTCAAAGTCAAGTCACTTGCGCTGCACTCCATCAGACACAGAGAAATATCTCACACACACTGGAGACATGTTTCTATTTACCTTGTTTGAGGCATCACTGGCAACTGAGAAATACACTGCCTCACCTTAGGTCGGGGACAGATCATCCAAAATATCCCCCCTGTTTGTTGGAGCTGCACAGTCTTTTCTTTTTTTGCAAGTTTATCCATATTTCCTTGAAATGCCAAAACCGACCGAACAACAACAGAAATGACTTTGCAGGAATTGGAGCGTTTACGCTATACTGTGATTGGATGAATATACGGGACAAGGGAGTGTCAATGGGACAATGGGAAAAACCAATTTAGCCCTATATAAGGGACATCCCGGGTAATACGGGACAGTTGGCAACCCTAGTGTCTAGCTAGC
This sequence comes from Salvelinus sp. IW2-2015, assembly GCF_002910315.2. NCBI lineage: Eukaryota > Metazoa > Chordata > Actinopteri > Salmoniformes > Salmonidae > Salvelinus > Salvelinus sp. IW2-2015. The sequence continues at coordinate 39,309,653 of NC_036858.1, forward strand.
TTGCTTTGGCTAACGTTAGCTATTAGCTGAGTACGAGGGCATTGTTTGAAAGAGAAACTCACAACGTCTACAACGAGAGATGGTGCTCCCTTATTTCTGCTTATCATCACCTGTTATAAAATGACAACAATGCCTTGCTAGCTTACTCTTCCACTGTCAAAGCACTGTTTCCTGAAGCATCCTGCCCTGTTCTGAAAGAACTCCCTGGGTTTACTGTCATGCTGTGGATGTTTGGTCAGGACGTGTCGTTTTAATTTGTTAGTTTTGAGAGACTCATTACTAAGCACTTCCCCGTACAAAACACATTGCGGGCGATCCTCGTTATTTCTCAAAGTTTGTACAAAACCAAGAGAGAGAAACTCATCGCTGTATATGCATTTCATGACGATTGAGCTCAGTCAGAACTTGTGGCTAGCTTGAGTCCATTTGATGACAGCGGTAAGTGATGGCGAGTGGGAATGACAAGTCAGTGGATGACAGCACATCATCTGCTGCTGAACGACAGCGCTTCAGCGTCTGGGTCGCGGAGTGATCTAGAAAACTGCAGAAAAACGATCCGGTACACGATGAAGCACACGGGCATATTCCTCCCACTCATGCAGCTGCCAACCTGAGCTGAGATACCGCTGCTAAACAGTGAGCGCAGTTGCACTTGGCCAAATCAATTCCAGTAATTAATTATATAACTATACATTTACTCAGATGACCCACTTTGGGTCTCACTATCTTCTATCTTGTTAATTAAGTGTGTTCAACTAATTGGCCACACCTGATCTTAATGAGTGCTTGTTTTGTTCGAAGTGGAGTCTGTTTGAATAGACTCAAATTAACAGCTTTGTATAAGTAAAAAAAAATAAACATGCCATGCTACCGTATCTCCATTCTGGTTCCACAGTGGACTATTTCCATGGAAATAGAACAGAATATCATAGGTTTGAATCTCACTGACCCGTGCTCTGTCGTTCTGCCCCTGAAGAAGACAGTTAACCCACTGTTCCCCGGCACCGAAGACGTGGATGTCGATTAAGGCAGCCCTCCGCTCCTCTCTGATTTCGAGGGGTTGGGTTAAATGTGGAAGACACATTTTGAATGCATTCAGTTGTATAAGGTACAACTTTCCCTTACCCTTACCTTCCACAATACAAAATAWATYTGTTTGCATGATTAATGCCTAAGCAAATTAATTTCCATGCATCCTATCCTATTAACCTAKGCTAGCAGTGTTATTAAAAGCCTAATTGAAACATGTTCTCAGAATGTTATTTAATTACCTTCAAATAACCTAAAATGTATATTCTCAAAACATTAATAAAACCTCCCAGGAAAGCTTTCAGGGAACCATAGTTAAATGTAATGTATAACTAAATTGAGATAATAGCTTCCTTCCACGATGGTGGAGTAAGGCCCTCCTTCAAGGTCCAATTGAAGGATGATACAGTATAAGCAAAGGGGTCAATTCCTCTTCGATGGTTTTGTGCCACTCTGATGGGAAGCCGTCGCCCCCTGGAGAATTGTTGTTCTTAAGTTGAGTAACTGCACTCCCTACCTCTTCCTAGAATAGACTGAGTGAAGTACAGAGTAACGGGTATAATCCCTTTCCAATGTGTGGAGGTCCTTCCAGATATCTATCAGTCCCAGTTCTATCAATGAGGTATTAATCAACTGTGAGGTGCCTTTTCTTTCTCTTAGAACTGGTCGTGTCCAGATGATTTAACACCAGGTTCAAAATGCCCGCACAAATGAAAATAAATGTGTAAAAAAATAACTTTTCACTCTGTGGAGGGACATAAACATTAATGAATGTTACCTCTTTATGTTATATTTTCCCCTTTACCACCGTTAATCTCTCCTCTTTGTCATTAATTTCCTTAATACTTTCAAAATGAACAGAGTTCATAATAAGGATCGCCAGACCCCTACTGTGTTTCTATTTAAAAGAACTGTAGAATGTGTTTTTCAGTTTTTCATGTTCCAATTGTGATAAATGGCCTGTGCTTTCTCCTTTTTTATTTTTGCAAAAACCTTACTTCTCTTAATAGGATTGTTCAAACCATTCACGGGCCGAACTCCCAGTGGATGAATTAGTCATATGTTGCATTATTTTTATACATCAAGATGGTATTGGAACCCSGGTAACAAAAAATATTCAAACCCTGAACATCTGGATACAAAATCTCAATAAGATAACAAAAAGTAGACCTTCAAAAAATGGGTTGCCCAATGCAGTCCTCCCCACAGGACTGCATTTTCTCCTGGTCCGAGGAGAAAAATCCACGCTATGTGGAGGCCCCTCTAGCAGTGCAGAGATAGTATAAAATTCTCCCTCTACACATTCTAGCTATGACCAGTTAATGACACATACCCGCCGGTCTTGGTTCCTATTCAAAAGAGTCAGTGTTCCGTTTGAAAGATTCACTTCGTTTGTGAGTTTCTGAATAAAACGTTGTTGCAGTTAAAGTAAACAGTCGGCCTTACAGTTGGCCTTTTGAGCAATACTTTTCTGGAAATAACGTTACGTCAGTATGTTAACCGATTGGCATTAATCCTCAAGTGACCCTATCCAAGGCTGGGTTATAGCCTATAAACAATGACAGTTTTAGCCCCAAATCAAATTAGCCGAGCTGAGGTTGCAGGCTATTTGGCTAGCTATAAATTGCTTGGTCAACCCAGCCCAGCAATATGCTACCTAACCAGACAGCCATAGTTGCTATCCATCTACCCTAGCTAGCTAAACCGCCATCTATAGGTGTTATCCACCTACCTCATATTTCAGCCTTAGCAAATTCCCCATACCCGGTATTACAAATCACATATGTATCCATAGAATTAGGTCTCCGTTTGAATTCCTGCAATCTGTCCCTTGCTCATTGTATCGTCTCTTATCCTTCGGCCCTGGCTGAATTCCGCTCCCCTCCCACACGCCTCCACGTCAACACTTGTTGTAGTTGTCTCTCACTGGTGATGCTGTTGAGCCCGTCCTCTCCTCTACCTCCATACTGAATCCCATCTTCCTCATGTCCTGTACTGCCWCAGCCACACTGCTGTAGACCGTTGGATGGACTCCCTGTGGATTCTCATTTTGTCCATGGGGGATTTGCATCTCTGAATCACCTCATGAGCGTAATCGTGGTCGAATGACAGTATGCGTGTTCCATGTTTAATCTTCTTCTGCCAGGCTTTCCTCAAAATCATTTCCTTGGTATTGTATCGGTTTTTGAGCGAGTGCCCTGTAGGCTTTCTGGATCTGAAGATCTGTGTCTGTCGGCAGAGAACGTTCATTTTTGAGTAGACCTTCTATGAATTGGGGCATATCTCTTCCTTCTGCATCCACAGCAATATCGTAAATATGGATATTGTCGTGACTGGAACTTCCCTCAAGGTCCCTCAGTTTCTCCTGTATTCACTGTTGTTGTTTCAATGGAAGAAGTAGAGCTTTGCCAATTTCCATGTTTTGTTCTTCCAGCTATTCGATTCGTGTCTCTGCCCCTTTAAAAACTTTACTTTGGGTGTGAAGTTCCCCTTAAATTTTCCTGGAGCCTCGCTGTAACTTCATGTTTGAGTTCCTCTAACTCCTTCTTTATTTCCTTCTTAACTTTGTCCTTGAATGTAGTCAGGTTCCCTCTCACTTCGGTTCTAAGTTTGCAGATTTCTCTGCTAATACTTATCAGCGTTTCCTTCGCTGGGTTCCTCTCCATCTCACTTCGTCATTGCCATCTTGCCTTGCTTTTTGAGGGCTGTGTATATCTTCATCCATTTCTGCTTTATCTGACTCTATAACTTGTGTTTTACACTTATTCTGACATCTCGTTCAACATCCCCCACTCATTTATACTGAAGTTTAATATATTAAAATTTTGAAAATATGAATTTGGGGGTGAATTATGTACAACCGACCGGGAGGTTGTTTTCTACATGGCCAATCCATCGCTCACCAACTACATAGTCGGCATAACTAAATGTTATGTCGCTTTTCTTCCACCCAAGCCTRATATACCTGAATCAGGAAGAAGAAAGAACTTGTAGACAACTGGCTCTTAATAACCCCTAGAGTAGATTTTCCGCTGCCCCGCAAAAATCGAATTAGCATAATACAGAAATCCCCTTAAAAATCTGTCAGTTTAAGATATCTGTTTTTTCATTGMATGCATCTCAATCCCCCGCATCCGCTGATGTCGCACGTCCGCATCTGTGGTGGAAGGTAACAGAGCTAGAGCAGTGTTTGTCAGACCATGAGACATCTCAAAAATCTGTCTTCTCGCAAAATCGTCTGTAGCGGTCGAATGGTTAGGCCTACAAACTATTATGACCCCTCTATGGAAAGATGAGATTCTCATGAACACAATGRTGTTCTCAGTTTTTTATGACCCCGAAAAGCCCCCACAAGCGTCTTGGGACTCATCTGAAGTCGGCACAGACGATCTGCCAACGTCCGTCTGTAGCGTCCGAACAGTTTAGGGCAGCCTTTCCTATGGGTCGCGACCCACCGACCTGTTAATGGTGGATTGCAACGTGTCAGAGTAAATGTTTTATTATTTAATTAATTACTGGAATTGATTTGGCCAAGTGCATCTGTGCTATCTGTTTAGTGCGCTCTCTGCTTAGCAGCGGTCTCTGCTCAGTTTGGCAGCTGCGCAAGTGGGAGAGGGAGATGCCAGATAATTTTCTGCAGTTTTCTTGAAGATCACACACACAATGCAGCGCTGTCGTTCAGCAGCAGATGATGCCCTGAAAGCCAATGATTTAATTTTTTTACCCCCTTTTTCTCCACAATTTCGTGGTGTCCAATTGTTAGTAGTTACTATCTTGTCTCATCGCTACAACTCCCGTACAGGCTCGGGAGAGACGAAGGTCGAAAGCCATGCGTCCTCCGAAACACAACCCAACCAGCCGCACTGCTTCTTAACACAGCTCGCATCCAACCCAGAAGCCAGCCGCACCAATGTGTCGGAGGAAACACCGTGCACCTGGCGACCTTGGTTAGCGCGCACTGCGCCCGGCCCGCCACAAGAGTCGCTGGTGCGCGATGAGACAAGGATATCCCTACCGGCCAAACCCTCCCTAACCCGGACGACGCAAGGCCACGGACKTCCCAGTCGCGGCCGGTTGCGACAGAGCCTGGGCGCGAACCCAGAGCCACTGCGCCACCCGGGAGGCCRGCCTCACAAGACTTGTCTGAAGCTCCCCTGGTACCAGTTGAAAAAATMTATTGAAGTAAACTGTATATGGAGAGTGTTTAGTGCCAAAAATAAGGGGGTAAATACGTGTCAATTTTTTTTWACCAATAATTCCTGATCTTTCTTATACAGTTGGAGTCGGAAGTTTACATACACTTAGGTTGGAGTAATTAAAACTAGTTTTCCAACCACTCCACAAATTTCTTGCTAACAAACTATAGTTTTGGCAAGTCGGTTAGGACATCTACTTTGTGCATGACACAAGTAATTTTTCCAACAATTGTTTACAGACAGATTATTTCACTCATTATTCACTGTATCACAACTCCAGTGGGTCAGAAGTTTACATACACTAAGTTGACTGTGCCTTTAACTTCTTTATGATAGGGGGCAGCATTTTCACCTTTGGATGAATTGCGTGCCCATAGTGAACTGCCTCCTACTCTTTCCCAGATGCTAATATATGCATATTATTATTACTATTGGATATAAAACACTCTGAAGTTTCTAAAACTGTTTGAATGATGTCTGTGAGTATAACAGAACTCATATGGCAGGCAAAAACCTGAGAAAAAATCCAAACAGGAAGTGAGAATTTTGAGACTGGTCAATGTTCAACTCATCGCCGATTCAATTCCCTGTAAGATATGGATCACTTCCTACGCCTTCCACTAGATGTCAACAGTCTGTAGAACGTGGAATGAAGCCTCTAGTGTGATGTGGGGCCGGATGGGAGGTGTTTAGTCATTGGTCTGGCAGAATGCCAGTTCCTGGTCATGCGCTTTCCTCATGATATCYCCTTGCGTTCCATAACTTCTACAGACATGAAGGAATGTTCCGGTTGGAACGTTATTGGATATATATGATAACAACATCCTGAAGATTGATTCTCTACTTAGTTTGACCAGTTTATTCGACCTGTTATATAACTTTTTTAAGTTTTCGTCCGAGTTTGCCTGCATCTGCGCCAGCGTTTGGACATGTGCACTACACATGCTAGCAAAAGTAGCTACTTAGACATAAGTAATGGACATTATCGAACAAAACAACGATTTATTTTGGAACTAGGATTCCTGGGAGTGCATTCTGATGAAGATGATCAAAGGTAAGGGAATATTTATGATGTAATTTCGTATTTCTGTTGACTCCAACATGGCGGAGAAATTTTGTTTTTTTCTGAGCGCCGTCTCAGATTATTGCATGGTGTGCTTTTTACGTAAAGTTTTTTTGAAATCTGACACAGCGGTTGCATTAAGAACAAGTGTATCTTTAATTATATGTAAAACATGTATCTTTCATCAAAGTTTATGATGAGTATTTCTGTTATTTGACGTGGCTCTCTGCAATTTCTCAAGATATTTTGGAAGCATTTCTGAACATGGTGCCAATGTAAACCGAGATTTGTGGATATAAATATGCACATTATCGAACAAAACATAAATCTATTGTGTAACATGATGTCCTACAAGTGTCATCTGATGAAGATCATCAAAGGTTAGTGATTAATTTTATCTCTATTTCTGCTTTTTAGGACTACTATCTTTTGCTGGGAAAATGGCTGTGTTTTTCTGTGGCTATGTACTGAGCTAACATAATTGTTAGTGTGCTTTCCCCATAAATCCTTTTTGAAATCAGACATGTTGGCTGGATTCACAACATGTGTAGCTTTAATTTGGTGTCTTTCATGTGTAATTTCATGAAAGATTGATTTTTATAGAAATATATTTGAATTTGGCGCGCTACATTTTTTCTGGCTTTTGGCCAAGTGGGACGCKACTGTCCCACATATCCCAGAGAAGTTAAACAGCTTTGAAAATTCCAGAAAGTTATGTCATGGCTTTAGAAGCTTCTGATAGGCTAATTGACATCATGGGGAGCAATTTCCAAACGCCTGAAGGTACCACTTTCATCTGTACAAACAATAGTACGCAAGTATAAACACCATGGYACCACGCAGCCATCATACCGCTCAGGAAGGAGACACGTTCTGTCTCCTAGAGATGAACGTACTTTGGTGCGAAAAGTGCAAATCAATCCCAGAACAACAGCAAAGGACCTTGTGAAGATACTGGAGGAAACAGGTACAAAAGTATCTATAGCCACAGTAAAATGAGTCCTATATCGACATAACCTGAAAGGCCGCTCAGCAAGGAAGAAGCCACTGCTCCAAAACCAAAGCCAAASTACGGTTTGCAACTGCACATGGGGACAAAGATCATACTTATTGGAGAAATGTCCTCCGGTCTGATGAAACAAAAATGGAACTGTTTGTCCATAATGACCATCAATATGTTTGGAGGAAAAAGGGGGAGGCTTGCAAGCCGAAGAACACCATCCCAACCGTGAAGCATGGGGGTGGCAGCATCATGTTGTGGGGGGTGCTTTGCTGCAGGAGGGACTGGTGCATTTCACAAAATAGATGGCATCATGCGGGAGGAAAATTATGTGGATATATTGAAGCAACATCTCAAGACATCAGTAAGGAAGTTAAAGCTTGGGTCTTCCAAATGGAAGACCCAAGTTAAATGGGTCTTCCAAATGGACAATGACCCCAAGCATACTTCCAAAGATGTGGCAAAATGGCTTAAGAACAACAAAGTCAAGGTATTGGAGTGGCCATCACAAAGCCCRGACCTCAATCCTATAGAAAATGTGTGGGCAGAACTGAAAAACCGTGAGCGAGCAYGTAGGCCTACAAWCCTGACTTAGTTACACCAGCTCTATCAGGAGGAATGTGCCAAAATTCACCCAACGTATTGTGGGAAGCTTGTGGAAGGCTACCCAAAACATTTGACCCAAGTTAAACAATTTAAAGGCAATGCTACCAAATACTAATTAGGTGTATGTAAACTTCTGACCCACTGGGAATGTGATGAAAGAAATAAAAMATGAAATAAATCATTCTCTTTACTATTATTCTGACATGTCATATTCTTAAAATGAAGTGGTGATCCTAACTGACCTAAGACAGGGCATTTTTACTAGGATTAATTGTCAGGAATTGTGAAAAACTGAGTTTAAATCTATTTGGCTAAGGTGTATGTAAACTTCCGATTTCAACTGTATCTCTTAGATATAGAACAGACACTTCAGAACAAACTTCCTTAAGATTTTTTGGGTGGACTATCTGTTGTTCCATGTAGTGAATCTGTTTTTCAATGCATTTTTATGGTCTAAAAGCAGTAAGGCCAAATACAATTTTTRCACTCAAAAAGGCAACAGTTCTGAACTGGGTTTAATTTAGTTTTTTTTGTTCTAATAATTTTTATTTGGTTCTTTCTCTTTTAAACATCCATTGGTTGAAAGCTCATTGCTCAGTTATCACTTGGCTCATGTAAATAATTCTATAATTGTCCCTTTAAACATCCTAAGGTCAACATCCCCATAGTGTTCACATTTCTCTCATGTAAATGTTGTAGGTAGAGTGCCTTTTTGTCTCACCCATCTACACATAATATCCCATAATGACAAAGTGAAATCATGTTTTTCAGAATTGTTGCTAATTTATTGAAAATGAAATACAGAAATATCTCATTCACATAAGCATTCACACCCCTGAGTCAATACATCTTAGAATCATCTTTGGCAGCGATTACAGCATTGCACTCCTGGATTGTACAATATTTGCCCCATTATTATTATTWAAAAAATTCCTCAAGTTATGTCAAATTGGTTGTTGATCATTGCTAGACAACCATTTTCAAATCTTGCCATAGATTTTCAAGCAGATTTAAGTCAAAACTGTATTTCGGTCACTCAGGAACATTCACTGTCTTCTTGGTAAGCAACGCCAGTGTAGATTTGGCCTTGTGTTTTAGGTTATTGTCCTGCTGAAAGGTGAATTCATATCCCAGTGTCTGGTGTATGATCAGACTGAACAAGGTTTCCATCTAGGATTTTGCCTGTGCTTAGCTCCATTCCGTTTCTTTTTTATCCTGACAAACTCATCACTCCTGAAAGATTACAAGAATACCCATAACATGATGCAGCTACCACTATGTTTGAAAATAAACTCATACTGCAAAAAATGTGGCAAAGCAATTATGCTTGGGAAAAACAATACAACACATTACTGAGTACCACTCTCCATAATGCCTTGTTGCAAACAGGATGCATGTTTTGGAAATGTTTATTCTGTACAGGCTTCCTTCTTTTCACTCTGTATTGTGGAGTAACTGCAATGTTGTTGATCCATCATCAATTTCCCCCTATCACAGCCATTAAACTCTGTAACTGATTTAAAGTCACCACTGGTGAAATTCCTGAGCGTTTTATTTCCTCTCTGGCAACTGAGTTAGGAAGGACGCCTGTATTTTTCTATTGACTGGGTTTATTGAGACCCCATCCAAAGTGTACTTAATAACCATATTCAACGGGATATTCAATGTCTGCTTCCTCTGTCTACCAATCGGCAAGTCATTGGAAAACCTCCCTGGTCTCTGTGGTTGAATCTGTGTTTGAAATTCACTCCTCGACTGAGGGACCTTGCAGATAATTCTATGTGTAGAGTACAGAGGTGAGGTAGTCATTAAAAAATAATGTTGAACACTATTATTGCACACAGAGACCATGCAACATTTTATATTTGACTTGTTAAGCAAATCTGTACTCCTGAACTTACTTAGGCTTGCAATAACAAAGGGGTTGAATGCTTATTGACTCAAGACATTTCGGCTTTAAAAAAAWAGAAAATTGGTGAAAATTTCTACAAAAATAATTCCACTTTGACGTTATGGGGTAATGTGTGTAGACCAGTGACAAAAACTAATTTGCATATGAAAATATGAGCAATTTTTTGAAAATTGGCCAAAGATTTGCCACAACTGTTTGCCAGAAGCCRGCTTTTTTCATTAAGGGTTCACAGCTAGATAAAGCAGTAATTTAACAATTTACCAGAAACCATTTAACAAGAGACCAGAATGCCTTCCCAAAACCCATTTGACTCCTTAGCCATGGCTCACTAATTCCATCTCGCTCTTTCTAAAATCTTTCCACTGGTTAAAAATAGACTGCTCTACACTGTATGAATAATTACTTTTTATTCTAGTGGCGTATCAGGGTCAGTAAATCTATAACACATTTTAATAAGCTGTGCCAGACATCACCACCCCCCCCCCACCACACAGACACACACAAACCCAACGTGCACACACACGCCATGTCACACACACGACATAAGAAGATGTGCAATAGTGAACTAAGATATATCAACCAATTGTCTGTGAGGTCTTGCCAGGTATTCAGACAGGCTATAGATAAATACATCCGCCTAATTCCCAACTCAGGCTGCCCCGCCACTAGTCTCCTCTGATGTGTCCAATTACATGATGCATCATTTTAATTAAATACCTATTAACTCAGTTCAAGACTAACTGCGAGCCACTGGAATTACGTTTACATGTTGCAACATATGCAAATAAGTGTATCCAGGATTGTAACAGATCATGCAGAATAAAAGTGTCTGATGGTGGACTGAAATGGATATCAATTTTACTATACGATTGAGCTGCTGAAAGGCAGATGAAAACGTGGRGTGTTTTATCAACTCTATAGAATGTCAAGAATTATATAGCTGTAAAAACCATTAGAGCCCAGGTCCAGCATCTTAGTTATTATATTCGAAGCAAACCCTTTATGATGGAGTGAATGATAAGTATAGTATGTCTTAGAGCTATTAACTTATAATGGTTAGAAATGAGTTATGTGAAATAAATTGTGATGCTACAGTTTAGGTTGCAATGATGTACTGAGATGAATGCAGCTTTTCAAGAGCGAGGTTCTGTTATTTTGATGGGAAGACATTGCRCTCTAGTGGTGGAAGTGTGTAAATAAATGCAATTTTGTTGCGCTTGAATATCTAATAAAGGATCAGTAGATTCCATATGCATGTCTGATTAAAGCAGCGAAAAGAGAAAAACTAATTATGAGCAAATGATGAACCCACCATGATATGAAGAATATAATCAAGGGGAAATGTGTTTTCACATTATGCTGCTATTTAGTGATGCTGTTATTACTTGCTTAATTTAACATTGAGGTACTGTAGGCCTAACTACAGCATAATTCAAGTAATGGATCTATATAAATGGAAGTAAATGGGTAGAACCATAATAATAATTCAAAATCGTTTAAGACTTTATAGTCTGGTGATACATTACCTGCTCTAAATGTGTCACTTTTCCATCCATTCTCCCCTCTGTTGACCTTTTTCCAGGGACGATGCAAAACTCTGCTGCCGTTGGCAACCCTGGGAGCACTGACACTAGCAGCTGCTCTCCACTGATCCCTGTGACCTTCAATGAAAAAGTAATGAAAAAAAATAAAAAATACATCTGGCATCTCAGTTTCTCCTATATTTTCATTACATTTTGTCATATAGCACTGCACTGTACGTAACTGTGGAAAAGCCTAAATGCACCAGCTTTTTTTCTTTTTTCTTCCAGATGTCATTTGACTAAGTACCAGTCACTGGCAAGAGATAATGCACAAATCAGCCCAAACATGCAAGTTCATTTTGACAGTCTTTAGTAAAGAGCAGGCCTTTTTAAGTGCATTTGCGCTGTAACAACCCAGTCAGTTTCCTGGTATAAAACATGGTCATAGCTGACAAGACAGAAAGCCAGTGTGTGGTGTATATATAGCTCAGCAGCCAGGCCTTCTATGTAACCCAATGTGCCTCTTGACATCCTGAGAGAGACAATGGAGGAGACTGGAAACACTTTGCCTTATATGGTACACTCTACGTGCTATTTACATTAGGCCAAATACTTATAGGGACATAACCTGATTTGTGGCACTTAGAAATCGTATACTGCTAGTAATTTTTACCAGCTAACTTCAGTGAATTCAGTGAGYGAAGCATCATGACATACAATTTGCTACCAAGTTGTTTGCAATGCTGTTAGAATTACTTGAAATCATCATCAGAGTGCACCAATTAGTTACTGTAATCGCAGTAATTTACTGGTAAGAAGTTCTGTAGTAGTACTGTACAGGAGAACTCACTTGGACCATGGAGTCCTTGACCACTCTACTGATGTCTTGCCTCCATTCAGCCACACCAGGATTGAAGGCCTCCAGATTAGAGGAGAAGGCTAAAACATGTGACTTGAAATGTTCTACAGGAAAATACAAGACACATATTTAATGGTGATAAATACTAGATAATAAGAGAGAAACTGTTAATAGATCATAAGAGGTTATAAATGATTAAGCGTTAAACATCTAAATGTTCAAATCACCTTTTATTGGTCGCATCACAGTCAGTATTTTATATCACAGAACATTTACCACCTGGATGTTAGAAACATATAACACCTCTGTCATTTAGAGATGAGTCATTTCAAATACCTTACCATAGACAGCAACAGTTATTTTGTCTTGAAGGACGGTGTTACCAACTGACACTTGCACGGTGACAGTATGGGTTCCCTCCTTTGAGAAGGTGAAGGACATTCCTCCCACTAAAGTCATAACAGGCTGACACACATACAAAAGACAGAGTGATAGAGTTTGACAGAGAGCGAGAGAGAGAGAATGTCACAAACTAAAGTTAGGTTTGTCCATACAATACACAATATTGCAATTAATATGGTAAATGAGGTAAGTAAAGTTCTGTAAATCTGTGAAGTTTTAAGATACAGTGGACTTCTTGACTGACCTCAGTGTGGTTGTTGAACCACCAATAGTAGGTGACTGTTCCAACGTAACTTGGCTTTAGGACTGTTGATAGATTCACTGCTTCATTCCTAACAACCACCGAGGGAGCTGAAAGCTGCACTTGCTCAAGTAGACCTACAATAAAATAAAATACAAGTGTTTCCTTTCATGGAAGTGTATTCCTTTCCTACTGCAGTTGCATCATTAACAGAGTTTTTTTACGGGTAGAAATGTTGCAAAGAGTACCTGTAATTCTATAGTAAATGAATTATATCAGTCATTCATTGCTGTTTCACTTACAGGTAACATGTAGATATAGTAAGACTCTCTCAGAGCCAAGGCTGTTGAGTGCTGTGGCAGCCACTCGGTAAATGCCCACTTTATTGTATATATGTTTGACTCCATCCTCTATGGAGCTGATGTTAGCGTAGGACATGGCCGTCCCATCTCCAAAGTCCAATGTTATACTTGTTGTGGAGCCATCACTCTACCAATGGAAACATGTTTATGATTAGATAAAAAATGGCCGCAGTGTGCATGTTTAGCACAATTTAAATACATATATTCATATATTTATTTATATATCCTACACACATTCTGCATGTAGAAATACATTGTTATATGTGACAACTGTTATACGACAATGGCTACAAGTGTTTGACAACAACCATCAAGGCTCTATGAATCAACAAAATGTACAACATGATGCACTGCAGCTCATCTCAATCCATTGGTTGACGATTGAGAGTAAACCAATGTATACGTAAATGTATACTATAGGYCGGCAAATACATAACATCTAGATATGCCCATTCATAGCAGGGTCATACCACGAAATGAGTGACTTTCGCATCCCTTTGATATTTTAAGTAAAGATATTGAATTTTAGCAGCCTGTTATATTAAATGAAGTACCTTTTAATATAGACCACATGTAAAATTTTATAATTCTGATATATTCAGCATTTTGATCTGTGACTTCTAGTAAGATTTAACCCACTTACCCAAACATTTCTCAAAGTTGTCCCCATAATTGTAAAGCCCTAGTTCATTTAATGTGATTGGTGATTACTTTTAACGTTAAAAAAACTACCTGTTCATAATTTTAAGGTTGACCCTGTTACGTGAACTGAACTCTCGTTTTAATATGGAATTATTGAAATTATTCCTTTTTTAAATATAAAACAAAAAACAAAGACGGAACATCTTAAAGTCCAAGCAGGTGAGCTGGTTCTACTCTTTTTGGCCATTTTCTCTTGTTTTGTGGTGGAAAACTGAGTGGGTCGAGCATAACACATCAACCCTGTTACCTATTTGTATTTATTAAGGATGTCCAGCAACATTAACACTTCTTATGGCTGAGATCCCGTTAACGGGATCGACATGACAACAGCCAGTGAAAGTGCAGGGCGCCAAATTCAAACAGAAATCTCATAATTAAAATTCCTCAAACATACAAGCCTTAGGAAGTGCAATATGACCCCAAAGACTAGGTATATTGGATAGGCAACCTACAAACCTCAGATTTCCCACTTCCTGGTTGGATTCTTTTTCAGGTTTTTGCTTGCCATATGAGTTCTGTTATACTCACAGACATCATTCAAACAGTTTTAGAGACTTCAGAGTGTTTTCTATCCAACTCTACTAATAATATGCATATCTTCCCTTCTGGGACTAGTAGCAGGCAGTTTACTCTGGGCACCTTATTCATCCAAGCTACTCAATACTGCGCCCAGCCATAAGAAGTTTTAAGGCAGTTATATAAAATAAAAAATATCACATGACATTACATTTCATATCACTTTTCACAACACATTAAGTGTGCTCCCTCAGGCGACTACTCTACTATCACATACTGTATCTACAATACAAAATCCATGTGTACTTGCGTGTAGAGTGRGTGTCTTGTCATGTGTATGTTTGTCTTTGCCCATAGATTGACAGACTAGAAATGTTTTTATTTTTTATTGGGTGAAGCTTGCATTCAATTTCCCCTCCCTGTTGCACACAACAAGCTTCTATTCCCCTGTCAAAAGAGGATTTATGGCTGATTTAAGATGAAATCGTCAACCCTGTTACTTTACTTGGCACTTAATAGGCACTTGCTATTGTCTTTTTTTATTAACCTCTTGAAATGGCAAAACATGTTTGTTATCTAAGTTGAATATGTGCTCTTTATGACAGATTATTATTWAAAAAATGTATCACCAAGTTACGCTACTCAAAAGGCACACAATTGGTGGAACGACCCAGCACATGCTTTCAATAGTTGATAAGATGTCTAAGAAACTTTCCAGASATTACCTCGTCCAGAAACACCAGGAAGGTGATGTTGTCCCCCATGGTGGCTGTAAGTGTCCCCTCACTGGTGACCAGCTGCAGACCTCTCGGGGCCTGGCGGGGACACCTCTGGCTCCTAGGGCTATACTTCCCCAGGGTTACCGCAGTYCAGTTATTGGACAGAGCCTTACGGTATCTGCAACATACACACATACAGACATAAATAACTAGACAGCCCATACTCTATATTAAATACATATGAAAAAATAAAACAAGAAAATATACTGTCAACTTTGCTGAAGGGATCTCTAATAGTGTACTTTCTTTTGAGTGCATTTCTGACTAGTTAAGCAGTACATAATGTTTAAATGAAGATTTGCCATACCCAGTAGTGTTGAGGAAGCTGGCCCCAGTGGTGCAGTCTGTGGCCACGGAGGATGGAACAAACCAAAAGACAGGGGTGCATCCTCCATCACTCTGCCTCTCAAAGCCATAATCACTATTTGGGGTGGGAGAGAGAAATCAATAGGCTACAAGTCTTGAGATCAGTAATAAGCATTAAGTACAGAACGTGGATGTCTGTTTTTAAGGTTTATTAGTAAAACAGACTGTAAAATAAAAATAGACAGATTTGAATGTACTTGATTTTTAATACCAATCATTACATAGTTTGATAGAGTATTATGTTTGGTGTGTTCGACATCAAAATAACCTTAAGAAGAAAAAAAACATCTAAATATGTTTAATATTGTTTACTGGCTTTGGAGCTCTGTAAGAAAATGTTATGTAAACAGATATCATATAAACTTGATTAATTGATTGATTGACAGATGTCAGTGAACCTTTCAAAGTATTTTTTAATTATTTATTTTAATTATTATTTTTAATTATTTATTACAAAAAACACAAGGAAGGGGTAACATTAAYGTATTAGAACATGAAGGACAAACAATACAGCATCAAGACACTATCAAACATGTATCAGTCTTTCTGCAACAGAGCAATCCTTATGTGTGAGGGTGCGTATGCATGATAGTGATATAAAATATATGTCATAGTTTCCTTTTTCATGATCACAAGCTTGTGAAACCCAAACCCTCCAAGATCCCCCCAAAGTTCCCCAATAGCTGTCCCTCAACCATTCAAGACCCCTCCCACAGTCCCCCCCCGGAAGAAAAAATATAAAAAATACAATTAATTCCATTCCCCACCCCCAATGCACCAACAACCAAGAGAATGAACTAAAGAGAAAAAAGGAAAAGACAGAAGAAAACASCAAACAACAATGCAAACCTTTAAACATCAAGGACAACTYAAATCATAACAGCAATYCCTACTTTATATGTTTGTGTGCATGTCTGGCACTATTACATGTATGTGTGTGTTCTTGTATGTGTTTATTTGAATGAGAGTGTGTGTATATGCATGTGTACAAACACCTGCACGGCATCAGCCTCAGGCAAACCGGCATTAGTTGTAAAAGCACTGCCACTTAGTGTCATTCAACTGTACTTTTATTATGTTTTATTTTGACTTTTTTTCTCCTTTATCTTTTGACCATCATTCWCTCTCTCACACAGCAACTCCACTCCCACTTGTCTCCAATTCCACACACCAACCCTCAGCTTCACTCAGCCCATCCCATCTATCTCTGCTGACCACCCCCTTCGTGTTTCTACGCAACACATATCTTTCAACTATGCTATGATGTTTAACGTACAATTTCAATCTATCTAATCAAATAGAATTTACAGATMGCGTGTTGAAGATAAATACTTTAACTAAGATTATTAATATATTAGTAATATAAGTGACCCGGTCTCTCCAGATCTCCTAACAGTACTATTTCTAGGGTCAATTTAAGATCAATGCTATGCATTTTCAGCCATTCCTGAACCTGAGACCAGAATCAGGCTACCTGAGGGCAATACCAAAATAAATGGTCTATTGATTCTGTATCCTCACAACAAAATCTGCAGAGCTTTGATGATTTTATGCTCCAAATATTCAACATTTTGTTGGTGGCAAGAATTCTATATAATAATTTTAGCTGAAAAGCACGAAGTCTTAAATCTTGCATTGTTTTATATATCAACTCATATATGTACCATGGAATCGGTACATCAAAAATCTCTTCCCAACTATTTTGCAATCAGTATGGCACAGTTGTCAACATCCTGGTCCTCAAATGAAACTGGTATACTTTCCTATTTATGCTATTTTTATTCCTCAGCCAGTTTTGATCCTTTATATTGGGCAGACAGACCAGTTCCCTACCTCCTCCCGCTGCCACCCGCCTCCTCCATTTTTGGGGCAATGCTGTAATCAATTGTTTGATTGTAATCTTGGATTGAGCAGKCCTTCCCGTACAATTCTGATAACTCCATGAAGGACATAACTCTACCATTACAATTTACAATATAATTTAAGAACAAAATACCCTTTTCAAACAAACTTTCCCATAAATACAGGTATTTTATCAACCAGCACATTTGAGTTCAGCCATAATATTTGTTGTAATATTTGTTCTATCTTTTCAGGGGGATGAAATTGAAATTGTAGCCAGCTCTGCAAGACTTGTTTYAAAAAAGATAGATACTTTGAAAAAAGTATCATTTTCAATTAATCGAAAATGAGACATGGCAATCTGCACAAAGGCAAAAAGGCCATTTTTAAACAATGGATGAGCTTTTCTATGTTAGCTGGTTGTATGTTAGCTGGAATCAAAAGTTTGGTTCCAGTAAACAAATTACAGCATCGGTGACACACACACACACACAAACCAAATACATATTCAAATACTCACATTCAAGCAAACAGAAGGTTGCAAAACTTAATGTTCCGTCTATGGCAATCTATGGTAACTTTGGTAARTTATACTTGAATAACTTAAGAATATATATATTATTCATATATAGTATAAATGTTTTATGTGTTTTAGTGGATAGACCATATGGTTCAAGAGAAAATAGGCTTAATTATGAAAAGGCATCTAATCAACAATGGCATTATCTTCCATTGATTTTTTTCACAACTGCCACCAGTTTGGCCCAAACACATTTACAACAAAGACATAGTAAAATAAATAAGTGTGTAAAATATAAATATATTATTTCATGCTGAAACCCTAATATTAAACACCAATTGAATTCACAAGGTTGATGGTTTAATATTAAGGATAATGTTTTACGGGTTTATTTTATTAGTTTATATATTTTACATGTGATAAAGCCACACAGAGATAATCTGAAGTACCCAAAAAGGCCATTAGATGTCATGTGATAAAATTGAACAACAAAATAATAACGTCACCAAAATTCTGGTAGTTTACTAGTAAATATACCAGTAATATAAAATGTATCAAATAAAATAAAATTGTATTTGTCGCATGCTTCATAAACAACAGGTGTAGACTACCAGTGGAATGTTTACTTACAATGCAGAGATAATAGAAAAATTGTAACACGAGTAATAAATACACAATGCATAACGATAACTTCGCTATATAAACAGAGTACCAGTCGATATGCAGGGGTACGAGGTAATTGAGGTAGATAGGTACATACAGACCCATTCGCTTTGTTCACATTTTGTTACATTACATCTTCATCAATCTACACACAATACCCAATAATGACAAAGCAAAAAAAWATATATATATATGAAATACCTTATTTACATAAGTATTCAGACCCTTTGCTATGAGACTCGAAATTGAACTCAGGTGCATCCTGGTTCCATTGATCATCCTTGAGATGTTTTTACAACTTGATTGGAGTCCACCTGTGGTAAATTCAATTGATTGAACATGACTTGGAAGGTCCCACAGTTGACAGTGCATGTCAGAGCAAAAACCAAACCATGAGGTCGAAGGAATTGTCTGTTGAGCTCTGAGACAGGATTGTGTCGAGGCACAGATCTGGGGAAGGGTACCAAAACATTTCTGCAGCATTGAAGATCCCCAAGAACATAGTGGCCTCCATCAGTGACCCAAAGCACACAGCCAAGACAGTGCAGGAGTGGCTTCGGGACAAGTCTCTGAATGTCCTTGAGTGGCCTAGCCAGAGCCTGGACTTGAACCTGATCGAACATCTCTGGAGAGACCTGAAAATAGCTGTGCAGCTACGCTACCCATCCAACCTGACAGAGCTTGAGAGGATCTGCAGAGAAGAATGGGAGAAACTCCCCAAATACAGGTCTGCCAAGCTTGTAGTGTCATATCCAAGAAGACTCGAGGCTGTAATCGCTGCCAAAGGTGCTTCAACAAAGTACTGAGTAAAGGGTCTGAATACTTATGTAAATGTGATATTTCAGTTTGCTGATTTCAACATTGTGGACAGAGTGCCCCATGGTGGCGATTGGGTTATGGTATGGGCAGGCGTTAAGCTACAGACAAAGAGTACAATTGCATTTTATCGATGGTAATTTGAATGCACAGAGATACCGTGACGAGATCTTGAGGCCCACTGTCATGCCATTCATCCACCGCCATCACCTCATTTGTCAGATCTCGACCGCCAGGCGCCGCCTGAACAGGGAGAGGAGCCACCTTTGGTGGAAGTCGTGACATCATGTTAATGCACGGTTCTATGTCGCAAGGATCATTAAAAAGTTCCTGGAAGCTGATAATGTCCCAGTTCTTCCACGGCCTGCATACATGTTTGGGATGCTCTGGATCGAGTGTTCCAGTTCCTGCAAATATCCAGCAACTTCACACAGCCATTGAAGAGGAGTGGGACAACATTKCACAGGCCACAATCAACAGCCAGATCAACTCTATGCGAAGGAGATGTGTCGCGCTGCATGAGGAAAATGGTGGTCACACCAGATACTGACTGGTTTTCTGATCCACGCCCCTACTTTTTTTTAAGGTATCTGTAACCGATGCTTGTCTGTATTCCCAGTCATGTGAATTCCATAGACTTGGGCCAAATGAATTTATTTCAATTAACTCATTTCCTGAACTGTAACTCAGTAAAATCTTTGACACTTCTACATGTTGCGTTTATATTCTTCTTCAGTGCATATGTTTGAACTAGTTTTTATTTGGAAGGCAGATAAAGCGTTGTTATCAAAAGCAATCACGTTTGCATGTGAAAACACATAATCCTACTCATTACAACACGTGCTAATTACGTCACTTTTGATTTGAGCCGACTCCGTCATCGGCTTTGAACGGGGCATCTGGCTCACACCTGGAAGGCAGGCCAGTTCCAAAACAAATGCAAGCAAAACATGCCTGGGACAGATTAATCAAACCCCCTCAATGAAGGGAAGCGAAGAGGGAAGAGGGGCGATTTGCATGTGGAGTTGGCAAAAGGGGGCATGATTTGTTGACATAATTGTAATCCATTCCCAACCTTCCTTTACGCGTTGTGATGCACTGAGGTTCCAATCTCCGTTTTAGACCAGGCTGAGTATATGACCAAAATGATCCTATTTAATACTTTATAGTAAATTTCGACACTCAAATACGTGTTTCTGACTTATATTAATGCCACATAGGCCATTTTGAAAGGGATTAGCTGCGTTTTAGGGGCAGTCACTCTTTAAGGCACATGAACGTTCACGTTCAAGAAAGCCTTTCTAATAAAAATTAAAAATACATTTTCGAACGGCCCTACTATGAAGTAGGAATTAGTGTCTGATCTAGTGCCTGATCCTGTAACCACTCACATTTATGTTAACCTGCAATCAAGACACCTGAATGAGCAGTATAAGTATCAAGTGCTACTCAGTGCATTCCGGCTTGCAAAGGCCTTCATCCAAGACTCAAGGCCTTACACTGCTTTCTGACAAGCCCTGCAGGATAAGTATGGCCAGTTCCACCAACTCGTCTAATGTGAGATAGGCACCATTCTGAACCCACTGTCGAGTTTGGAGACACAGAAGCCTCTGATGCCTTCGCACTGTCTATTTACACACTGGTAAACATGCTTAGAACCCTTGAGGGGCAGAACGGCTACAGAATCAGATGTACTGTGGTTCCTCCTTTAAAAGTTGAGCGTACACCGCGGGACTTAGAGGTACCCAGCGTCACGGCTTCATTGCTCCAGACCGCCACAAGGGGGAGGTAGAGCTCTCATTATGCATTTGGATCCCAAGGTTTTTATATAACCAATCATATCGAGTGTTTCCAATGACGAATTTGACGCGTGCCACCCGTCCCTGGAGCTTTCTTCAACAACGATGGCTGACAAAACATTACGGGGAAGTAGATGTAAGTTGTTATAACGTCATAACGAGTCAAGCTAAAAATGKGATTTAGCAAGTTAACTGARGAGCTAACATTAGCCAGCTAGCTAGCTGGTGTTATGATATGAGTACAGTATGACATTGTAATTCGTGTTGTTTAATGTTTTAYAGACTCCTGAGAAAACCAGGCTGTCGTCTTGGGAAACCGTGGATGTAAAGAATCTAGCTAGATTAAGCATTTACTGCAAATTGAATGTTCAATTGTGTAAGCTTGCCTTGCCGTGCAATGCAGCTGAAGTAACATAGCTAGCTAACTATTTACTTGCTTATTGTGTAGTGGAGGATAAAAATAACTGTATGCCTATGGATGTGTAGCTAGCTACAGTATGTAGCCGATCTGTGTATGGACCCTGAAATGTTAGGTTCTGAACTAATATTCATACCAATCTATGTACCTCAGCTATCATAGTTGTTGTATCAACTTCAAGTCTGAATGGTATTAATGAAGCCTATGTATTGAGTGGAATATAATAACTTTATTGTGCCAAGGATGCAAGTCCTATAAACATGTACTGTAGTTATTACCACGCATGAGATCCCCCACATTGTAGCCTGTACACTGAATATATTCAATGATCATGTACTCTTCCTTGGCAAATAAAGGTGTGGTTCAGATATGACTCTGAGACATTATTTTTTTCAGTCGTATCCAATACCAGGTGTATCAAACTCCATTCTTTGAATGATGCTGTGTCTGCATGTATGTATTACAATTATACACTTCAACAGTGTTTACTACTCCTGCTCCTGGGAAATCAATGATTACACATTGTAACTATGCAACAGACTAGAAACATGATTTAAGTGAAGGCTGATTTGTAATTCATATACACAGAAAAAAAACTATGCATATCTAACTGCCTTCATCTGCATTAATCTGAGGACACAGGATAGCATTTCKGTGAGATACTTAATTTCAACCAGTGGAGAATGTGAAACGCTTTATTGAAAGAAGTTCATTATACAGGTGTTATAAATACATAATACATGCATTATAATTATGATCATTGTAATATTATATTATAAATACAAGTTCAATCTGTACTTCAATGCACATATGGTGTGCATTATAAAACGAGGAAGAAAGACTATGTGGGGAGAGCGGTGTAGAAGACAGAAAGGGAAAGAGGTAAGAACAGAGGCAGACAGCATATGATTAATGKCTTACAGTGCAACCCTAATATTCTCTCAGTTCATCACAATTACAGTGTCTCTGGCGGTATCTCCTAACCYGCCTTGGGCCCCCAGTTGACCCGAAGGTTATCGTAAGAGCGGGTGAGGTGGCGATGACAGGACTGGCTTGCTCTCTCACATCAAAACATACCTGCAGACGAGAGACAGATTGATAGAGAGCTTGATTAAGCCTTGTTTTTTTATTCTCACACAGTCAGTCATCATAATCATCAGGAGGTGAAATGCAAAACTGACCTTGGATCAATAACTCTGGGACTACTACATCTCTATCTGTATTTCAAMGTAAAGCATCTCTTTAATAATACTTCCTGTTGACCTGACCTCTCACCTATGATCATGCTGTGCCCTCTGTGTCAGCCAGTTCAGATGCGAGAGGGGTTCACCATCACAGCTAATATAACCTAGAGGATATAGGGAGAAGGGGTGTGTGGTCTCACCTGGTGTCCACACTAAATGGCCAAAGAGTACTTTATGCTGAAAAACAGACACATAAGGACAAACAATAGAAGATAATGTCATTATTAGACATAAATACCACTTGAAGCTTGATGATGACTTGATKATTTGAATCAGTTGTGTAGTGCTAAGGTAAAAACAAAAATGTGCACAGGTGTTCTGATTCTGATATCCCACAGCTGGTGAGGTGTCAGGTTCAGCTCTGTACTTAAAGGGTGATTATTCCAACTCTCTGTGAAATGCTGCAGTTCTGCCCACAGACGAGGTAGGGACACATATCCCACACAGAAGAGGTGGATAAAATTCAACAGTGTATCCTTCTTCCTCCAAACTGTCCATGTGAAACAGGTTCCATGTACAACAAGACAGGCAGCGAGGAAGAGAGAAAAAGAACACAGAACAGTTTAATTATTTCTGGTTATAGACACTTTTGCCAGCAATAAAGCTTCCACAGCCTGTTTCTCGGACAGTGAACATCTGGCAATATCTACATTTTTGACCCCTTGATCAGCTCACACTCTGAAAGTAAATAAAATAGCTTCTTCTTTGTAGATATGAAAACAATAACTGAGATATGACCGTTCAAGCTAAAGCAGCAGATGTCATATTCAGGATATGTCAACACAGCACAGAAAGCTTAACACCAGGCTGGTATTGTGGTTGTTCATTAGGTGATGGGAAATATGCAATATGTATACAAAATAATATACTTATCTGTTATATCTTGAAAAAAAGCATTGGAATTAAAAGTGAAATGTTTAACCTATTAACCTGCTTCAGTATTTATGTATACCAGTTGATGAAGAACAACTCCAATTTCATACATCATTGAACATTTGTCAAGGAATAAGTAAGCATAAAAAAGTTTAAATAACTTCGATTTGATGGAGACATTATACATCTTAGTACCTTATCAATTTCTGATTTGTATCAATGTGGACGAGAGACAGGGGTGCAGGAACAGAGTATTTTTGCCGAGCAATGCAACGAAGCTGGATCATTCTGGCAATGATACCTGCACCACCTACATGCCGCAAAGACTCCCTAACTCTTCGCCGTTGTACATGATGGCCCATTGCTCTGAGACTTCCTTTGACCATTCTAAAGCCCGCATGGGGCATCCTTGCCTTAATGGCGCTGACTTTCTGGTCTAACTCTTCAACTGACATATCAGAATAGCATTCCCTGACAGATATATTATGTTCTTTCATCCTTCTGTAAACAAAGCTAACCGTTACACTGTCATGAAATATGATTATATATCGACTATAAAACAAATAGGACATGGCCTGCTTATGAGTTGCTATGAAAGAAAGTTAGATTAATTAAACTGAAAATGGCTAGAACAGGCGTTCATAGCTAAATGCTTTTTGTTAGCTTGAGAAAAATAATTGCATGATTTATCATTCTACGATATGTATCTATGTAATATAGTAGAATGTTATGAGCCGACACTGAATCGTAGGAGCTAACTACTAGCTATGTAAAAGTTGGACGGAAGTACGCCCAGTGTTGCTTACCTGAGATGCCATCATTACACAGTCCTTCTTCGTAGGTGTCCGCTATGACTTCCTTTGTGTCGGAAAGAAAGGCTGAACAGTATTGGTTGTAGCCAAACTGACTCTCAAAAAATTGTCAAAATGGAGGGTGGTTGATTGCGAAATTAAATTGAATTTTTGTTTTACAATACATTTTTTGTTCTCTAAATATTTTTGGGGAATAAAATGCATAAAGTTTTGAGCTCTATTACAAAATATTTGATTGCAAAACATTTTCTTTACTTTGAAGCCTCGTTTTTGCTTTCATAACAATTATTTTTGATTGAAAATAAAAAAGTTGCTTTCAGAAAAAAACTCTTTGATTTGAAAATAACCAAGGGGGAGTTTGAGCATAATGCTTTTGGGTCCCAATGCACTACTGTCTCTAACTGACAATGAATGGGCAATATAAACCAAATAATAAACTGATAATTGTGCACGACTTCAAATGAAACAAGCAGGGAGCAGGTTTCAAACCCTCAACCTTCTTGCCCAAAGTCCAGCGCGCTACTGACAGTGCACCAAAAGCATGCTCAAGCCGCAGAGTCGATAGAGTGCGTCCTCGCGGTAGCTTGCTACTCAATGTAATAAAGTAATGACTTTTCAAATAAGTTACCTTACACGTTATGTTGGCTGACAATTTGGTAGCTACGCTGTCCTTACGAACCACATAGCATATCATTAAAGCAGTATGTACCGGTATGTTAGCTATCTACCTAACGTTAGTAGTTATACATCAAACTTGACAGTATATTAACTATAGGCTATCTAACTACCCAATGTTTATTGACTTGATTATTCCTGTCATTCTTCGCTTAGCTAAATGGTATAGTCGGCTGTGTTCTCAATGGACATTCGGGTGCTTTCGTAAATTTGCTCTCGCTATCTACTCCGATTTCAGAGCACTCTCATCTGATATTACCAGAGCGCAGAATAATTCATTTACCAGCGCTCAACACCCGTTGAATATGGCCAGTGTCAGTAAACATCGGCAAAAAAACGTATTTAAATTGTTTCCAGCAGCACAGATACAGTCACCAACGCTCTGGTTAACACGAAAACTGCCTTACCAGCTCTGCTAGGGCGAGTAAAATGATCAGAGTGGTCTCATTTGTGTCTGGAAGTAGCTAGCAAGCTAGCCAACGTTAGGTTGGGTGCTTGACTGCCTCGGCCCGAACATCCAGTGTGCGCTCCGAGAGCGAAACGGTCTGAATTTACCCAGAGGGTTTTGCGTTTTTCATGGAATAGAAACACCATAATATTTATCAAATTAATTAAGTACTAGTCAAAAGTTTGGACACATCTACTCATTCCAGGATGTTTCTATATTTTTACTATTTTCTACTTTGTAGAATAATAGTGAAGACATCACAACTATGAAATAACACATATGGAATCAGGTTAAGAACTCATTCTTATTTACAAGGACAGCCTACTCCTTCCTCCTCGTTGGGGGATTCAACCCCTGTCTCCCGTCCGCACGACACAGGGATTCTTTAGCTAAATAGCCCAGTAATGTACTGCCAACCAACACATTATACAGCGCCATATTTTCCATTCCATCCTAACAGAAACCCAGAGGGTTTTGCATTTTTCATGAATAGAAACACCATAATATTAATCAAATTAATTAAGCAAGTACCAGACAAAGTTTGGAAATACCTACTCATTCCAGATTTTTCTATATTTTTTACTATTCTACATGTGAAGAAAATATGTAAAGAACTCATCACTAATGAAATAACACAAATGGAATCAGTTAAGAACAAACACAGCCTACTCCTTCCTCCCCATCGGGGGATTGAACCCCGGTCTCCTGTCCGCACGACACAGGAATTATTTAGTTATTTAAGTTGGAATTTGGTCTCTGAGTGGTACAGAAACAATTTCTACAGCATTTTCATGACAGGGTTCAGATTTCAGAAATTTTTACCTCTGATCTGGGGTCTGTTTATAAGGCCACAGTGAATGCTATGAAGGAACCGACACTGCCTACGTCTTCCTCTGGGTGTCTGTACGTCATCACGTTTTCAATGAAGTCGATGGGACGTTCACAGCCATTATAAATGACAAAATGTACAAGACCCCCTTTCTCAATGTGCGCCTCAAGCGTGAAGGCCATCGGACCTGCCTCGTTCCAAATCGTTTTCTAACCAGCAATATTTCTCCGGTCATGTTTTCAGTCGTTATAGTTGTTAAAAACATCATAATGTAGTTAATTTGAGCCGTTTATATCATTTTATCCGTTTAGTGCGATTTTGAGGAATTTCTTTGTTGTGCGTTCTGAAAGTTTGGACACACGTTTTAGGGAGTCGGTCGTTGGTGTGGACATTTCGAAGGACAGAGGACATCTATCGACCAAAAGACGTTTATAACATAGAAAGGATACATTGCCCAAGAATATGATGGAAGAACAGCTCAAAGTAAGCAATATTTAATATGATAAACCGTGTTTCTGTCGAAATATTTTAAACGCATAATTCGCCATTTTGTTTGGTATAGCTTCACTTGGCCAACCCTGTATTGAAAAGTAAGGATATTTTAAAAATGTGTAAATCAGCGGTTGCATTAAGAACTAATTTGTCTTTCGATTCCTGTCAACCCTGTATTTTTTAGTCAAGTATATGATTAGCTTTCAATTAAACTAGATCACTCTGATAGATGACGTCAGACATATTGAGGCTTGATTTCCTAGTATTTTTATTGTGTAACCACGGTTTTGTATGGCTAAATATGCACCTTTTCGAACAAACTGTATATGTAATATTGTAAAAATGATGTTACAGGAGTGTCATCGGAAGAATTTGAGAAGGTTAGTGAAAAAATTAATATATTTTGGCGGTGATTACGTTTATAGCGCTCTTTGGCTGGAATCGATGCTCTGGGAACGTTTGTTTCATGTGGTATGCTAACTTATCGATTTATTGTGTTTTCGCTGAAAAACGCTTAGAAAATCTGAAATATGGTCTGAAATCACAAGAACTGGGTCTTTCCATTGCTATGCTTTGTCTATTTTTATGAAATGTTTTATGATGAGTAAATGGTCATACACGTTGCTCTATCTAGTAATTCTAGTCGATTTGTGATGGTGGGTGCAATTGTAAACTGTGATTTCTACCTGAAATATGCACTTTTTTCTAACAAAAACTATCCTATACCATGGAATATGTTATCAGACTGTCATCTGAAGAGGTTTTTTCTTGGTTAGGGATATCAATATCTTAGTTGAGCCGAATTGGTGATAGCACCTGAAGAGTAAGAAACTGATGGAGTTTAGAATAGTGGTGTATTTTGCTAACGTGTTTAGCTAATAGATTTACATATTTTGTCTTCCCTGTAAAACATTTTAAAAATCTGAAATGGTGGCTTTATTCACAAGATGTGTATCTTTCATCTGGTGTCTTGGACTTGTGATTTAATGATATTTAGATGCTACTATCTACTTTTGAAGCTATGCTAGGTATGCTAATTAGTGTGTGGGGGTGGGGGGTGCTCCCGGATCCGGGTTGATACTCGTGAAAGGTTAAATAGCCCAGTATTTGTACTGCCGAACGTCACGTTGTACAGCGCCATATTTTCCGTTCCATTCTAACAGAAACCCAGAGGGTTTTTCATTTTTTTAATGGAATAGAAACACCATAATATTAATTTAATTAATTAAGCAAGTACCTGTCAAAATTTTGGACACCTACTCATTCCAGGATTTAAAAAAAAAGTTTTACTATTGTCTACATTGAAGAATAATAGTGAAGACATCACAACTATGAAATAACACCGGTCTACCGCGTGCCCTGCATTCTGTAGTACAGACATGGCCTGCTCTCCCTTATGAAAGGAATTAGGCACTTTCCCATGTTACAACAGTATGTTTTGTAGACTGCACAGTAGCCTAATAAACAAAAAACACATTTTGTTAATAAAATAATGATAAAAAAATACTCTTTCAAAATGCAGATGTTGATTTAGTTATGGATCCATAACGAATTACTATGGGAATAAATATCACTGATTTACAGAAATATTGGAACAAAGTTGAATGAAGGTAAACAATTTAGAATCCTCCAATCCTGTAGCCTACTCCCGACCGTCACATTGTACAGCGCCATATTTTCGTTTAGGGTTTCGTTTTTCGTTTTTCTCTGAATAGAAGCACCATAATATAAATCAAATATACTTCTTATGGCTGAGGCAGTATTGAGTAGCTTGGATGAATAAGGTGCCCAGAGGTGCCCAGAGTAAACTGCCTGCTACTCAGTCAAGTTGCTAATACATGCATATTATTAGTATATTTGGATAGAAAACACTCTGAAGTTTAAAACTGTTTGAATGATGTCTGTGAGTATAACAGAACTCATATGGCAGGCAAAAACCTGAGAAGAAATCCAACCAGGAAGTGGGAAATCTGAGGTTGGTCGTTTTTCAACTCATTCCCTATTGAAGATACAGTGGGATATTGGTCATGTTGCACTTCCTAAGGCTTTCCACTAGACGTCACAGTATTTAGAACCTTGTTTGATGCTTCTACTGTGAAGTGGGAGGGGATTGAGTAAGGTCTGCCATGAGCTGAATATGCGCTGACCATGCGCGTTCACGTGAGGCGAGCTCTGTTCCATTGCATTTCTGAAGAACAAGGAATTCTCCGATGGAACATTATTGAAGATTTATGTTCAAACCATCCTAAAGATTGATTCTATACTTCGTTTGACATGTTTCTACGGCTGTAATATGACTTTTCGTCTGAACTTTTGCCTGGACCTGAGTTTAGATTGTGTACTGAACACGCCAAAAAACGGAGTTATTTGGACATAAATGATGGACATTATCGAACAAAAACACTATTATTGTGGAACTGGATTCCTGGGAGTGCATTCTGATGAGATCATCAAAGGTAAGTGAATGTTTATAATGTTATTTCTGCTTCTGTTGACTGCAGAATATGGCGGATATCTTTTTGTCTGGTTTGGGCTCTGAGCGCCCTACTCAGATTATTGCATGGTTTGCTTTTTCCGTAAAGCTTTTTTGAAATTGGACACAGCGGTTGCATTAAGGAGAAGTGTATCTAAAGTTCCATGCCTAACCCTTGTTTTTCATCAACATTTATAATGAGTATTTCTGTAAATTGATGTTCCGAAGAGGAGGAGCAGGGATTGAACCAAATGCAGCGTCTTGATATGACATTATTTATTAAAGAAAACACGAAAACACGAACTTCACTTGAAACTAACAAAACAACAACGGAGTAGACAGACCTGGATGACGAACTTACATGAAACACGAAGAACTCACGAACAGGAAAATGACTACACAAAATGACGAACGAACAAAACAGTCCCGTATGGTACAACATAGACACAGACACAGGAGACAACCAACCACCCACGACAAACAATGTGACAACACCTACCTTAATATGATTCTCAATCAGGGAGATGAAAACCACCTGCCTCTAATTGAGAACCATATTAGGTACCCATTAAAACATAGAAACAGAAAACATAGACTGCCCACCCAAACTCACGTCCTGACCAACTAACACATACAAAAACTAACAGAAAACAGGTCAGGAACGTGACAATGTGGCTCTCTGCAAAATCACCGGATGTTTTTGGAACTACTGAACATAACGCGCCAATGTATACTGAGATTTTTTGAAATAAATATGAACTTTATCGAACAGAACATACATGTATTGTGTAACATGAAGTCCTATGAGTGTCATCTGATGAAGATCATCAAAGGTTAGTGAATAATTCTATCTCTATTTCTGATTTTTGTGACGCCTCTCTTTGGCTGGAAAAATGTCTGTGCTTTTCTGTGACTTGGCTCTGACCTAACATAATCGTTTGTGGTGCTTTTGCCGAAAAGCCTATTTGAAATCGGACACTGTGGTGGGATTAACAAGAAGTCTATCTTTAAAATGGTGTGAAATACTTGTATCCTTGAGGAATTTTAATTATGAGATTTCTGTTTGAATTTGGTGCCCTGAACTTTCACTGGCTGTTGTCATATTGATCCTGTTAGCAGGATCGCAGCCATAAGAAGTTAATTAATCCAAATTTCTTAAAATCAATCGCATATACTATTTTACTACAAAAAAGGTTTTAAATTCTCTGGTAATGCCAATATGGAATACTATCAAATGCTTCTCAAAGATGCCCTCTGGTAGTCAAACTAGCAATAACTAAAATAACAAAAATGTCTGAGAATTAAATGACGTGCCACAGAAGGCTGCGGCAGCACGCAAGGTGTGCCGCAGTATGACGCAACTTTTAAAGGAGGAACCACTGTAGATTCCAATGCCGACTGGCTCTTGAGTAAGATGCCACAGGACTACTGTGATACATTTGTGGAGTACTGTTTTGACCTTACCTAACTTGACAGCCTGACTGCAGAAGACGTCCAAGGCTAAGCATATATCAAATCAAATTCAAATTTTATTTGTCACATACACATGGTTAGCAGATGTTAATGCGAGGGTAGCGAAATGCTTGTAGTGTAGCGAAATGCTTATCAAGCAGATATGTGGCCTTCTAGCAATGTGACATATGTGCCTCCACTAGACCAAAGGAGAGGTCCACTTCAATCCTCAACACCAGTGAATATGTAAGCTCCTAGGAGCCTGCTCAATCTAAGGCCCCTTCCAAACCCTAGCCATACTTTCATCACTGTGATGACAAATAACACTATCTTAACTTGTCCAGAGTTAAAGAAGTTGAACACAAGACAGATCATTGAGTGGATAAAGGATGAACAACGGTGTTGGAAATGTGGACGATCCCACAAATCTGATGCTTGCACCCTCAAACAACCCAGACATGCACTGAGCAGCACCTAATGATCCTTCACGATTCCATCCAGCATGACCAAAAATGCATTCTCACGGGGAGTGTCCCTACTACTTAAGCCCAATTTATACCTGTCCCTAACATGTGTCCTTTGTCCTGATCTTGTCTGTTTACACTTATAAGATCTGATCACAATCAGACCACAATGCATCTTTTAATCATCAACACCTGTCTAGAAATGTCGGCACAATCAAAATGTGGACAAAATCAGAACAAAGGATGCATGTTAGAACCAGGTATAAACATGGTTAAAGATGTACCTGGACAGACCCAACCGATCACAGAAATGTATGCTGAAGGTTGTGAAACTTCTACTTCACAATGGAGATAGAGA
The DNA here is from genome assembly GCF_002910315.2 of Salvelinus sp. IW2-2015. Taxonomy (NCBI): domain Eukaryota; kingdom Metazoa; phylum Chordata; class Actinopteri; order Salmoniformes; family Salmonidae; genus Salvelinus; species Salvelinus sp. IW2-2015. The sequence continues at coordinate 39,341,387 of NC_036858.1, forward strand.
TGTCTACCTGCCTTCTTGATCTTATCCCCAAAACTACTTTTAACTGTGTCTAAGGTAGTTAGTGTCAATAGTTCTATGAATACAGTTATAAACAGCATGTCATTGTGTTATTGTGCTCCAATGATGCCTTCTTAAATTGCCACTGAAAGGATTAATAAAGACGGTATGGAATTGAATTGAATGTTATATATTATCGACAGTAGCAGCCAGTATTCTCCTCACCACTCAAAGTCAGCCTCGGTGCATGGACAGGAGTCTGACATCTGGGAGATGTACTGATCTTTGGTTTTGACACATCTGGTGTCGGGCTTCAGATTCTGAAAGATTCTTTTCACTCCCATAATGCAGACTTTACCCTGTGAGAAATAATGTATTATTTGAAATAATTAACTACAACATTTCAGAATTTACTTTATTTTTGGATGTGTCACACCCTGATCTGTTTCACCTGTCTTTGTGCTTGTCTCCACCCCCTAAAGGTGTTCCCATTATCCCCTGTGTATTTATACCTGTGTTCTCTATTTGTCTGTTGCCAGTTTGTCTTGTCTTGTCAGGTCTTACCAGCGTGCTTTCCCGTCTTCCTTTTTGTCAAGTTCTGTTTCCTAGTTTTCCCGGTTCTGACAATTCTGCCTGCCCTGACCACGAGCCTGCCTGCCGTCCTGTACCTGCCTGACTCTGGCCTAATTAATAACCTTTGCCTGCCCTGACCCCGAGCCTGCCTGCCGTCCTGTACCTGCCTGACTCTGGCCTGATCACGAACCCCTGCCTGTCCTTGACCTGCTCTTTGCCTGCCCCGTGTTTACAATAAATATCTGAGAACTGTACTATCCGCCTCCTGTGTCTGCATCTGGGTCCTATCCTGAGTCGTGATAGGATGTAACAGTTTAAAAGAAAAGCCTCTGAGTAATGAAGTTCTCTTAATATATATATTTTTTAAGTACATGAAAATGTGTATAATTGCTCATTTGTTCTGAAAGTGAATACACAGAAAGTATCCATAATTTTGAGACAAATTCGAGATAGAAAATGGGTGTGATAGGACGTTTCTCTTCATACTGTATTCCATTGAACTAAAGTGCCCAAAGCCGTTACAAATGTATCAAAGTGGTTGCTCTTACGTCATTGTGTAACTGCCAGGTCTGATAGTCGTCTGGGTTACACCTTCTGTTAAAGATGGCCTTGAAGTCTATTTTGACAAGCTGCCACTCAGAACGATGGCTGAAATGGCCAAATATTCTGCAAACACAAAAAGTAAAGGATGGTGAAAAATAGCTGAAAAAAGGGGTTGCTAGGTAAAATGTATTAAGTAAAATACCTTTTTATCATAAAAGTGGGAGATGAAAGGCTGCCTGAGTTAACCACAAGGGATTTGTACAATGTCTCAGAAGAGTGAAAAGAGAAAACAAATAAAAAGTGTCTAACTTCTGACAGCAAGTACATTTTTCTTTCTTTTCAAAACGTCCATTAAACGTTCAACGCATTGCAAAATACATACTATTAACCATAGAGTATTTGTTTTGATTCTTACATCATGATGAGGGTGTCTTCCCCTGGCTCTCCTAAGACTCCGTCTACATAGAGAGGAGAGGGGGTGAAGCTGTATTTGTTCCAGCGTTTTCCCTCATCAAAACTCAGCCTGGATGGAGAAACAACATGTTGGCTCTCATGCATGGCTCATGTGGAACCCTCACCATGCATAGAATAGGTGGTACTGTAACACTATCATTAGGTGGACGTTCAGTGCTTACATAATACAGTCCATAAAACATTTATAGACACATGTAATTCAATAGACAAATGTAATTCAATGTTGATACTGTAACAGTATGCACGGAAGTTGTAATGTTAAAGGAAACAATACCAGATATGTCTGATGGGGAGAGGTGTGTGTCGAATGGCCACTAGGGCACCACCCTGGTTAAGAAAGAGGACACTATACTCCTCCTCAAATACCTACAAACAGGACAGGATTTCATCACATTTTCAAAGGTCAGAGATGTGCATACCGTTCACGTCTACTTTTGATGAGTGATAGACTTGTATCACTACTGCTATTCTTCTATATCACGTAACACAGCCACATATTAAATTGTATTTTTAAGTGAGAAAACATCAACTATTATCAGCTCCTAAGAAGTTCTATGGAAAGAATAATCAAAACTTCCTTCAACCAGTATACATGGCATGTGATCAAGGGTAATGCAAACAATATCGTGCATTATGCATTCAGAGTTTGCTCCCTCCAAATTACTGAGTTATAAGCTGATTGATCTTTTCTTCTACGTGTTGTCTTGATTTTGTGTCACATTTCAGTGGCCCCTGTCTCTTTCAGTCACAGTACCTCTCTCCAAGTGTTGCCAGCATCTGAGGTGATGAAAATGCTAACATTATAGGCAGTAAGCTCGGGCCCAATGGTACCTAGATGTAAAAAGCATAGCATAGTTATAGTCTAAACACTTTCATCATATGCCTTCTTAACCCACATTAAAATATATTTAATGCACAATGGAATAAAAATACAGATGCAAATATTCTGCTACAGGCTCCTAAAAATTGAGTATTTACTCAGAAATTCAAACCTTTTCTTCTGTATCTGTTTTTGCCAAACATCTGGCAGTCTACCGATATGCAGGCATGCTGTGATCAAATTCACAGATCAAACTGAGCTGACTAAAATGCTTTAAGCCACAATCCCAGCATTTACTTGGAGAACAGAGTTAAAGATAAAAGGGTTCTTTAAGGGTGGAAAAAGAGCAGTGCAAGAGTTGAGAAAACACTGCAAATTGTGAACCTTAAGGAGAGCGGAGGTCCCTGTGGTAATTGCTAATGAGAGTAAAAATAAACAAAAGACACAGCTAAACATTTCAAATAGTGCCTACCTGATGCTACTATAATTCCTGGAGCTGATTCCTTACTGACTATGTTTCCAGACGTGTACGGGTTGTCAGACACATGGAGATGCAGGTGTAATGAACAGTAGGGCTGAAAATCAAAAAAAGAAAAAAAACATAATGTGGTTTATAGACAAAAACAGTTACAGGTTTTCAGATATTGGCCACGTTCAAAAGCAGACTCACCTGTACACAGTAGAGTCTGGTTCCCTTCAGATCAGTGGTAGGAGCCTGTAGAAGATGCCAGTCTCGCCCCTTATTGTAAGTGATAAACGTTTTCACTTGGCCCTCGACAACTTTATTTGACAAGAACACCCCTTTTATCCCTGCTACCTAGGAACATTGAGAAACAGACATGAAAAATAAATTAGGGGCAAAAGCTACAACTGTAAATTATTCAAACATAAGTAAAGCTGAAGCCCTAGTTTTGATGTGAAAGTGAAGTCTTCTGTACACAATAGCATTTCTGACAGGGAACACTATTTTGGAGAACGTTGCAGACTAGTGGTGGTCTGGGGGTAGAAGCATTTGGCCAGTCTTACAGTTTTTGCCATGATGCTCCTATACTGTCTGCATTTGAGTGATAGAAACGGGGAGAACAAGCCATGGCTCGGGGTCTCTACATGATTCCATATGTGCTACTTCATAGTTTTGATGTCTTCACTACTATTTTACAATGTAGAAAATAGTAAAAAAATAAAGAAAAACCCTTGAATGAGTATGTGTTCTAAAACTTTTGACCGGTAGTGTATGATCTCAATGATGCTCCTGTAGAACACTGTGAGGGCCCTCAGGGACAGGCCGGATTTCTTCAGCATCCTAAAGTTAAGGAGTTGCTGTCGTGCCTTCTTCACCATGGTGTCTGTGAGGTTTGACCATTTCAGCTCCTCGGAAACGTGAATGAAGCGGAACTTGAGGCTTTTGACCATTGATGCCTGTTTCCTCAAGTCTACAATCAGCTTCTTTGTTTTGCTGGCATTGAGGGAGAGGTTGTTTACCTGTCACCACGTCGTCAGAATTCATACCTTCTCCCTGTAGGCCATTTCCTTGTTGTTGGTAATCAGCCCTACTACTGTCGTGTCGTTGGCGAACTTGATGATGGAGTTGGTACTGTGTGAGGCCGCGCAGTCGTGGGTGAACAGGGAGTACAGCAGCGGACTAAGCGCATACCCCTAAGGGGCCCCTGTTTTGAGGGTCTGCGTGGCTGATGTGTTGTTGCCTACCCTCACCACCTGGGGACAGCCCATCAAGAAGTTCAGAATCCAGTTGTAAAGGGAGGTGTTCAGTCCCAGGGTCCTTAGCTTTTGATGAGCTTGGAGGGCACTATGGTGTTGAATGCTGAGCTGTAGTAAATGAACAGTATTTTCACATAGGTGTTCCTCTTGTCCAGGTGGGAGAGGGAAGTTTGGAGTGCAATAGAGATTGCGTCATCTATGGATCTGTTTGACGGTATGCAAATTGGAGTGGGTCCAGGGTGTCTGGAAGGTGGTGTTGATGTGAGGCATGACCAGCCTTTCAAAGCATTTCATGGTTACAGATGTGGGTGCTATAGGGTGATTGTCATTTAGATAGGTTACCTTGGCATTCTTGGGCAGAGGGACTATGGTGGTCTGCTTGAAACATGTAGGTATTACAGACTAGGTCAGGGAGAGATTAAAAATGTCAGTGAAGACACGTTCCAGCTGGTCAGCGCATGCTCTGAGTACGCATCCTGGTAATCTATCTGGCCCTGTGGCCTTGTGAATGTTAACCTGTTTACAGGTCTTACTCACATCAGCTACATGTATCATGATCACACAGTCATCCGGAACAGCCGGTGCTCTCATGAATGGTTCAGGTTTGCTTGCCTCGAAGCGAGCATAGAAGGCATTTAGGTCTGGTAGGGTCGCGTCACTGGCCAGGTTGCGGCTGGGGTTCCCTTTGTAATCCGTGATAGTTTACAAGCCCTGCCACATCCAACGAGCGTCAGCGCCAGCGTAGCAGGATTAGTCATGTATTGACGCTTTGCCTGTTGGATTGCTCGTCTGAGGTCATAGAAGGATTTCTGATAAGCGTCCGGATTTGTGTCCCGCTCCTTGAAAGCAGCAACTCTAGCCTTTAGTGTAGTGCAGATGTTGCCAGTAATCCATGGTTTCTGGTTTGGATATGTACTCACAGTCACTGTGGGGACGTCGTCAATGCACTTATTAATGAAGCTGGTGACTGATGTGATAAACTTCGGAATGCCATCGGATGAATCCCGGAACATATTCCAGCCTGTGCTTGAGAAACAGTCCTGTAGCTTAGCATCCGCTTCCTCAGATCACTTTCGTATGGAGCGCATCACTGGTTCTTCCTGTTTGAGTTTTTGCTTTTAAGCAGGAATCAAGAGGATAGAGTTATGGTCAGATTTGCCAAATGGAGGGCGAGGGGGAGCTTTGTATTCTGTTTGTGGCGTAAAGATGATTTAGAATTGCGTCTCCTGTAGTTGCACTGGTGACATGCTGGTAGAAATGAGGTAAAACGGATTTCAGTTTCCCTGCATTAAAATCACCGGCCACTAGGAAAGCAACCTTTGGATCATAATTTTCTTGTTTGCTTAAGGACCTATACAGCTTGTTGAGTGCCAGCATCATTTTGTGGTGGTACATAGACAGCTATGAAATATATAGATGAAAACTCTCTTGGTAAATAGTATTATTTATTAACCTAAAGTTTATCATGAGGCATTTTCACTCAGGCGAGCAGAACTACGAGACTTAATATTAGCGATCTCACACCAGATGATGTTAAGAAAGAGACACCCAGCTCCCCAATTGAACTTACCCGAGGCTGCCGTTTGATCCTGCCAATGTATGGAAAAAACAGCTAGATGTATATTATCCATGCTCTTGTTCAGCCACGACTCAGAGAAACATAGGATATTACAGTTCTTCATGTCCCGTTTACAGGCTAGTCTCGAACGGAGCTCGTCCAATTTTTTCTCCAGTGATTGTACGTTCGCCAATAGAACAGAGGGTAGAGGCAAATTATTTATTTGCCGTCGTAGTTTCATCAGGGTGCCCGCACGTCAGCCACTCTTACATCGTCTCTTCCTTTTCTGAGTCTCTGGGATTAGGACCTGGTCTGGGGTGAGCAGTAGGTCCCGTGCCGGCGACTCGTTGAAGTAGAAATCTTCCTCCAAATTGAGGTGATTGCTGTTGCTGTTCTGATGTCCAGAACCTCTTTTCGGTCATGGTGGAAACATTATGTACAAAATAAGTTAAGTTAAGATCAGTGCAAAAGAAGTTAAGATCAGTGCAAAAAATAGCAGAATTGGTCAGGAGCCTGTAAAATAGCAGCTATTCATCACAGCGCTATTCTGTATCTAAATAGTACCTTAAATAGTAAAGAAATACCATTTGTTTGTGAAAAAAATGGGAATGGGATAAAAATGTGTTGATATTCGAACTTGTGCTGAGTAGGCTACCGATACTTTTTCAATCCAAAATATTCAATAAACACAATCGCTGACATAGACTTTTGTATTAGGCCTAATACAGTTGCATAGGGCAGGACTACACAATGCAAACCTGCATAAAGCAAGCTCAGCCCTATGAGTTTTATCCAATTGTTCCTTTCTCTGTGTCTGTGTATAGGAAACCCCTCCAGTCCTTTTTTAAAATATAATTAATTTGAACAAGTACAAGGTTTCTGCAGTTTGACAGGCTTTCATCCCCCCCAAGGCAAGGAGTTTTTCCAGGAGTTTTTTTAAACCATGTGACCTGATTAGATATAATCTGGTCCCATCATAGCTCATATTAAACTTTTAACAACAGATTAATCACGTCATAAAGTCTGGAATTTCAATTGGTGAGGTTATCAGATAAGGAAAATCTACAGGCCCTATGATATTTTTTTCAAAGGTTGAGACCTCTTGGCAGAAGTGGTAGTGTGCATACAAACAGGGATGGCAGTCTAACTAAGCCATTGCTACATACCTCATAGAGGTCTATCATGATGTTGCCCTCTGGTCCACCACTGCTCACTATGTTCTCCAGGGCCAGAGTGAAGAAGAGTCCTCGGGCCTCTGACATGTACAGGTTGTAGGAGTCATTCTGGTGCCAGTCCTGCACTGCTGCTACCACCTGGTTATCATCTGTGCTGATTATCTGCAAGTCCTGGTTAAGGAATTATGAGTTAGGATACTATGTCATACAATATAATCCAATACAAAACGTAATTTAGTTTCAGGGCTGCAGTGGTCCCACTGGGCACAAACTGGTTGAATCAACGCTGTTTCCTACAAAATAAATCAATGTGACGCTGTTGAATCAATGTGGAAAACTGACTGGATTTTCAAAAAGTAATTTAAGTAAATATATTTGGGGAAAGTTTGTCTTTTTTGGACCTAACTTTTAACCTAAATCTAATGACATGGTTCACATTTCTTTTGATTTCACATTGAATTCACGTTATCTGACAACTCAATAAAATGTTAGTCAAAACTAGACGTTGAACTGATGTCTCTATCCAGTGGGGTAATTCTGTATGAAACTGTACAACTATTCTATTGTTAGTATGGTGTTTGTACATCTGTTCTGTGTTGGGATTCCTCTGTGAAAGCTTTATAATATTCTTGATATATATATATACTTTCTATTCAATATTTGTATGATTATTTTATTAAAGTTGGCCTTGGAAAAGCAGAAAAAGCGTTATAATATCAAAACAGTTTTTCACTGGATTCATAACAGGATAGTAGTAATACTCAACGTAATATTTCCAACCCACCTTTGGTAATATGTACTTAGGTAGCTTCATTGGGAAGAAAGCATTTCTTTTGTAAGACACATAATGGACAGGCCGGCCACCCATTGGTACCTAGAGAAACCAAGCAATTTTTATTTCATTTAGAGCAAAATTATTACAATGAATCACTGTAAATTGGGCTGACAGACTAACTATGCAATAGTCTTAGTTGTATGTTTTTATACCATTCTCTCTTGGTTTATGGTCATTAATACCTACAAGTTTACTGTACATTAAGAACGGTTTTAGAGCATTTTTATTATGACAGAAACATTCAAAATTCCCACCTGAATGAAAACATACTGGTCCTGAACGACCAGGGAATCAGGGCTGATAAATCCAGGGAAAGGCCTGCCTTTGTTGGCCTCTGAGCAGTTCTGCAGCTTACACGTTATATACTGGGACCCTATAACAGACGGTAAATAATTGACACAATGTAACAGGAGAAAATAAGTGCTTCGGGACTATTTAATTGAGTCTAGCATTAATTGCATTGATAGTAGAAAGCAGAAAAGCAGGGAAGCCAATTTCTATTTCCACTATTAACAGAGATGGAATGAGTGTCCCTGCGTGTTACCTACAGCCAAATGAGCAATTCTCCTCAGGAACAAGACATTAACACTGGAGCCCTTAAGGAACAGACGTTCTCAACACTCCATCCAACTTAAGAGCCCAGTCCGACCAATTGCCCCTTACATCAGGGGTTCACAAACCTTTTCACTCGGGCGCCCCCCCCTTCCAGCATTGGGGAACATCCCGCGCCCCCCTGCGTGCACACGGGCCATGTCTATCTATATGGGCACAACCCCTGTTCATGACACAAACTGTTCACACTCCTCTGGTTGGTGGGGAGAATTTTGCAGTTTAAAGCTTATTTCCTGCAATTCTACAAATTTTGTTATGGTGTGCAAAGAACATTTTGTCATTTGAAAGCAAATCTTCTTGCAATTCTATACATTTTGCTATGTTTAATGTGTATTCATGTGATATTTCAGTGAGAAAAAAATTACGACAATATCTATGGGCTAAAAAACCTAAATAAAAAAGCATTAGCTGACATGGGCTAGTTGATCTGGACATTTCTTAGAAATTATAAATAGCTCTCTAAGGTATGCAGTGACTAACATGACGAGAGGAACTGATGATGCACTACCCAATTTTGGAATTGCACCTTCTGCGTTTTAATGTACTGTACTAGAAGAACACCTGCTCTTTCTATGTCATAAACTGACCAGGTGAATCCAAGCGAAAGCTATGATCCCTTATTGATGTCACTTGTTCAATCCACTTCAATCAGTGTAGATGAAGTGGAGGAGATAGGTTAAGTCTTGAGACAGTTGAGACATGGATCGTTTATGTGTGCCATTCAGAGGGTGAATAGGCAAGACAAAGGTGCCTTTGAACGGGTATGGCAGTATGTGCCAGGCGCACTGTTTTTAGTGTGTCAAGAACTGCAACGCTGCTGGTTTTTCCATGCTCAACAGTTTCCCGTGTGAATCAAGAATGGTTCACCACCCAAAGGACATCCAGCCAACTTGTCACAACTATGGGAAGCATTGGAGTCAACATAGGCCAGCACCCTGTAAAGCAGGGATCATCAACTAGATTAAGACACAGGCAGTTTTTTTTCCTGAGCGGATAGTCGGGGGGCTGGATAAAATAACAAACAATTTGTAGACTGCAAGTCTGCCCCGTTGGCTGCCCGTTGGGGAACCCTGCTGTTAAGGCTGTTTAGCAGATAGAAAAGGTCACTTGTGTGTGAAAATGATCCCAAGAATCCCTATAATAAAGTCCTCAAATAAGATATCCTAGATGTGATGATGACTCACGTCTGTCAGAAACACTTGTCTCCAAGTGAATCATTCCTGGCTCTTTGTCCAAACCCAGTTTTGACCTGTGGGGACAGGAGAGACAACTGAGGCATATAGCAAAACATCTATCCAATTATGATATGTGCATCAGATGGTAAGTATTTGTGGATTTGTAGTAGTATCAGTTAATTCATGATTTGAACATTTTCGTCAATGATGTGTGAATTTATCTCATGATCCAGATATGATATGTTAATTGAAGAGGATACTGTAGGCGTGCCTTGTGATTAAATAAATCATCTGTTTAACAAGATGAAGAAAGGCACGCTGAGGTCAAACTGTATGGGAAACATGAATAATCATTCTGTTTGTTCTCATCTATTCCAAAAGGATCCTGTGACAGTGCTCCGCAAAGTCATAAAACAAATGAGTGACCAGAGACAGTCATTTACAAATGTCAACCCCTTTGTTCAATCGCGCTATTAAAACATCAGCTTTCTAGAGAGGACAAAGTCATTTTGGAAAACATTTAAAGGATTTCCATTTTGATTAAATTAAATTATAATAGGGAACCTAGCTGCATGAAACGTCGATCCCTTTCTCTTTGAAAATATAACAATGACAACAAACATTTCCCACAAACATGGCCCCATCAACCACTGGGCCTGTGTGGTAATTCAAGGGGAAGGTGCCTCGGAGCCATTTCACGCTCTTTCAAAAGAGCCACGACTGGGAGGCAGCGGTTAAGTGTGGAGTGACAAGTGTGACCACTTGTTGCATTAATAGCAGCTAAGTGTGGAAGAAGATGGGTTTCTCCTCACATTCCATAGTGTGTCAGTGTCTGAGACATAATAAAAAAAGGGCCCATCTTGCTTCCCTCAGCACTCCGTAATTGTCTTTCTGCTCCATCTTTTTTTAATGGACTTTCTGTCAAATACTTCATCATCTTCTATTGGAGAACAGCAGCCACATGTTCTTAAATAGGTTCCTTCTATGTTCTTCTATCACTCTGGAACGTATGGACTACATGCCTGCATTGTGTGAGCTATGCTGCTCGTTGTCAGGTTGATGGTGTAACTCTGCCAAGTTGAGGCTACTGTAACAAACTGCAGTATGTGGAGCAGCAAAATATTTGAAGTGTAAATTAACTGAACATATTACCTGTATTTTGTTCTTGACGAAATATGCATGCCCTACCTGAAWGTAATATTCCCGTCTATAGAAGCCGTGCTTTGTTATGATTCTGAACGGTCAGATAGCTAGCAACAATATAAAAAGCAGCCATGTGGGGAATCGTATGTGGCTCGTTTCAGCTAGTTTTATCATGTTCTTGATACTATGTCTTGTTTTGAGTGAATTCCTTTCAATGCTAACATGGATCAAATTTGCTAGCTAGCTAACCAACAACTGTAACAATGTATTTGAGAGACAACAAGTGCTCATTGTGCAAATGTATTTACGTTTTCAACAAACATTTGGAGACTAAATATAGTTAAAACATGTCAACAATCTAAGCCAACACCGTTTTGCCCCCTAGTTGAGCACGTGTACAGTAGGTATTGTTGCTAAGCAACCATACGCACAACCTCTATACGCACAACCTGTAAATATACTGTACCTCCATACACAACACACACATACTGTAAATATGTTACCAAAGGTTGATAAGTAATTGTAAACTAGTATGAATTCATCCCATGACTAATTAAGAAACTAATGTATTACTCAATATTGCATCCAGCTCTACTGTTGTATCATCTCCACCAGGAAATCTTAGGGAAAATATATCAACTGTTTAGAACAAGAGGCCAATAATGGCTTTAACTTGATGGTACATTGCTTCTACTGCATCTTTCTTTTGCTCCTGTTTTGGGCTAAAAATAAATGCATCATCATTTGTTCGCAAGTGACAAAGTTTGTGAAATACGTTTTTGTCTAATTTTAGTATATTAGTATAATATTAGTAAATGTGAAATATGAACGTATTAAGGTATTCTAGTTGAGTTATCCACTTTAAGAGATTATGTTGTCCTAATGGTGTTATTTATCAAAACATTAAAAGCTACCTGATCACCCAAAARGTATTAATCTCCCTTGCTTCCTTGTAAAATAAAAAGTATTATGTTTAGCAAAAACACATTAATATTATAATTATCTGGCAACAGGCACTACTGCCTTAAGTTACTATATGTCTTGAAAATAATGTAGATTAGAGACCATTACTAAATACATTATTTCTTAAGCACAACAGTTYGAACTTGAAAAAAGAGTGTACAAATATCTATTTAAATTATTCATGTGTTCATCAGGACCATACTTGTATCTACTACAGTGCCTTGCAAAAGTATTCATCCCCCTTGGCATTTTCCTATTTTGTTGCATTATAACCTGTAATTTAAATAGATTTTTATTTGGATTTCATGTAATGCACATACACAAAATAGTCCAAAAAGGTGAAGTTTAAAAAAATGTGGTGTGTGCATATGTATTCACCCCCATTGCTACGAAGCCACTAAATAAGATCTGGTGCAACCAATTACCTTAAGAAYTCACATAATTAGTTAAATAAAGTCCACCTGTGTGCAATCCAAGTTTCACATGATTTCAGTATATATACAGTTGAAGTTGGAAGTTTGAATACACTTAGGTTGGAGTCATTAAAACGTGTTTTTCAACCAATCCACAAACTTCTTTTTAACAAACTACAGTTTTGGCAAGTTGGTTAGGACATCTACTTTGTAAATGGCACAAGTTTTTCCCAACAATTGTTTACAGACAGATTATTTCACTTATAATTCACTGTATCACAATTCCAGTGGGTCAGAAGTTTACATACACTAAGTTGACTGTGCCTTTAAACAGCTTGGAAAGTCATGGCTTTAGAAGCTTCTGATAGATTAATTGACATCATTTGAGTTAATTGGAGGTGTTCCTGTGGATGTATTTCAAGGCCTACCTTCAAACTCAGTGCCTCTTTGCTTGACATCATGGGAAAATCATAATAAATCAGCCAAGACCCCAGAAAAAAAAATTGTAGACCTCCACAAGTCTGGTTCATCCTTGGGAGCAATTTTCAAATGCCTGAAGGAACCACGTTCATCTGTACAAACAGTAGTACGCAAGTATGAACACCATTGGACCACGCAGCCGTCATACCGCTCAGGAAGGAAATGCATTCTGTCTCCTAGAGATGAACGTACTTTGGTGCGAAAAGTGCAAATCAATCCCAGAACAACAGCAAAGGACCTTGTGAAGATGCTGGAGGAAACAGGTACAAAAGTATCTATATCCACAGTAAAACTAGTCCTATATCGACATAACCTGAAAGGCCGCTCAGCAAGGAAGAAGCCACTGCTCCAAAACCGCCACAAAAAAAGCCAGACTATGGTTTGCAACTGCACATGGGGACAAAGATAATACTTTTTGGAGAAATGTCCACTGGTCTGATGAAACAAAAATAGAACTGTTTGTCCATAATGACAATCGTTATGTTTGGAGGAAAAGGGGGAGGCTTGCAAGCTGAAGAACACCATCCCAACCGTGAAGCACGGGGGTGGCAGCATCATGTTGTGGGGGTGCTTTGCTGCAGGAGGACCTGGTGCACCTCACAAAATAGATGGCATCATGAGGGAGGAAAATATGTGGATTTATTGAAGCAACATCTCAAGAAATCAGTCAGGAAGTTAAAGCTTCGTGGCAAATGGGTCAAAATGGACAATGACCCCAAGCATACTTCCAAAGTCATGGCAAAATGGCTTAAGGACAACAAAGTCAAGGTATTGGAGTGGCCATCCCAAGCCCTGACCTCAATCCTATAGAAAATTTGGGGCAGAACTGAAAAATCGTGTGCGAGCAAGGAGGCCTACAAACATGATTCAGTTACACCAGCTCTGTCAGGAGGAATGGGCCGTAATTCACCCAACTTATTGTGGGAAGCTTGTAGAAGGCTAACCGAAACGTTTGACCCAAATTAAACAATTTAAAGACAATGCTACCAAATACAAATTCTGAGCCACTGGGAAATAAATAAAAAATAAATAATTCTCTCAAATATTATTCTGACATTTCACATTCTTAAAATAAAGTGGTGATCCTAACTGACCTAAGACTGGGAATTCTTACTTGGATTAAATGTCAGGTAATGTGAAAAACTGAGTTAAAATGTATTTTGTACACCTGTTCTGAAAGGCCCCAGAATCCGCAACACCACTAAGCAAGGGGCACCACCAAGCAAGCGGCACCATGAAGACCAAGGAGCTCTCCAAACAGATCAGGGACAAAGTTGTGGAGAAGAACCGATCGGGGTTGGATTATAAAAAAATATCTGAAACTTTGAACATCCCACGGAGCACCATTAAATCCATTATTAAAAAATGGAAAGAATATGGCACCACAACAAACCTGCCAAGAGAGGGCCGCCCACCAGAACTCACAGACCAGGCAAGGAGGGCATTAATCAGAGAGGCAACAAAGAGACCAAAGATAACCCTGAAGGAGCTGCAAAGCTCCACAGCGGAGATTGGAGTATCTGTCCATAGGACCACTTTAAGTCGTACACTCCACAGAGCTGGGCTTTATGGAAGAGTGGCCAGAAAAAAAGCCATTGCTTAAAGAAAAAATAAGCAAACACGTTTGGTGTTCGCCAAAAGGCATGTGGGAGACTCCCCAAACATATGGAAGAAGGTACTCTGGTCAGATGAGACTAAAATTGAGCTTTTTGGCCATCAAGGAAAACGCTATGTGTGGTGCAAACCCACCTCTCATCACCCCAAGAACATCGTCCCCACAGTGAAGCATGGTGGAGGCAGCATCATGCTATGGGAATGTTTTCCATCGGCAGGGACTGGGAAACTGGTCAGAATTGAAGGAATGATGGATTGCGCTAAATACAGGAAAATTCTTGAGGGAAACCTGTTTCAGTCTTCCAGAGATTTGAAACTGATTCTCAATCGAATTGAGAATCTGTGGTATGACTTAAATATTGCTGTACACCAGCGGAACCCATCCAACGTGAAGGAGCTGGAGCAGTTTTGCCTTGAAGAATGCGCAAAAATCCCAGTGGCTAGATGTGCCAAGCTTATAGAGACATACCCCAAGATACTTGAAGCTGWAATTGCTGCAAAAGGTGACTCTACAAAGTATTGACTTTGGGGGGGGTGAATMAATTGTTATGCACGCTCAAGTTTTTTTAATCTTATTTCTTGTTTGTTTCATAATGGTGGTAGGGATGTTGTGTAAATCAAATGATACAAACCCCCCAAAAATCAATTTTAATGCCAGGTTGTAAGGCAACAAAATAGGAAYAATGCCAAGGGCGGTGAATACTTTCACAAGCCACTGTATATGCCATCTATTGAGTTCAACTCAGGTACTAGCAGGTACTTCTTGAGATTCAATTAATTGTGTCAATTCTGATGGGCTATCAGTTCAAAATGCTGTCAGTAGAGGAAAGAGTGGTACTTCGTATGAATATTGTATTACAGAGACTTGAAGTATGTGTCCAATGATGATAGAAAGAGATTTTTACTCTCACCAGTAAAATCTGTTGGGGACTACACTCTCATGCACGAGCTGCCATCTTCTTCCAAATTCAACAGAGACGTAGAGCTGCAAGAAAAGAACATCCTATAGTTGAAAAAATCAGAAGAGAAAGAATAACATTTTATTCCAGAGTTACAACTAAGAGTTCAAACGGAGGAAACATTAGACCTGGAGAATTCTCTCCCTCCATTTTAGGGACTGTCATCTACGTATGTCTCATGGAGGGTCATACAACATTTCAATTATATTGCTTTGTTTTTTCACTGCACTTCAGAGGACTTTGATTGTTTTTGTTATGAGTGCTGTACAGCTGAATCTTTAAAGCAGGCTTGAAAATAGTACTTTATATTTGAAGTAGAGTTCGTGATTTAATGCCTTATGACTATTTGAGAGAGAGAGAGAGAGAGAGATAGCGAGAGCATTTTTTAAATGCCATGCTCGTTTTGGCTCCCAGTGGTACCTGTCTATGGCCATAGGATTTTTCCCTAATTGACATTATAAAATGACACACTTAACCATCAGTATCATCCCTTTGCATTATGCTATTGACTTCCCTCTTTCAGCAGATTAGGGCTGTTATCCAAGCTCTCAATAGTCTTTTCAGCTCTCAGCCCAACTCATATGATAACACTTTTACTTAATCTGAGAGCACATCACACATAGGGAACTGTTGTACAATACAATTGTTTTGTACAATACTATTGCACAGTAAAAGACAGCAAATAAATGAATTAATATAAAAGCAGAAACAGAAGAAGGAAACCATACAGAGAGGAAAAAAAATCGCACATTTATATTAACACAAAGATATGGAGTAAACTCAGGGATAACTTCTCCCCAGCTTCTTCATTTCGACCATATTGATGGCTCTCAATAAAGCATCTCATCTCTCCCCAAAACCATTTATCTTACTTCTCAGCTTTTGACTGCACTCTCTCTCATACTCTCTCTCAAGTCTTTCAGTAGCAGGATGGGAGGGGAGAGTTTGATCTCTGTTATGTTGAGTTAAACAAACAGTTGGGTTCTCCTTGAGAATAATAAGTGTGGTCTCAGTCTCCTGTTTGGGACATTAACTAACACATCTCTAGTTTGGACTCTCAAGCCAGACCGTGTGGCCTGTTTGGAAGAACATGTGATGAGATGTCTAGACTTTAGCCACAGTCGTCATGGCTTGGGTGACAGATGTCTCTTGATGTGAAGTCCACTACTCTTAACAGAGCACATTGATGTGTTGGCTACTAAGAGGTGGGAGGTGCTTTCCCCACTGGGAGACAATGATGCTAATGAAAGAACAGGCAGAAGTGTGGAGCACACAGCTACGGTTGAAGTAAACATATTGTTAAAGCCAATAAGGTCAATAGACTCACTGGAATTAACAAGACCCTTACCTCAATCAAGTTGTGTGTGTTTTCTCCCCCCTCCTCACTCCTCAGTTATAATTGACCGGATTCTCTTTACCTTCTGGTCATGGCCGTAAGCCAGGATCCAGTCCTCCTGCTCGGGGTGAAAGAGGAGGCTGAGGATGTCGAAGGCTAAGTGGTACCTCTGATAGGATGCGCCCTCATCAAGACTAATGAGCAGGCTGCTCTCCACCTCCGGGTCGGTCAGTAACATGATCTGAGATGAGAGAGGACGGGTCAGGAGACGAAAGGAGAGATTTATAAATCACAACATTTAGCAATATTTATCATTATCCATTCATGTCCGTAATGATTAAACTTGCTCATTTTACTATTGTTATGAGTTTTCTCTTTWAAAAAAAACACATGAAAAAAATCACGGGAATAGAACACATGCAAAAGAACACGTATGGTTTTCGGACATGTGTGAACAAATCACTTGAAAAATGTAATGCTACGTGAAATTTTGACTAGTAAGACACATATGGTTTTCGGACGTGTGTGACATTTCACATACATTTTACACGTGAAGAAATCACGTGAAAAATGTAATGTGGGAAAAACAGACACATGGTTTTCAGACACGTGAAGTTTCACATGACTCAGATACATGTGGTTAACCAATATTTCACGTGATATTTATTATACATTTGTGCTTTTGTAACTGCCGGGATTAGAACCCTGGAGAGCCAACGTCTTGACCCTTCGACAAAGAGGGACAATTTTGAAGTCACAGGCGGGCTACCTCATTAAATGACCACTTTCACATGTGCACACTTTCACATGTGCATTGTCAACTAGAGCTATCAAACGAATAAAAAATATGATCAAGTTTATCACAGGATTTGCTGTGATTAATCATGATTATTCGCTATTTCATAATTTGTTCAAATTGAGCTGTCATTTCAGATTTCTTTGCAAAAAGCATTCAAATAATATTGCCGTTTTGATTTTGTACAAAGTAACAGTTAGCAAAATCAGGGAAATTGATAAACACACCCAACTTTTTTTGACATTGCATTGTTGTTTTTAGCTGTATAGATMATGTATTTTGGAAGTTTCCAGTGTATTTTTAACGTTTACAGACAATGCGATATAAAAACAAAGGGCACTAAATTTACAAAAAGTTAACTTGAGTTACGGAGTGCTAGCTTCTCTGTTCTTTTCACTGGGCTTCTTCTACACTGTAGGTCACTGACCAATGTATTAAGAAGAGAGGCATGTGCCTGCAACAATACACTCCAAATGGATGGCTCAGAAATAATAAATAATTATTTTTTAACACACCTGATTTATTATACTCAGGTAGGCTAAGTTACCATTTTACAGAATGGCATTACAGAATTTGCAATTCCATATGTGGAAACATTGTTACTGCAACATGTTAACACTACCTGTTCACATGTGAGGAGAATAACACTATTTCACCAGCACATGTGAATTTTCAATTCCACATGTGAAAATTAGATTTTCACATGTGTAGTTTTCCTACATGTGAAACTGCAAATTTGGTTTTCAGATGTGATCGATTTTCACATGTACTTGCAATTCAACTTGTGAAACCGCAAATGTAAAATGTGCAACTGCAATTCACATGAGGTGAAAACATGTTTTTTTTCTCACGTGAAAAAGTTGTGTTAACATGTGAACTCTAAATTTAATACAGGTAGTGTCACATGTGAAATGTACACCTGGACTCAGGGGTAGATGTAACATAGTAAATGTAAATCCGGGACACTCAAAATAGCATGATATGTTACGTTTTGTATGCTATGTATTCATTTGTGGATGTCCATCATCCATTTTGTATCATATGTTACAATTACAATTCATATGATATGTTACAAAATTGCAAAACATATGATATGTTATGAATTCCAATGCTGTTAGCTAGGTGGCTAACATTAGCTAGGGTATAGGGTTAGGGGTTAAGGTTAGGGTTAGGAGTTAGGTTAAAGGGTTAAGGTTAGGGGAATGGTTAGCTAACATGCTAAGTAGTTGCAAAGTAGCTAAAAAGTAGTAAGTAGTTTCAAAGTTGCTAATTAGCTAAAATGCTAAAGATGTCCGTGATGAGATTGGAACAGATTGTGTTGTTAGACATTCGCGTTATACTCCTACCCATCCACCCTGACCAACCACCATACTTTCATTTTTTTGCCTGAAGTAACCTTCTATCTTATGTAACCTTACCATACAGTATGTAACATATCAATCTGATTTGAGTGTCCCGGATTTACATTTAGTATGCTATTTGAAAATATGCTTTCATATACGAAACTGCAAATTTGACATGTGTTTTTTAGTAAGGGTTAAGGACAGCAAACAGATATGGTTATGGTATGGTAAATGATAAGATACATGTACGAGGACATACCTTTCGTTTGTTATTCGGACTCACGTACAAGTAGCTTAGTATGGTTTTTGGTCCAACCTTTTCATTAAGTTTCTCATACGTGGTTCCATAGTCTGTTGACCTAGAATTCAATTAMGGGATTAACAAAAATGTGTTATTCTACTGTTAATGGTGAGAATGAGAGCACGGAGCAATATCAATGATAAAACCTATGGCTATGCAGGCAAGCAGAAAATTAAAACAGGAAATAATACAACACAATTTGCCAGTTGAATAGAGAACTGTTTCATTATCAGAATAAACATGGATATATGCAGTGGAATTATATGATTTGTAGTCAAAGTAAAACATTCCGTATTCAAATCTCCTAAAATGTTGACACCATAATGAACATTATAAATATCAACCCTGTATCTCAGTACCAACATTTTAAAAAACTAAATTGATAACAACTGTGGTGGAGTTGGATACAGTTACATAATCATATTAGAAAAATTAGATGTATGGAGTCATAAACCATTTACAGAAGCATCTATATTTCACATTTCCAATGTGCATTTTCTGGTTGTCAGAAATACTTCAAGTGTAATATGCTACATTCAGTAACATACAGTACTGTACTAGTTTGCAATATTTGAACAAAACATTCCAGTTGTACAGTCTCTGTTTCTTAGCTCTCTGCTTCCTTGTCTCTTATAAAAATCGAGTTTATTGGTTGCGTACATCAATTTGCAGATATTATTGCAGTGAAATGCTTGTGTTTTCTATCAGGGCAGTAATATCTAACAATACAAAACAATACACAAATAATCCAAAAACTAAAAAAAATATACAGTACTTTTGTAGAAATAGTGTACATATGTGGGTGGGTAAGTGGGTAAAACAGTATGTACACATTTTTGAAGTGACCAGTGTTAAATTACTCTATAGAGCAGCAGTCTCTAAGGAACAGGGTAGAGTAGCGCATGGTAGCCGGCTAGTGACAGTGTCTAAGGTTCAGGGCAGAGTACCGGGCGGGGGCCGGCTAGTGATGACTGTTTAGCAGTCTGATGGTCTGGAGATAGAAGCTGTTTCACAATCTCTCGGTCCCAGCTTTGGTGCACCTGTACTGTCTTCGTCTTTTAGATAGTAGCGGGGTGAATAGGCCGTGGCTCAGGTGGCTGAGGTCCTTCATGATCTTCTTGACCTTCCTGTGACACCAGGTGCTGTAAATGTCCTGGAGGGCAGGCAGTGTGCCCCCGGTGATGCGTTTGGCTGACCGCATCACCCTATGGAGAGCCCTTTGGTTGCAGACTTTGCAGTTGCCAGCCCGACAGAATGCTCTCTATGGTGCATCCGTAAAAGTTAGTGAGGGTCTTAAGGGCCAAGTCAAATTTCTTCAGCCCAATGAGGTTGAAGAGGCGCTGTTGCGCCTTCACCTCGCTGTCAGCATGGAGGGACTATTTCAGGTCTTTAGTGATGTGCACGCTGAGGAACTTGAAGCTTTTGACCCACTCCATTGCGGCCCCATATCTGTGGATGGGGGCGTGCTTTCTCTGCTGTCTCCTGTTTTCAGTGATCAGCTCCTTCATTTTGTTGACATTGAGGGAGAGGTTATTTTCCAGGTACTACTCTGCCAGGGCTCTCACCTCCTCCCTGTAGGCTCTCTTGTTGTTGTTGATAATCAGGCCTACCACTGTTGTGTCGCCAGCAAACTTGATGATTGAGTTGGAGACAAGTGCGGCCATGCAGTCATGGGTGAACAAGGAGCACAGGATGGGGCTGAGAAAGCACTCCTGTGGGGCCCAGTGTTGATGATCAGATTTGCGGAGGTGTTGTTGCCTACCTTCCCCACCTGGGATCGACCTCAGGAAGTGTAGGGCCAGTTTTACAGGGTGGAGTTCAGACCCAGGGCCCTGAGCTTAGTGATGAGCTTGGAGGGCACTATAGCATCGAAGGCTGAGCTGTAGTCAATGAAAAGCACACTTTGCTTTCTTGGGTACAGAAACAATGGTGGCCATCTTGAAGCAAGTGGGGACAATATACTGGGATAGGGAGAGATTGAATATGTCTGTAAACACTCCAGCCAGCTGATGTGCACATGCTCTGTGGATGCAGCTTGGGATACGTCCTGGGTTCGATGCACGAGTATCACAGAAGATGTGTTCCTCAGATTTCCTTTATTAAAGTCCCTAGCTACAATAAATGTAGCCTCAGAATATGTGGTTTCCAGTTTGCACAAAGTCCAGTGTAGTTCCCTGAAAGCCATTGCCGTGTCAGCTTGGGGGGGAACATACACGGCAGTGATGATGAAGAAAGTTATCTCGGGAGTTTATGCAGTCATTTGATGGTGAGGTATTCCAGATCGGGAGACCAAAAGGACTTTAGTTCCTGTATGTTTACACAAGTTGTTAATCATAAAACATACTCCTCCACCGTTCTTTTTCCCTGAAAGTTCTTTCTTCCTGTCTGCATGATGGACGGAGAAGCCAACTGACTGAATGGATGGGGACAATATATCAGGAGAGAGCCATGATTCCATAAAACAGAGTATGTTACAGTCCCTGATGTCTCTCTGAAAGGAGATCCTCGCCCTGAGCTCGTCTACTTTAATGTCCAGGGACTGAACGTTAGCGAGTAATATACTTGGAACCGGTGGATGGTAATGCATGCCGCCTGAGTCTGACTAGGGCCCCACTTCTTCTTCCTCTTACTCGTCAGCGTTTTGGTGCAGACCCCGGGATGAATGGAGCTGCCTTGGGCAGTTCAAACAAACAGCATCCATTTCAGGGAAGTCACATTTCTGGTCGTAATACTGACGGGTGACCGCCGATTTAATATCCAAAGTTAGCTCTAGGTAATAATACAAGAGACGTTCTGAGCAAATAATGTAAGAAATAACAAAAAATAAAGTTGGCTAGGAGCTAGAAACAGAGCGAACGTGTCTGTCTCTATTTTGGCAGTTACCTATATAACCAACATTCAACATGAGAAGGGTCATAAGTTTTCCTAAAAATGTGATAGGCAATCACTCAGGCCCATGGTCACATGCTCAAGAAAGACTTGTGGCCCTAAACATGAACACCAAAGCCAGAGAGAAATCAACTGAGATGAATTTAACCCCTCCTTACCTCCATAGAGAGCTCTCTGTGACACTGCCAAGGCTGAAGTCAAAGTACTTAGTTAGCATTAGAATCACCTACAAAAGAGAACACAATTCCCATCTCAGCACGCATCTTTAGAAAATACAAGTAATATACAACCCTTTGATAATGTAACACTTCCATATATCATATCATCTGACACGTTGGTGGGACTTGAAGTAATGAGTTGCATATTATGCAGTATTTCACAATTCTGGTAAATAAGCCTAAAATTCAAAATAAGGGAAAAAAATCACTTTTGACTACCTCATTTTCAAACTTGCACCTGTTGCTATTTTATCATTGGAAGTGGTTTGAGCAGGATGGCCTTAGGAGGAGTGCATCATCAATTTTACAACAGCAGCCTTAATATGGACGCTTGTCAAACCTCCACACACATAAACTAATCCCAAACCAATTTATGAGGCCTTGTCAAGGCTTCAATCTGCATGAGAATGTTGCATCTTCTGTGTAAAGGTAAAGGTTGTGTCACGGATTCCCCCAGTACTTCTGCTCAATCCGTTCACCAGCTCCGGAGGTCTACGTCACCGGCCTTCTAGATGTCACTGAACTGGATCATCACCACCAACCCCGGACTGTCTTGTCTCATTACGCACACCTGGTTCCCATTCCCCCTGATTAGTATGTGTATATATGTGCCCTCTGTCCCCCATTGTCCTTGTCAATCATTGTTCCCATGTCTGTTGGTCTTGTGAGTTCCTGCGCTTTGTTGTTTCGGGCTTTCATGCTACGTGTATTGTGCACTTGTTATTTCGTGTCTCGTCCCGTGTAGTGTTATTACGGGTCACATCCCATGTAATTATTAAAGGTTAAACCTCACTCTTTTGTTTGGGTTACATCCCTGTGTACTTTATATACGTGTTTGTTTTGGGCTTCGTTCACGTGCCTTTTTTTTTTCATGACATGTTGTATTTTTGGGTGGAGTAATAAAACCCCCTATTACTTATTCCTACGCCTGTCTCCGATCATTATACAATGTGACAGGTTGTGGGTTTATTTTAGGGCTCAGCGGGTTTCTTCCATGGCAAGCATCCCAGGTACAGCAAGGCTCTCCTCGTAAATATCATGGACATCTTTTTTGAGGAGATTGTAAAGAACACCATTGTTATATGGTGGTTATACAAGCTCATACTTAATAGGTATGTAGACAAATAAATTATTCTACATGTTAATGAATGGCGCTATGGACAGCTCTATTTTCTGTTTTAATTTGAAAGGAGAAACTTCTTTCCTACTCAGCGTTTGTTGGAACCTATATTGAAGTATTTGTATCACTTCATTAATATTACTTACAGTCAATGTTAACAGATTGATTTTTCCCATTCCCTCAACTCTAAATACTTGAAGACAATGTGGAAAAAAAACCATTTAATAAAAGTACACAACTGTCTCAATGGTTTACTGCATAAGAAACCATTGAAACCATTTATTTTGTTTAAAATTTGGCCTTTTAGTTGTGTCTCTTCATTATAACATGTATATATTGTGGTTGGCCAAAGTGTGGTGAGGAATAATCTGAGTATTTTAACACAGCAGTAATCTAGAAACCCACAGATTGGGAAATGCAAATGTATTCATCCCCCTTGGCGTATTTCCTGTTTTGTTGCATTACAACCTGTAACTTAAATAGATTCTTATTTGGACTCCATGTAATGGACATACAAAAAAGAGTCGAAATTGGTGAAGTGAAATTAAAACTTGTTTCTAAAAAATAGAAAACGGAAAAGTGGTGCGTGCATATGTATTCACTCCATTTGCAATGAAGCACCTAAATAAGATCTGGTGCAACCATTAACCTTCAGAAGTAACATAATTAGTTAAATAAAGTCCACCTACAGTTGAAGTCGGAAGTTTACATACACCTTAGACAAATACATTTCAACTCAGTTTTTCACAATTCCTGACATTTAATCCTAGCAAGAATTCCCTGTCTTAGTTAGGTCAGTRAGAATCACCACTTTATTTTAAGAATGTGAAATGTCAGAATAATAGTAGAGAATGATTTATTTCAGCTTTTATTTCTTTCATCACATTCCCAGTGGGTCAGAAGTTCACATACACTCAAGTAGTATTTGCTAGCATTGTCTTTAAATTGTTTAACCTGGGTCAAACGTTTTGGGTAGCCTTCCACAAGCTTCCCACAATAAGTTGGGTGAATTTTGTCCCATTCCTCCTGACAGAGCTGGTGTAACTGAGTCAGGTTTTTATGCCTCCTTGCTAGCACACACTTTTTCAGTTCTGCCCCAAATTCTCTATAGGATTGAGGTTAGGGCTTGGGATGGCCACTCCAATACCTTGACTTTGTTGTCCTTAAGCCATTTTCCACAACTTTGGAAGTATGCTTGGGGTCATTGTCCATTTGGAAGACCTATTTGTGACCAAGCTTTAACTTCCTGACTGATTTCTTGAGATGTTGCTTCAACATATCCACATAATTTCCCTTCCTCATGAAGCCATCTGTTTGGTGAAGTGCACCAGCCCCTCCTGCAGCAAAGCACCCCCACAACATGATGCTGCAACCCCAAGTTGGTATGGTTTTCTTCAGCTTGCAAMCCTCCCCCTTTTCCTCCAAACATAACGATGGTGATGGCCAAACAGTTCTATTTTTGTTTCATCTGACCAGATAACATTTCTCCAAAAAGTAGGATCTTTGTCCCCATGTGCAGTTGCAAACCGTAGTCTGGCTTTTTTATGGAGGTTTGGAGCAGTAGCTTTTTCCTTGCTGAGTGGCCTTTCAGGTTATGTCGATATAGAACTCGTTTTACTGTGGATATAGATACTTTTGTACCTGTTTCCTCCAGCATCTTCACAAGGTCCTTTGCTGTTGTTCTGGGATTGATTTGCACTTTTCGCACCAAAGTACGTTAATCTCTAGGAGACAGAACGCGTCTCCTTCCTGACCGGTATGATGGCTGCATGGTCCCATGGTGTTTATGCTTGCGTACTATTGTTTGTACAGATGAACGTGGTACCTTCAGGCGTTTGTAAATTGCTCCCAAGGATGAATCAGACTTGTGGAGGTCTACAATTTATTTTCTGAGGTCTTGGCTGATTGCTTTTGATTTTCCCATGATGTCAAGCAAAGAGGCACTGAGTTTGAAGGTAGGCCTTGAAATACATCCACAGGTACACCTCCAATAGGCTAATTGACATCATTTGAGTCAATCAGAAGCTTCTAAAGCCATGACATCATTTTCGGGAATTTTCCACGCTGTTTAAAGGCACAGTCAACTTAGTGTATGTAAACTTCTGACCCACTGGAATTGTGATACAGTGAAATAATCTGTCAGTAAACAATTTTGGGAAAAATTACTTGTGTCATGCACAAAGTAGATGTCCTAAACAACTTGCCAAAACGAAAATTTGTTAACAAGAATTTTGTGGAGTGGTTGAAAAATTAGTTTTAATGACTCCAACCTAAGTGTATTTTTTATCTTCCGACTTCAACTGTATGTGCAATCTAAGAGTCACATCATCTGTCTCATGATCTCAGTATATATACACCTGTTCTTTAATGCCCCAGAGTCCGCAGCACCACTAAGCAAGGGGCACTACCATGCAAGCGGCACCATGAAGACGAACGAGCTCTCCAAACAGGTCACGAACAAAGTTGTGGAGAAGTACAGATGAGGGTTGGTTTATAAAAAAATATGTGAAACTTTAAACATCCCACGGAGCGCCATTAAATCCATTATTAAAAAATGGGAAGAATATGGCACCACAACAAACAGCTTGCCTGTCGAAACGTTGGTAAATTAAATATTTTTGCATCTGAGCTCCTAGAGTGTGCGGCTCTCCTTTATTTTTAAGACCACAACAAACCTGCCAATAGAGTGCCGCCCACCAAAACTCACAGACCAGGCAAGGAGGGCATTAATCAGAAAGGCATCAAAGAGACCAAAGAAAACCCTGAAGGAGCTGCAAAGCTCCACAGCGGAGATGGGAGTATATGTCCATTGGACCATGTTAAACCGTACACTCCACACAGGTCGGCTTTACGGAAGAGTGGCCAGAAAAAAAGCCATTGCTTAATGAAAAAAATAAGAATGTTGTCACGCCCTGACCATAGAGAGCTGTTTATTCTCTATGTTGGTTGAGGCGTGATAGTGACTAGGGTGGATCATCTAGGTTATTAATGGATTTTGTTGGCCTGGTATGCTTCCCAATCAGAGACAGCTGTTTATCGTTGTCTCTGATTGGGGATCATATTTAGGTAGCCATTTTCCCCCATTGTGTTTGTGGGATCTTGTCTACAGATAGTTGCCTGTGTGCACACCAGTAGCGTCACGTTTCGTTTGTGCTTTTGTTGTTTTGTTTGGTGAGTTTCTGTTTATTAAAAGATGTGGAACTCTACGCAAGCTGCGCCCTGGTCCGATTACTATGACGAACGTGACACATGTTTGGTGTTCGCCAAAAGGCATGTGGGAGACTCCCCAAACATATGGAAGAAGGTACTCTGGTCAGATGAGACTAAAATTTATATTTTTGGCCATCTGTCACGCCCTGACCTTAGAGATCCTTTTTATGTCTCTATTTTGGTTGGTCATGGCGTGAGTTTACATACACCTGGGCATTCTATGTTTTTGTTCTATGTTGTCTATTTCTATGTGTTTGGCCGGGTGTGGTTCTCAATCAGAGGCAGCTGTCTATCGTTGTCTCTGATTGAGAACCATACTTAGGTAGCCTTTTCCCACCTGTGTTTTGTGGGTAGTTGTTTTCTGTTTTGTGTGTATACCTGACAGAACTGTTGTGTTTTGTTCCATTTTTGTTTTTTGTTTCAGTGTTCAGGTTATATTAAACATCATGAACATGTACCACGCTGCGCTTTGGTCTCCTCCTTCTTCCTCAGACGAACATCGTTACACCATCAAGGAAAACGCTATGTCTGGTGCAAACCCAACACCTTTCATCACCCCGAGAACATCATCACAGTGAAGCATGGTGGTGGCGCTAAATACAGGGAAATTCTTGAGGGAAACCTGTTTCAGTCTTCCAGAGATTTGAGACTGGGATGGAGGTTCACCTTCCAGCAGGACAATGACCCTAAGCATACTGATAAAGCAACACTCGAGTGATCTAAGGGGAAACATTTAAATGTATTGGAATGGCCTAATCAAAGCCCAGACCTCAATCCAATTGAGAACCTGTGGTATGACTTAAAGATTGCTGTACACCAGTGGAACCCATCCAACTTGAAGGAGCTGGAGCAGTTTTGCCTTGAAGAATTGGCAAAAATCCCTGTGGCTAGATATGCCAAGCTTTTGAGACATACCCCAAGATAATTGCAGTTGTAATTTCTGCAAAAAGGAGGCTCTACAAAGTATTGTCTTTGGGGGGGGGGATAGTTATCTATGCTCAAGTTTTCATTTTTTTTGTCTTTGTCTTATTTCTTGTTTGTTTCAAAATAAAAATATTTTGCTTCTTCAAAGTGGTAGGCATGTTGTGTAAATCAAATGATACAAACCCCCCCAAAAATCAATTTTAATTCCAGGTTGAAAGGCAACAAAATAGGAAAAATGCCAAGGTGGGTGAATACTTTCGCAAGCCGTTGTAGAGACGAATGGTCTACCAATTACATGACCTTTTATAGCTTCCAAAAGTCCCAATCTGCTGGACATTGGCATTCACAATAAAATGAACCGGAGCAGTTTGGAAAGTAGAGCCAATTACTTCCTGTCTTCTGGATGGTCATTAACTTTAACTAATCTATTTACTTGGAGAACGTCCAGTGGAAGACTCAAATAATTTGCAACCTCTCAAGTGCCAGCTGGAAAAGTGTTGAAAGTGCAAGGTGAAGCTCTCTTATTGTTGTAAGTATTTAATGTGCCAGGCATCAATATACAGTGATTCTTAATTTTGTAGATTTGTCTGTGTTAAACAGGGGGTTGGGGCGGGGTACTTACTTGCTATCTAACTGTAGCTATAAAGATCCTGTGTGAATCTCAACCCTGTGTGAATACATTGGTATGAATTTGATCATTCTTGAGGCATGAAAGGGGTGTTATGGTGATTTAAAAGAGCTTAGTTTGAGAAGATTACTACAGTAGAATGAAGGCGCTGTATTAAGAGGGATGGAGGAGTGTGGGATAGAGGGTGGAGGGGGGCACCCTATTAGTGAAGGATGAGGAGCCCCTGAAAGAGACATTTAAGGGCTAGACAGACTACAAATGAAGATTCATTCCCAGACTCAGCGACTCCCTGATCCAGCCTTATCAGCTTCAGGAATTAAGTTACCTCATCAATAAAACTGTCAACATCTTTACCCGCTGCAATTAAATAGATAGATGATTCCATAAAATCAATTGTTATCCAAGTTACTGATCAGAATATCAATAATATAGGGTGGTTTTCTATCTTTACCCTATAAATGGAAAAGCACTAACACATTACCATTTTTGGCTTTTAAGAGTTTCTCAATCTATTTCCACTACTACAACACTAATGATGCTGTTGAAAAATAACAAGCCAGCTCCCTAACGGTAACCCTTATTGTACAGATGTGAATTGTTACAGTTTTTAAGTTCTTATTAGCAATGGAATAGAGACACCCACATTCTTAGAAACTTGAAGTACATTATGGCAAATTAATATGAGATTCAAATTAGAATTTGCAGTCTAACACAATGAGTCTAAGAATTGTGACAGATTCACTGCGAGCGGAGCCAGTGTTTACTTTCAAACAGATGTTTCTGTTGGTTCATAATGATATTATCATCAAAAGCTATGCATTTTGAAAGTAGAGGCTTTCATATGATCAACTTATCACCCATCTATATGTTAAAATCGGACTAATTACCTATCTTTTACTGGATGGACGTTTTTTTATAAGAATATACACTGAATAAAATGCATAAACTATCATTCTTTACACAACCTATACCTTTCTGTTTCAAGCTTTGTCTGTTGGTACAAACACAAGCTCAGAGCTCTCAACCATACAACCTCAACCTGTATTATTGGCTTTATTTTGTCTACCACATCAAATTATATCTCTTTATTCACACAGACAGTGTTTTTTGAAGTCAGAGCTATTTGGTCTCCTATGGATAACATGTCAACTGGATCGTGAATTATTAAGTGACTTCACGGTAGAATATTGCAAAGATAAATGAGTAATGTCCTCACACAACTCTCATAACCGTGAAGATTCCGTTGCATCCCACACCATGAGAGCTTAAGGTAGGATTGCTCGACAACAACAGAATACTCCAGATCACTGAAATGTATGCCTCCTCCAGCCATGTTAATATCTTCTGACTTCCACTACTGTCAACAGAGTTTTATCTTGAACAAAAGGATGTCTGAATATCTGTAAATATAGTGGGTGCAATTTAAGTGATATGTGGTAGTGGTAGTAGTTCCGCAACAATCAAATGTATATAGGGAACAGTGATAGCAGTTCTTAAAATCTTTTAATGGATGAATATTTAACCATGTCTATTTGTAATCACAGCCAGTTTGGAAGCCTTTATTTAGGCCTCTAGAAGTGCAAGTGATATAAAATACCTATTATTCATCAATAAGCAAATTCCTACAGCCAGCCTGCTTGCTGTAATCACTTGTAATTACAGTACAATACTGTAGATTTTTTTTCTTCTTACAGTTCAATAGTACATTTTACTGTATTGCACTGTGTTTCATTGCTCTGGAATCAAGATACCGTGAATATCTCAGTATTGTATTGACACTATACAGAGATAGTCAGGGATACAGTGCATTCGGAAAGTATTCAGACTCCTTGAATTTTTCCACATTTTGTTACATTACAGCATTATTCTAAAATTGATTAAATTGTTGTTTTTTTCTCTTCAATCTACACACAATACCCCATAATGACAAAGCAAAAACAGTTTTTTTAGATTTATTTTTGCAAATGTATTAAAAATAAAAAACTTCAATATGACATTTACATCAGAATTCAGCCCATTTACTCAGTACTTTGTTGGAACACCTTTGGCAGCGATTACAGCCTCGAGTCTTCTTGGGTATGACGCTACAAGCTTGGCACACATATTTGGGGAGTTTCTCCCATTCTACTCTGCAGATCATCTCAAGCTCTGTCAGGTTGAATGGGTAGTGTTGCTGCACAGCTATTTTCAGGTCTCTCCAGTGATATTCGATCAGGTTAAAATCCAGGTTCTGGCTGGGTCACTCAAGGACATTCAGAGACATGTCCCAAAGCCAGTCCTGCGTTGTCTTGTCTGTGTGTCCTGTTGGAAGGTGAACCTTAGCCCCAGTCTGACGTCCTGAGCGCTCTGGAGTAGGTTTTCATCAAAGATCTCTCTGTACTTTGCTCCGTTCATCTTTCCCTCGATCCGTCCATCCTGTCTCCCAGTCCCTGCCGCTGAAAAACATCCCCACATCATGATGCTGCCACCACCATGCTTCACCGTAGGGATGGAGCCAGGTTTCCTCCAGACGTGACGCTTGGTATTCAGGCCAATGAATTCAATCTTGGTTTCATCAGACCAGAGAATCTTGTTTCTCATGGTCTGAGAGTCTTTAGGTGCCTTTTGGCAAACTCCAAGCAGGCTGTCATGTGCATTTTACTGAGGAGTGGCTTCCATCTGGCCACTCTACCATAAAGGCCTGGTTGATGGAGTGCTGCAGAGATGGTTGTCCTAGAAGGTTCTCCTATCTCCACAGAGGAACTCTGGAGCTCTTTCAGAGTGACCATCAGGTTTTTGGTCACCTCCCTGACCAAGGCCCTTCTCCCTCGATTGCTCAGTTTTGCCGGGCGGCCAGCTCTAGGAAGATTCTTGGTGGTTCCTAACTTCTTCCATTTAAGAATGATGGCCACTGTGTTCTTGGGGATCTTCAATGCTGCAGATATTTTTTGGTACCCTTCCCCAGATCTGTGTGTAACGCTTGTCGTGGTTGGAAGAAGAGGAGAACCAATGCACAGCGTGGTAAGTGTCCATATTGATTTAATACGAAATAAATGAACACTGAACAAAAACAAGAAAACGACAAACGAACTGTACGGTGAAAAAAAGACACAGAACAGAAAATATAATCACCCACAAAACACAATGAAAAACAGGCTACCTAAATATGGCTCCCAATCAGAGACAACGACTGACACCTGCCTCTGATTGAGAACCATACTAGGCCAAACACATATAAAATGAACAATAGAACAAAACATATAAAAACCAACATAGAATGCCCACCCCAACTCACGCCCTGACCAAACTAAAATAAAGACATAACATAGGAACTAAGGTCAGAACGTGACACTGTGCCTCGACACAATCCTGTCTCTGAGCTCTACGGACAATTCCTTCGACATCATGGCTTGGTTTTTGCTCTGACATGCAATGTCAACTGTGGGACCTTATATAGACAGTTGTGTGCCTTTCCAAATCATGTCCAATCAATTGAATTTACCACAAGTGGCCTCCAATCAAGTTATAGAAACATCTCAAGGATGATCAATGGAAACAGGAAACACCTGAGCTCAATTTTGAGTCACATAGCAAAGGGTCTGAATACTTATGTAAATAAGGTATTTATTTTTATTTATTTTTAAATGTGCAAAACTGTCTAAAAACCTGTRTTCGCTTTGTCATTATGGGGTATTGTGTGTAGATTGATGAAAACTTTTAATTTTAAACATTTTACAATAAGGCTGTAATGTAACAAAATGTGGAAAAAGTCAAGGGGTCTGAATACTTTCCGAAGGCACTGTATGTCATAAGATATCTTGTTGTAGTTTCTATTATTCTGAAGACCAATGTATCCTTACCTACAACATTTTCAGTAACGGTTACATAAACTTTTTACTTGCTTTGACTGTGATGTGTTTTTTTTTATCATCCTTGTTTGAACCTTGTTTGACTGTAAACTGCTAAGGATAAGAGTGCCCGCTAAATGGCCAAAATGTAAATATAAAAATTGCAAAGAACACCGGGTAATATTTCCCTGCGTGGGGAAATTCCAGTAATATACTGGAAATTTGATTACAGTAAAAAAATTGGTACTGTAAATTGGATTACCGTAAAATAAATCACGGTAACTTACTGGCCAATTTCTGCCAGTAAGTTACTGTAGTTCTACAGGAAATGTTTTACAGTGCACTTTGACTCTCTGGATCTCTGTCATTAGCATATTTATTCAGCACAAACTCCTTCAAACTAGCCTTAAGATCAAAAATTAAACATCCATCCTAAAACATTTATTACATGTAACAAAATGTTGCACAACCAAAATCCACAAAAGCTTATATCTTGGCATGTCATCACATTTGCAACCCCTAATTGAATATCCATTTTGATCTATGTTTCCCTGAACCTCTGTGAACCATATAATTTTAACTGGTTAACCAGAGTATGTACAGTAGCTATCCAACATGCAGAAAAGACTCTGGCTAGGGATATCCTGATGCTATCATACTATTAGGAAAAGCTGAAATGTAAGATGCATTACAGACACCCCTGTGGCGGACATTTCTCTGTTTTCAATTGTTGAAGTTAGAAATCATCAGAAGCCCCTTCTTCTTTGCATGCTTTTTCTCTAACGACTCTGTCTCCAGCCAGACAATGGCAGCTTGCTGAGCCACGAAGCTTCATCGTGCATGAGAGGGGTCCGATCAATGCTGGCAAGATAAGAAATTGAGTGGGTTTGTTTCCTACCCAGCCCAAAAGTAGCACCTGCTGAGCTGAGGATGCTTTCAAAAAACACGTTCAACTCATTGATATGCCTTCTGAAATGTGGGTGCTCAGAGATAAAGGTGCAGGGTTGTGTGTGTTCTGTTGACAAACTCAAAGCTAATTTACCTTACCAGCAATGAGATTTGTCTAACTCTGATACAATGGATGATAAATGAATGCACAAATTGTTAGAACTGAAACCAAAGCAAGTGTTAATCTACTTCTGTAATTTGCTTTGGGGTTGGGGCATACGTCATGACTCTTGTACAATGTCCTTGGTCTAAAAGCCTGCTTGCCCTCTCTGCAGCACACTCAGTGGGGGGCTGAGGTCCAACAGAAGTCTCCAAACTTAGAGTCACAGTTAAGGCTGTGGTGGTCATGAAATTTTGTCAGCCGGTTATAAACATGCAAAAGACTGCCGGTCTCATGGTAATTCACTGTTAATTAAAATAAACACGTTTAGACTCTCCAGACCTCCACGCATACAAGCTGCTGATGTGTGCTTTTGGAACATCTAGAATACATCAATTTAATATACACCATCACAATACATCCATTATTTATTTTAGTTTGGTCTAAAGAAACATTATGATATGAAGAAAATGTATTTCAGAATAACAGAATATGAGTTGGCCTACTGTATGTTATCTGACTATGTGCAATGCCATAGGCTGTAGACTTGTTCATTTAGCAGACACGATATGATTATAAGTCCCGTGCCATTATTTTATATTCTATGATTTTATAGTAAGATGAATATAATTGAACTTGGTTGAAAAAAATAGAAAGGATATTTTCCCATTCCGGAGCGAGTGTGTATATGAAGTGGCTATGTTGATCGTAAAATAGATAATTTGAAACAGGTCCTATACGCTAGATTTAGAGTTATTTGGCAACTTTAGTAGTGAATGATACAAACCTTATAATGTCTTAGAAATCAAAACCTACTGTATATGGGCTACATGATGCCACTATAGGCTATTGATTATTTGAAAAATATATCAAAAAAGGTTTCGCTCTGTTCCTTGCATTAGGCTGCACAAGCTGTTCTCTCAACATCGAGTGATCATATTTTCACTCATCAGACTATTCTCAATTATATCATGTGTTTAATAATATAACTTTTTTTAAATTTAGAATGGCCCATTGTCAAATGGGCAGGAAGAGGGGTAGGGGAAAAATACATGTCATCCATATGCACTGGAATAGCGAATGGAGGCTACTTTCCTGCTGTTTCGTTTTTCACTCATGCAGGGAGGCTACTCCGGTTATTTCACTCCACACATCAACCACTGTTTGAGGAGCATGCAGCCTCTAGCTGCGTGACAGATGATATTCGGCCCAAACTCTGTATGCCATGGGCTCTCCATCCAATTTGGGAAACCAAGTGAAATCTTTTCGGGAACATCGAGAGCAACGAAACATATTTCACTAAACTCTGCACACTCAAGAAAGGAACGAAGGAGAGAGGGGAGGAAATGGAAACGCATGGTGGTGAGATAATTTGTAGCTAAAGGAAATATGTCTGCCTAATAATTATGAAAATAGAAAGAATTCCCTATTACTAGGTTATTAAAAATCAAATACAAATTCACTGTAAACCTCCCTGCACAATCAATAAACAATCAATGAACCAACAGCATCGCCTAGGCCTTTACGTTCTCTCCCAGACTCATGGATAGAAAGTTTGGAGCAGTTGCATAAGGTAGGTAAACAGTCCATCCAGTATGCTTAACAACACAGTCCACACTCAAAGGCGATTACTTAAAGACATCTTAAATCATTTTTTCCTTATGTTTCCTGCTGTGCATAATATGCAGTAGGCTATGCATTGTACAATGGCACAAACATTATTTTAATTCAGTTATTTTCTGGGGGGGCTTAGGCTCATATATAAGCCTATGCATAAGCTCTAATATGCATATGGGGGTTTTAATTAATCATCACCTTAGAAAGTGCAGTCCATTTCATTGTGTTAGTCTTTGAAACAACATCCACAATGACCATGTTTTTCACTCAGTTTCAACCTGTTGAGGTTGAAACTCAACCACAGCGAGGTGAGTTTTAAAAGCACATCCTTTTTTGATGTTAAGTGTTTGATGTAATGTCTGATTGAATTTGCAATGATGTCGGAGTGGTTATAGGGACAATAGAGCCATGAGTACCAGGCCACTAGTGACCTGATGATCATTAGCGAGTTGGGTACGACCAATGCATATCCAGAATGCAAATGAGGAGATTACCGTGACTCAATGGTCACTTGAATTTTACTGCGGTCATGACTCATGACTGCTGGTGTGGCGGTAATACGGTAACCGCAACAGCCCTGGTCACAGTAACACATTGAAGATGTCACGGTATCACGATCATTATAATGAGTGGACCAAGATGCAGCGTGGTATGGTTCCATCCTCTATATTAGGAAGTGAAACTCAAAGAAAACAATAAATCGCAAAACGAAACGTGAAGCTACAATAGTGCTCACAGGCAACTAAACATAGTCAACATCCCACAAAGCACAAAGGGGAAATGGCTGCCTAAATATGATCCCCAATCAGAGACAACGATAAACAGCTGCCTCTGATTGGGAACCATACCAGGCCAACATAGAAATATAATAACCTAGATGACCCACCCTAGTCACACCCCGACCTAACCAACATAGAGAATAAAAAGCTCTCTATGGTCAGGGGGTGACACACGGTTGTAAAGGTAAATGACCAACTCTGGTGCTGCTACTGTAAAGATGTGAATGGTAGATTGATGCTGCAAGAGTTAAGGCAAGAATGAGTGCTGATGGAAGTTGACGGAGCTAACCATAAAAGAGTAATAATGGTTATAATTTATTATAGCTAATGTTAAGTATGAGGGGCTGATTTATGTAATGCAAAGGCAAAATCAAAGACTGATGTAACGAACATGAGAAGGCATTGTGCTGATGTTGCTCTTGCTACTGTCAATATAATGTACAGTTATGAAAATACTTTGGAAAGTATTCAGACCCCTTGACTTTTTCCACATTTTGTTAACTCACAGCATTGTTCTAAAATTGATTAAATAAACAAACATCTCATCCTGTTTCCATTGATCATCCTTGAGATGTTTCTACAACTTGATACAAGTCCACCTGTGGTAAATTCAATTGACTGGACATGATTTGGAAAGGTACACACCTGTCTATATAAGGTCCCACAGTTGACAGCCCATGTCAGAGCAAAAACCAAGCCTTGAGGTCGAAGGAATTGTCTAGGCACAGATCTGGGGAAGGGTACCAAAACATTTATGCAGCATAGAAGGTCCCAAAGAACACAGTGGGCTCCATCATTCTTAAATGGAAGAAGTTTGGAACCACCAAGACTCTTCCTAGAGATGGCCGCCCGACCAAACTGAGCAATCGGGGGAGTTGGGCCTTGGTCGTTAGTGTTACCTCTGACACATTGGTGTGGCTGGCTTCCGGGTTAAGCGGGACCACCCAAATAGCCAGCTTTTGAAGCAGACAGGCATTAGGACCTCGGGGACCATTGACATAATGACACCACGACAAGCAGTATGGCGCCAACAGAGATGGTCGACTAGCTTCGAGTTCTTAGGAAACTATGCAGTTTTTTGTTGTTTTATGTATTATTTCCTACATTGTTACCCCAGGAAATCTTAAGTCTTATTACATACAGCCGGGAAGAACTATTGGATATAAGAGCAACGTCAACTTACCAACATTATGATCAGGAATATGACTTTCCCGAAGCGGATCCTCTGTTCGGACCACCACCCAGGACAATGGAGCTAATTCCAGTAGGCAATCCAAAACAACGACGCCATAGAAGGGGCAGACAAAGCTGCCACCTGGCCAGATGAAATTTGAGCAAGGGTTGACTTCCAGAGAGACATCAGAGATTGTAACATTTTCTGGCTCTCTCGGGATATGTTGTCGGAAACGGTTCAGCCACCGCGATTCTCCATGCATCACGCCGACAGAGATAAACACCTCTCTGGGAAAAGGAAGGGCGGGGTGTATGCGTTATGATTAACGACTCATGGTGTAATCATAACAACATACAGGAACTCAAGTCCTTCTGCTCACCCGATCTAGAATTCCTTACAATCAAGTGTCAGCCATTTTACCTCTCTAGAGAATTCTCGTCAGTTATAGTCACAGCTGTGTACATTCCCCCTCAAGCAGACACCAAGACGGCCATCAAGGAACTTCACTCGGCTATATGCAAACTGGAAACCATACATCCTGAGGCTGAATTTATTGAAGCTGGGGATTTTAGTAAAGCAAATTTGAGAACAAGTCTACTTAAATTCCTACAGCATATTGATTGCGCTACACTCACGCGCAACACACTCGGCCACTGCTACTCTAACTTCCGTGATGCATACAAAGCCCTCCCCCGCCCTCCCATCGCAAATCCGGCCATGACACCATCCTGCTCCTTCCGTCTTATAGGCAAAAACTCAAACAGGATGTACTAGTGACGAGAAACATTCAACGCTGGTCCGACCAAGCGGAAGCCACGCTTCAAGATTGTTTTGATCACGCTTCAAGATTGTTTTGATCACGCTGACTGAAATATACTCGTGAGTGCGTTTATAAAGAGGTGCATTGGAGATGTTGTACACACTGTGACTATTAAAACCTACCCTAACCAGAAACCGTGGATGGATGGTGGCATTCGCGCAAAACTGAAAGCGCGATCCACCGCGTTTAACCATGGAAAGAGGTCTGGGAATATGTCTGAATATAAACAGAGTAGCTATTCCATCCGCAAGGCAATCATACAAGCAAAATGCCAGTACAGGGACAAGGTGGAGTCACAATTAAATGTCTCAGACACAAGACGTATGTGGCAGGGTCTATAGGAAATCACGGACCCTCAAAAAGAAATCCAGCCATGTCACGGACACCGATCTCTTGGTTCCAGACAAACTAAACACCTTCTTTGCCCACTTTGAGGATAATACAGTGCCACCGTCGCGGCCCTCTAACAAGGACTGTGCCCCCCCACCCCCTCATTCTCCGTGCCTGACGTGAGTAAAACATTTAAACGTGTTAACCCTCGCAAGGCTGCTGGCCCAGACAGCATCCTAAGCCGCGTCCTCAAAGCATGCGCAGACCAGGTGGCTGGTGTGTTTACGGGCATATTCAATCGCTCCCTATCCCAGTCTGCTGTCCCCACATGCTTCAAGATGGCTACCATTGTTCCTGTACTCAAAAAGGCAGTCACTTCTGTCATTATGAAGTGCTTTTACAGACTAGTCAAGGATCATATCACCTCCACCTTACTGGCCATCCTAGACCCACTTCAGTTTGCATACCGCCCAAACAGGTCCACAGACAACGCAATAGCCATCACACTGCACACTGCCCTATCCTATCTGGACAAAAGGAATACCTGTGTAGGAATGCTGTTCATTGACTATAGCTCAGCATTCAACACCATAGTACCCTCCAAGCTCATCATCAAGCTGGAGGCCCTGGGTCTCAACCCCGCCCTGTGCAATTGGGTCCTGATCTTTCTGAAGGGCCACCCCCAGGTGTTGAAGGTGGGAAACATCTCCACTTCGCTGACCCTCAACACTGGGGCCCCACAAGGTTGCGTGCTCAGCCCCCCCCCGTACTCCCTATTCACCCACGACTGTGTGGCCATGCATGCCTCCAACTCAGTTATCAAGTTTGCAGACGACACAACAGTAGTGGGCTTGATTACCAACAGCGACGAGACAGCCTACAGGGAGGAGGTGACGGCACTCGGAGTGTGGTATCAGGAAAACAATCCTTCACTCAACGTCAACAAAACAAAGGAGATGATCGTGGACTTCAGGAAAATGCAGAGGGAGAACCCCCCTATCCACATCGAAGGGACAGCAGTGGAGAAGGTGGAAAGTTTTAAGTTCCTCGGTGTACACATCACAGACAAACTGAAATGGTCCACTCACACAGACAGTGTGGTGAAGAAGGTGCAATAGTGCCTCTTCAACCTCAGGAGGCTGAAGAAATTTGGCTTGTCACCCAAAACCCTGACAAACTTTTACAGATGCACAATCGAGAGCATCCTGTCGGGCTGTATCACCGCCTGGTACAGCAACTGCACTGCCCTCAACCGGAAGGCTCTCCAGAGGGTGGTGCGGTCTGCACAATGCATCATCGGGGACAAACTACCTGCCCTCCATGACACCTACAGCATCGGATGTCACAGGAAGGCCAAAAAGATCATCAAGGACATCAACCACCCGAGCCACTGTCTGTTCACACCGTTACCATCCAGAAGGCGAGGTTAGTGCAGGTGCATCAAAGCTGGGACCGAGAGACAGCTTCTAGAAAAACAGCTTCTATGGACTGAAAAACAGCTTCTATCTCATGTTTCTCAATACTAAACAGCAATCACTAACTCAGAGAGGCTGCTGCCTACATTTAGACCCAATCACTGGCCACTTTAATAAATGGATCACTAATCCCTTTATACAATGCACTCTAAATAATGCCACTTTAATAATGTTTACATATCTTACATTACTCAAGTCAAATGTATATACTGTATTTTAAACCATCTATTGCACCTTGCCTATGCCGCTCGGCCATCGCTCATCCATATACTTACATGTACATATTCTCATGCACACCTTTAGATTTGTGTGTATTAGGTAGTTGTTGGGGAATTGTTAGATTACTTGTTAGATATTACTGATATTTGATTTGATTTGACAAGGAGGAGGATGCACAGCAAACTGCAGACTGTAGCCCCTTGTCACTGTCCTCATCACCCATGGTGAATGACCATACATTATCTCCGGAAGGGACAGTGCACCACCTTGAGGACTGTGCTAAAAAGAAAACGGGGCATGCTTGTTTTCATTCACTCTTGACAACTTTGTGTCTGAATGTGAGGAAGGAATTATGTTTATTATGCCCACACCTGGACAATACCACACTTTCAATACCCCTGAACACAGAGGAACCTTGGTACCGCCATTCTGATACCCGGCCCACACCGGGTTTGGGGACTTCGGCAACAGTAACTTACCCCAAATGACCAAGCCATGTAGGATCATTGTTGCCACAGTAAATGAATAGGGAGCAGGGCCTTCTGCTAGGGTCGCAAGGTCTGCTCCTTCCCCCTTGCTGCAGAAGAATCAGCTTCCACCCCTCTCTGCTACGACCCAGCATGGCGTCTGTGCCAAGATGTCCGCCACTGCCCAGAAGCACGAAGATGGTCAAAACTGACCTTGAAGCCGCCCCCTGGCCCAGGGCAACCCATCTCTGGTCTGGACCATTTCCTTCACACCTCTAGAACTGCTGAGCTGCCCTCACGAAGGTAAAGAACCCATAGAGCTTTCGTAGGTAAAGATTCCGTAGAGCTGCATCCTGTTTGTTTTTTTCGAAACAGGCCTGTAAGGACTCCATAGCCAAGCCAAACAACCTTGTTGGTGAAACTGGCTCATCTAAATAAATACACCTGTCCCTCTTAGGAACCACTCCCTTAGCCTGGTACACTTTGTCAAGCTGATCCGCTGAGAACCAGCACTGTTTATTCGGAAGCACCATGCTAGGATTAGCCCCGTTGTTAGCCTCTGGAGCTAAGTAACTCGCCCGTTTTATGCAAATGAGCCCCATCTCCTCCATACCCTCTACATTCATGAACTCACCATAACATGGTAGAACCAGCCTGGCTGAATGAGGGGAATCCCAGGATGCCTTTAGCTCATCTGCATAATCTTTAAACAGGGTTAAGTGACGCTTCACCACTGCAGGGACAGGAGGCCAATTCCTTCCACCAAAGCTGGAGGAACCCTCCAGAGCCAACCAGGGATAGTATAGCATCCCCTGAATTCAGACTTTGAACACTGCCAGAGAAACTAGGTTGGGCCTCACTCGGCTGGGATTACACCCCTATCATCTCCGACCACCACTGTTGCTTTCTTTCGGCCTCAGACAACCCTTCCTGAGGTCACTTCACCGGAAAACCCCTCGCCAGCTGCTCAAATCTTTCTCACAAAGTCCACGCAATGGAAGTTGAGCCCAGCCGGAGACAATAGTCACACGAACTGGTCCGAGCCAAAACCTCCTGGGTGTGTTTCTACCCCAGGCAAACACAACAGTATCTTTAATTTTCATTGTGAAATCACATGCCCTAGGGCACATTCAGATGTTCAAACTCGGTTGGTTAGCCTTTTTGAACTTACTCTTACAACTGGCTATCTTACTCAAGCAAGGCAACATTAGCTTCACAAGCAGAGCAGAAAGTAGTTAGCTTTTAGGAAACACAAAAACGGATACCAAGTCCCAAAAATCGCAACATCTAGGGGGACAAGTACTCTCTCCCCACTAACAAACACCTAAGTCGAAGCCAAATCTCATATTCTTTGTGTGCTTGAAAAGTTTGTAAATTGCGTGACACGTTTCTCCTTCAGGCGAGCAGAAGAGCAAAGAATTTTGTAAAATAATTTTGTAAAAAAACTATTTGATCCATTTTAGAATAAGGCTGTAAGGTATCAAAATGTGGAAAAAGCCAAGGAGTATGAATACTTTCCGAATGCACTGTATGTGACACGTGGTTGGGATACGACTGTGATATGTGGTTGTCTCACCTGGCGATCTTAAGATGAATGCACTAGCTGTGGGTCGCTCTGGATGGGAGTGTCTGCTGAATGACTAAATTGTAATGTAAATCTAGTGCTATGTATGTATATTCATGCATATTATGTATTTTATTTGTTATGTTGTTTTCAGTTTGGACCCCAGGAAGAGTAGCCGCTTCCTCGGCAGGATCTAATTGGGGATCCTAATGAATAATAAATACTAAATCCAATGCTGAATGCAACTGAAAAGGATACATATATGAGAACAATAAAGTATGTAAGAATTATGCTAAACATAAATTATATAAATGAGATGTGTATTGAATTACGCTATTCACTGAATATACAAAACATTAAGAACATCTGCTTTTTCCATGACATAGACAGACCAGGTGAATCCAGGGGAAAGCAATGATCCCTTATTGATGTCACTTCTAACATCCACTTCAATCGGTGTAGATGAAGGGGAAGAGACAGGTTAAAGAAGGATTTTTAAGCCTTGAGACAATTGAGACATGGAATGTGGATTGTGTGCCAATCAGAGAGGGAACGTGCAAGACAAAATATTTCCGTGCCTTTGAACAGGGTATGATAGTAGGTGCTAAGCGCACCGGTTTGTGTCAAGAACTGCAACACTGCTGTGTTTTTCATGCTCAACAGTTTCCTGTGTGTATCAAGAATGGTCCACAACCCAAAGGACATCCAATCAACTTGACACAGCTGTGGGAAGAAATGGAGTCAACATGGGCCAGCCTCCCTGTAGAAGGCTTTAACACCTTGTAGTGTCCATGCCCCGACGAATTGAGGTTGCTCTGAGGGTACGGGAAAATAACCCCATACTTACTGTAAAATATGGTGGTGGATCTTTGACGCTACGGGGCAATTTTCCTTCCACTGGTCCTGGTGCACTTGTTAAGGTTAAAGGCATCATGAACTTGACCAAGTACCAGGATATTTTAACCAAAATACTGGTTGTCTCTGCCAGGAGGCTAAAACTTAGTCACAAGTGGCTCTTCCAGCAAGACAATAACCCCAAGCTCACCTCAAAATCCACCCTTACGAAAGAAGATTGCATTATAACTGCAGTTAGAGTGCAGTATAACTGGAGTATGCTGCAAATACTGTGTCCAAAAGAACACAGTTTTATTACTGCAGTAACTTTGCGGTGTAACTGCAGGTTGTTTCCCCCCCCACAAGACGGCGTAGCACTGCAGATGTGGTTTGTCATCCTCTCGTTTACTTTTTATATTTTTCGTCTTTTTTTGTATATATTTCAATTTATTTTTCAATCTCTTTACYATTTTTAAATGAAATATACCTTCCGGTAACCCGCCTCACTCTTTAGACCTTTAAACCACTTTAGACCTTATAGCCAAAACCTCTATCAGGAGCTAGCCATCAGAAGCTAACCAGCTAATTAGCTACTAGCTATTTAGTCATTGTTAGCCACTGCTAGCGGCCTTTACCCTCTGCACAGGCACCAGACGTTTTTTAGCCTGGATAATACCTACCAGCCTCGGATTGTTTTTCTCCACTACAACGCCGGATTCATGCCGTAAACCCTGGACCATTACTCCTGATCATCACAGCTAGCTAGCTGCCACCGAGTGACCCAGCCCCGAAGCTAGCCCTGAGCCATGCTGATCTCCCGGCTATCAAACAAAATGACTACAACTACAATACCTCTTTCGCCATCTGGCCCGGTCCCTTTGTCGACACGACGCCTCGCCAGACCACCACGACTGGTCCGCAGACGTAATTCCATCCGATGTCGGAGCAGACGCTTCTACTAGCCCCGGCCTGCTAACTTTAAATGGCGTGTCTCCCGCTTGCTAGCGTAGCAACGACCACCCCGCGGCTTCCCTGTTCCAGCTATTGCTGTTCACTGGACCCATATGATCACTTAAATACATAGCTGATGCCTGCTGGACTGTTCATTTATCATGGTACTCCACTTTGTTTACTTTTGTTTATCTGTTGGCCCTAGCCCCGAACTCAGTCCCTGTGTGTAGTTAACCAACCCTCTCTGCCCATTCATCGCCATTTTACCTGTTGTTGTTGTCTTAYCTGATTAGCTGTTGTTGTCTTACCCGTTGTTGTCTTAGCTAGCTCTCCCAATCAACACCTGTGATTGCTTTATGCCTCGCTTTATGTCTCTCTCAAATGTCAATATGCCTTGTATACTGTTG
The DNA here is from genome assembly GCF_002910315.2 of Salvelinus sp. IW2-2015. Lineage (NCBI taxonomy): Eukaryota > Metazoa > Chordata > Actinopteri > Salmoniformes > Salmonidae > Salvelinus > Salvelinus sp. IW2-2015. The sequence continues at coordinate 39,384,717 of NC_036858.1, forward strand.
TTTAAGATAGTTATCATTGTTTTAGTTTACTGCGGAGCCCCTAGTCCCATTCTACATGCCTCAGATACCTCTTTAGTCACCCAGTATAACCAGCATGTCCAGAGATGCAACCTCTCTTATCATCACTCAGTGCCAGGGCTTACCTCCACTGTACCCGCACCCCACCATACCCCTGTCTGCACATTATGCCCTGAATCTATTCTACCATGCCCAAAAATCTGGGCTGTCCCCAACGCACTGGACCACCAGCTTTGCTAGCCTTTAGCCGTACCCTCATCCTACTCATCCTCTGTTCCTCGGGTGATGTGGAGGTTAACCCAGGCCCTGCGTGTCCCCAGGCACTCTCATTTGTTGACTTCTGTAATCGAAAAAGCCTTGGTTTCATGCATGTTAACATCAGAAGCCTCCTCGCTACGTTTGTTTCACTCACTGCTTTAACACACTCCGCCAACCCTAATGTCCTTGCCGTGTCTAAATCCTAAATTAGGAAGGCCACCAAAAATTCGGAGATTTCCATACCCAACTACAACATTTTCCGTCAAGATAGAACTGCCAAAGGGGGAGGAGTTGCAATCTACTGCAGAGATAGCTTGCAAAGTTCTGTCATACTTTCCAGGTCTATGACCAAACAGTTTGAGCTTCTAATTTAAAAAATGAATCTCTCCAGAAATAAGTCTCTCACTGTTGCCACCTGTTATAGACCCCCCTCATCTCCCAGCTGTGCCCTGGACACCATATGTGAATTGATTACCCCCCATCTATCTTCAGAGTTCGTTCTGTTAGGTGACCTAAACTGGGATATGCTTAACACCCCAGCAGTCCTACAATCTAAGCTAGATTCCCTCAATCTCACACAAATGATCAAGGAAACCACCAGGTACAACCCTAAATCCGTAAATGCGGGCACCCTCATAGATATCATCCTGACCAACTTGCCCTCTAAATACACCTCTGCTGTTTTCAATCAGGATCTCAGCGATCACTGCCTTATTGCCTGCATCCGCTATGGGTCCGGGGTCAAACGACCACCCCTCATCACTGTCAAACGCTCCCTAAAACACTTCTGCGAGCAGGCCTTTCTAATCGATCTTGGAAGGATATTGACCTCATCCAGTCAGTTGAGGATGCCTGGTCATTCTTTAAAAGTAATTTCCTCACCATCTTAAATAAGCATGCCCAGTTCAAAAAATGTAGAACTAAGAACAGATATAGCTCTTGGTTCACTCCAGACGTGACTGCCCTTGACCAGCACAAAAACATCCTGTGGCGGACTGCAATAGCATCGAATAGTCCCCGCGATATGCAACTGTTCAGGGAAGTCAGGAACCAATACACACAGTCAGTCAGGAAAGCAAAGGCTAGTTTGCATCCTGTAGCTCTAAATACACAAAGTTTAGTGACACTCTAAAGTCCATGGAGAACAAGAGCACCTCCTCCCAGCTGCCCACTGCACTGAGGCTAGGTAACACGGTCACCACCGATAAATCCATGATAATCGAACATTTCAATAAGCATTTCTCTACGGCTGGCCATGCTTTCCTCCTGTCTACCTCAACCCCGGCCAACAGCACCGCACCCTCCGCAGCTACTTGCTCGAGCCTCACCAGCTTCTCCTTCACCCAAATCCAGATAGCAGATGTTCTGAAAGAGCTGCAAAACCTGGACCCGTACAAATCAGCTGGGCTAGACAACCTGGACCCTCTCTTTCTGAAACTATCCGCCGCCATTGTTGCATCCCCTATTACCAGTCTGTTCAACCTCTCTTTCGTATCGTGCCAGATCCCCAAAGATTGGCAAGCTGCCGCGGTCATCCCCCTCTTCAAAGGGGTTGACACTCTAGACCCAAACTGTTATAGACCTATCTCCATCCTGCCCTGCCTTTCTAAAGTCTTCGAAAGCCAAGTTAATAAACAGATCACTGACCATTTCGAATTCCACAGTACCTTCTCCGCTGTGCAATCCGGTTTCCGAGCTAGTCATGGGTGCACCTCAGCCACGCTCAAAGTACTAAACGATATCATAACCACCATCGATAAAAGACAATACTGTGCAGCCGTCTTCATCGACCTGGCCAAGGCTGTCGACTCTTATTGGCAGACTCAATAGCATTAGTTTCTCAGATGACTGCCTCGCCTGGTTCACCAACTACTTCGCAGACAGAGTTCAGTGTGTCAAATCAGAGGGCCTGTTGTCCGGACCTCTGGCAGTCTCTATGGGGTACCACAGGATTCAATTCTCGGGCGGACTCTTTTCTCTGTATATATCAACGATGTCGCTCTTGCTGCGGGTAAAACCAAATGCATGCTTTTCAACCGTTCGCTGCCCGCATCCGTACACCCGACCAGGATCACTACCCTGGACGGTTCTGACCTAGAATATGTGGACAACTACAAATACCTAGGTGTCTGGCTAGACTGTAAACTCTCCTTCCAGACTCATGTCAAACATCTCCAATCCAAAATCAAATCGAGAATCGGCTTCCTATTTCGCAACAAAGCCTCCTTCACTCGCGCTGCCAAACTTGCCCTCATAAATCTGATTATCCTACCGATCCTCGACTTCGGCAATGTCATCTACACAATAGCTTCCAATACTCTACTCAGCAAACTGGATGCAGTCTATCACAGTGCCATCCGTTTTGTTACCAAAGCCCCTTATACCAGCCACCACTGCGACCTGTACGCTCTAGTCGGCTGGCCCTCGCTACATATTCGTCGCCAGACCCACTGGCTCCAGGTCATCTATAAGTCTATGCTAGGTAAAGCTCTGCCTTACCTCAGCTCAATGGTCACGATAATAACACCCACCCGTAGCACGCGCTCCAGCAGGTATATCTCACTGGTCGTCCCCAAAGCCAGCACCTCCTTTGGTCGCCTTTCCTTCCAGTTCTCTGCTGCCAATGACTGGAACGAATTGCAAAAATCGCTGAAGCTGGAGACTTACATATCCCTCACTAACTTTAAACATCAGCTATCTGAGCAGCTAACCGATCGCTGCAGCTGTACATAGTCCATCTGTAAATAGCCCACCCAATCTACCTACCTCATCCCCATATTGATTTATTTACTTTTCTGCTCTTTTGCACACCAGTATCACTACTTGTACATCATCATCTGCTCATCTATCACTCCAGTGTTAATCTGCTAAATTGTAATTACTTCGCTACTATGGCCTATTTATTGCCTTACCTCCTCACGCCATTTGCACACACTGTATATAGACTTTCTTTTTTTCTATTGTGTTATTGACTGCACGCTTGTTTATTCCATGTGTAACTCTGTGTTGTTGTTTGTGTTGCACTGCTTTGCTTTATCTTGGCCAGGTCGTAGTTGTAAATGAGAACTTGTTCTCAACTAGCTTACCTGGTTAAATAAAGGTGAAATAAAATAAATAAATAAATAAAAAGTTAGAGTGCAGTATAAATGCATTTTAACTGCAGTACTGTACATTGCAGTTATTCTTCAATTACTGCATCCAAAATACCACAATCAACTGCAGTTTCTGCACTTTTACTGCAGTTTCAAAACGGCAATCTCTTATTGGCCACAAAATATTGGCCACAAAATCAACATGTTTTTAGGCAATTTGAGTCTGTGGACTTGAAACCCATTGAAAGCATGTGGTTTTAATTGAACATGGCAGTCCTGTGTTTTTGTGAGTGTGTTTACAATTTCCACAATCCAGCTCTTCAGCATCCTCTCATTAAATGGCCTGCTGCACTGGTCTGCACTGCAAGGGCATTATCAGTACCCATGGTCTTCCAATGCCTCACAATTTAAACCAAGCTCCAGGATTTGAACTAGATGCGTACACAATACAACTTAACGACATGTTATAGACCCTTCAGAAGACCAAGTCCACCACCTAAATTACCATTTTAAAATACAGAAAATATAGGCTAATTGTTATACATTCAAAACGATTATGCAATGTGCTATAGGCTAATGCAAGGGTGCAATCATCATTGCCAAGTTTGACTTACACTGCTATTTTGGCCGGACCAATGCACCATGGCTTGGTTATGAGCTGAATCCCCGGTGAGTGCGAATGTAGAACTAATGAGTTTCAACTCATCATGTTGCCCCGAGGTTGAGGCATCTTCACTGTTCCATTGGAATCCGGACCAAGTTGCTCTGCTCTCAGCCGTCTGGAAGCTACGCTTTCGTCTCCTTCCACGGCTCCTAAAACTTGCTCCAACCTTGTTTTTTGATAATTCATGTCGTGTAAGTCTATTTTCTCTTCCAAAACAATACATTTTATTATGTCTAGTTTTATTGACGGATACTTTATTGAGGGTGGCAGATGGAATATCTATGCCCGAGCCACTATGATGCTGATAAAGCTCCTCAGAACTGGAAAGTTTCTCCATGCGCTGACGTTTTTCAAATCCACGGCTGTATGATTTATTTGCAAAGGGCTGGTCGGATTTACGCACTGAAATGACCTCCCCATCACCGGAGACGCGCGCTAAATATTCCGAAACTTTGACATCTTTACATTTGCCATTAAAGGGGTGACAACGTGGTGACTTCTCTGCAAACCCAACAACTTCACCCTCTGGTACTTTTCCAAGTGGATCAAATACCACTTCAGAGAGTTCCCGGGGAGCCGGCTTGATACCGGCGAGTTGACATGATGGAATGCACCTTATCTCCGTTTTGATCAAGTCCAGGGTGGAAGTTAGGGTAAAGAGCCACATCCACATAGCAATGTAACAATAAGGGCAGCAGCCGGGTACGGTTGCCTCCATCCTTGGTTTAAGTTAGTCCGCTTTGAATTGTGTCTTGTAGATAATAGAATACTTTTTAGGGTTTGATTATTATCTGTTGAATCGTTTCGGGAACGTAGGTTGATACGGTGCGCGAAGAAGTGCTCAAACAAGTAATGATGCAAACGATGCAGGAGGAGGAGCTGAGGAGAAGCTGGCCGTTAGATTTTGTCATGATAGGAGAGAAAAGAGAGGGGCTATATTTCCCATGTGCTTTCTTCCACATGATCTCAACCACGATAGAAAAATAATGATTGGAACATATTTACCATGATTATATTTCAATTTGAAGTGACTTACTGTTTAGGGGAATTTAGTCTCTGGATAACATAGAAAATGAGAAATTATTTTAGTCATATTTTAATAAGGAACAGCCCTTAAAACATACTCATCCATTGTTAATGATGCACTCCATTGGACCAATATTGATGCATATAGGCTGCTTAATTTTTGTCAAAAAATGTTGGCTACACTTTCAAATCAACTTAGCCAATGTATTTATATTTGCTCAGAGCAGTCTTTGGGGACCTTAACTATGTCCACACTTTGTATTGTCATTAATACGCCATTAATAGACCAATTATAATACATGTGTTAATAATTTGCAATTCGTTATTAGTATATTACATTTTCAAACGCAAGTAACATGGGTAAGAGTTATGATAGATCACTTATAAGGCATTTCTTAATGAATAGTAAATAATCATAATTATATTCATATAACATTTTAATACCCCCGTTCAAAATAATTTATCTTGTCAATGTCATTCGTACAAACGCATTTACAAATCATTAGTAAACTGTAACCCTCCCTTGATATCGTTTGATTTTCTATCAGAATGGACGGTTAACTGAGCAAAGAGCATCAGATATTCAGCAGTAACATTCCTTCAGACAGCGATATGTAGATAGTGACTCAAGGATATTATCCTGCCCATCACCGTGTCATTTGCTCTGGACTTTCACCTTAGTTAATGCCATGGAATTACAAGTGGTGAAATAATAATGTGAAATACAGTGCACTCTTGTAAAAAAAAAAGAAGTGCTATCTAGAACCTGAAGGGGTTCTTCAGCTGTCCCATTTAAAGAACCGTTTTTGGTTCCAGGTAAAACAATATTGTGTTCAATGTAGAACCCTTTCCACGTGGAACCCAAACGGGTTCTACCTGGAACCAAAAACGTTTCTACCTGCAACCAAAAACGGTTTTCCTAAGGAGACAGCCCAATAACCCCTTTGGGACGCTATTTTCTAAAAGTGTGAGGAGCTAACACAAAAGCATGCTTATTGTGTTCATTTTCAAAATTGGCCCATGACCTGTTGTCATCTTTGGAAATGACCATTTGCCAATCTGACTGAGTGTCCAGCACAGCTAAAATAATGAGTAGGTCAAACTCTAAGATACTATTCTGTAAAAGTAATACAACAATCATTCATTTTATTAGCAGAATAGTTGTGCATGAAGTTGCTGAAAATATGCAAAATTATGGCAATACATTGGCCAGAGAATATACTATATGAAATCCTTCATAATGTGCAATGACTACTTGGATTGAAGCCATCCTCACCATGCCAACTCTTTCATTCTATTCCTGAGTAACAGTTAATCAATAGGATGAGGTTGGACTTGACTGATGCCTTAGAGCGTCTCTATATTGAACTGTCCTCCCCATCTCTTTGCTTGAGCCGGGACATGTTCTTGTTACATGGAGGGGTCAGCAGCACAGAGATGTCTTTCATTCGCAGCCATTAGCAATGCAGTGTGCACTAGATTTCTCAATCTGTTTCAGTTATGCTGCATCAGACGGGAGGAAGCCCGCCTAATGCAGATGGATGGGTGATCGGGAATTTCAATCATGATTATAGGCCTATGTGTGTAGACCAGCATTTCCCAAACTCGGTCCTCACATTTTGTTTTCTTCCCTAACACTACACAGCTAATTCAAATTAGCAAAGCTTGGTGATTAGTTGATCATTTGAATCAGATGTGTAGTGCTAGGGCAGAAACACAATTGAATACATGTGGGTTTTGACACTCTTATGTAAGTGTCATAATGTGTTATGACGCTGGGTGTCAAGTGTTACCGAAAACAAACATAAGATCCCTGTTGCATAAAGAAGTACTGTATTGGCATCCCAAGTGGCGCAGCGGTCTAAGGCACTTCCCGGGTTAGGGGATGGTTTGGCCGGGGGGGCTTTACTTGGCTCATCGTGCTCTAGTGACTTCTTGTGGCGGTCTGGGCGCCTGCAGGCTGACCTCGGTCGTCAGGTGAACAATGTTTCCTCCGGCACATTGGTGCGGCTGGGCGGGTGTTAAGAAGCGCGGTTTGGCAGATCATGTTTCGGATGAATGGGTCGACCTTCGCCTCCCGAGCCCGTTGGGGAGTAGCAGTGATGAGACAAGATCGAAAAAGTATTGTTGAAAATGTTGTTTTGTCTAAACAGAAGAGGACCAAACAAAAGGCAATGAAGGAAGAAATGCCAGGGCGTTAGTCATGCACAGTGTCCACCCCTCCTCCCCTCCCCTCTGCTCCAACAAACATCTACCTTTACTGCAGCAGGATCTGTGGCTATGGATCAGACTCAGCATCACCTCCAAACTCACAGATATGCCTCCCATAGGAAGATAATCCTGTGATTTAATCCCTGATGATTACATATTTAATCCTGTCTTTTCTGTCAGAAGACTGAATACGAAAGAAATTCAACCAGTCATGCACTGTCCTAGTATCAATGTTGCGTTGAATAGGTTTTTGAGCTAGCTCATTTTAGTGAATGACGCTTGAGACTTCAACTTCAATTAGTACCCGCAACACATCTGGGGCAGCTGAAGAGATGATCGCTTTTTCAAATAATGATTTCAAATAAATTACTGAGAGATAAGGTGCAAGGCAATACAGGCAGCGGGTTAAGTGTTTTGACTCTTGTGGAATACTGTAGGCCACATGTATTGATGTCAAAACTCCTCTGGTCTATTTCACTGAAGAAAAAGGACAAGTAATGCGAGCCTTTCAGGTTCTGTGGCAGCTAAGATTTTGGTATTACAAACCAGATAAATTATATTCTATTTTCAAAGATATATGAATTATAAATGTAATAAAGAGATGCGTACAGATATATCAATCTCGAACTTGTTTAGGATCAATAGACTATAGAGGTGAATGAATTTCCCAACACATAACATTTAAAAGAGAATATGATATCAAATCAAAGTTTATTTGTCACATGCGCTGAATACAACAGGTGTAGACCTTACAGTGAAATGCTTACTTACAGGCTCTAACCAATAGTGCAAAAAAGGTATTAGGTGAACAATAGGTAGGTAAAGAAATAAAACAACAGTAAAAAAGACAGGCTGTATACATTAGCGAGGCTATAAAAGTAGCGAGGCTACATACAGACACCGGTTAGTCAGGCTGATTGAGGTAGTATGTACATGTAGATATGGTTAAAGTGACTATGCATATATGATGAACAAAGAGTAGCAGTAGCGTAAAAGAGGGGTTGGCGGGTGGTGGGACACAATGCAGATAGCCAGGTTAGCCAATGTGCGGGAGCACTGGTTGGTCGGCCCAAAAAGTAGCGAGGCTACATACAGACACCGGTTAGTCAGGCTGATTGAGGTAGTATGTACATGTAGATATGGTTAAAGTGACTATGCATATATGATGAACAGAGATTAGCAGTAGCGTAAAAGAGGGGTTGGCGGGTGGTGGGCGGGACACAATGCAGATGGCCCGGTTAGCCAATGTGCGGTAGCACTGGTTGGTCGGCCCAATTGAGGTAGTATGTACATGAATGTATAGTTAAAGTGACTATGCATATATGATAATCAGAGAGTAGCAGCAGCGTAAAAAGAGGCGTTGGGCGGGCACACAATGCAAATAGTCCGGGTAGTCATTTGATTACCTGTTCAGGAGTCTTATGGCTTGGGGGTAAAAACTTTTGAGAAGCCTTTTTGTCCTAGACTTGGCACTCCAGTACCGCTTGCCATGCAGTAGGAGAGAGAAAAGTCTATGACTGGAGTGGCTGGGGTCTTTGACAATTTTTAGGGCCTTCCTCTGACACCGCCTGGTGTAGAGGTACTGGATGGCAGGCAGCTTAGCCCCAGTGATGTACTGGGCCGTACGCACTACCCTCTGTAGTGCCTTGCGGTCAGAGGCTGAGCAGTTGCCGTACCAGGCAGTGATGCAACCAGTCAGGATGCTCTCGATGTTGCAGCTGTAGAACCTTATGAGTATCTCAGGACCCATGCCAAATGCTTTTAGTTTCCTGAAGGGAATAGGCTTTGTCGTGACCTCTTCACGACTGTCTTGGTGTGTTTGGACCATTCTAGTTTGTTGGTGATGTGGACACCAAAGAACTTGAACCTCTTAACCTGCTCCACTACAGCCCCGTCGATGAGAATGGGGGCATGCTCGGTCCTCCTTTTCCTGTAGTCCACAATAATCTCCTTGGTCTTGGTTACGTTGAGGGATAGTTTGTTATTCTGGCACCACCCGGCCAGGTCTCTGACTTCCTCCCTATAGGCTGTCTCGTTGTTGTCGGTGATCAGGCCTACCACTGTTGTGTCGTCTACAAACTTAATGATGGTGTTGGAGACATGCCTGGCCATGCAGTCGTGGGTGAACAGGGAGTACAGGAGGGGACTGAGCATGCACCCCTGGGGAGCTCCAGTGTTGAGGATCAGCGTGGCAGATGTGTTGCTACCTACCCTCACCACCTGGGGGCGGCCCATCAGGAAGTTCAGGATCCAGTTGCAGAGGGTAGGTGTTTAGTCCCAGGATCCTTAGCTTAGTGATGAGCTTTGAGGGTACTATGYTGTTGAACGCTGAGCTGTAGTCAATGAATAGCATTCTCACGTAAGTGTTCCTTTTGTCCAGGTGGGAAAGGGCAGTGTGGAGTGCAATAGAGATTGCATCATCTGTGGATCTGTTTGGGCAGTATGCAAATTAGAGTGGGTCTAGGGTTTCTGGGATAATGGTGTTGATGTGAGCCATTACCAACCTTTCAAAGCACTTCATGGTTACAGACGTGAGTGCTACGGGTCTGTAGTCATTTAGGCAGGTTGCCTTTGTGTTCTTGGGCACAGGGACTATGGTGGTCGGCTTGAAACATGTTGGTATTACAGACTTAATCAGGGACATGTTGAAAATGTCAGTGAAGACACCTGCCAGTTGGTCAGCACATGCCCGGAGCACACGTGCTCGTAATCCGTCTGGCCCCACAGCCTTGTGTATCTTGACCTGTTTAAAGGTCTTACTCACGTCGACTACGGAGAGCGTGATCACACAGTCGCCTGGAAGAGCTCTCATGCATGCCTCAGTGTTGCTTATCTCAGTGTTGCTTGCCTCGAAGCGAGCATAGAAGTGATTTAGCTTGTCTGGTAGGCTCGTGTATTGATGCTTTGCCTGTTTGATGGTTCATCGCAGGGCATAGCAGGATTTCTTGTAAGCTTCCGGGTTAGAGTCCCGCACCTTGAAAGTGGCAGCTCTACCCTTTAGCTCAGTGCGAATGTTGCCTGTAATCCATAGCTTCTGGTTGGGGTATGTACGTACAGTCACTGTGGGGACGATGTCCTCGATGCACTTATTAATAAAGCCAGTGACTGATGTGGTGTTTTCCTCAATGCCATCGGAAGAATCCCGGAACATGTTCCAGTCTGTGATAGCAAAACAGTCCTGTAGTTTAGCATCTGCTTCATCTGACCACATTTTTATAGACCGAGTCACTGGTGCTTCCTGCTTAAATTTTTGCTTGTAAGCAGGAATCAGGAGGATAGAGTTGTGGTCAGATTTACCAAATAGAGGGCGAGGGAGAGCTTTGTACGCGTCTCTGTGTGTGGAGTACAGGTGATCTAGAATTTCTTTCCCTCTGGTTGCACATTTAACATGTTGATGGAAATTTGGTAGAACTGATTTAAGTTTCCCTACGTTAAAGTCTCCGGCCACTAGGAGCGCCGCCTCTGGCTGAGTGGTTTCCTGTTTGCTTTTTTCCTTATACAGCTGACTGAGTGCGGTCTTAGTGCCAGCATCTGTCTGTGGTGGTAAATAAACAGCCACGAAAAGTATAGCTGAAAACTCTCTTGGCAAGTAGTGGGGCCTGCAATTTATTACAATATACTCTACTTCAGGCGAGCAAAATCTAGAGACTTCCTTAGATTTCGTGCACCAGCTGTTGTTTACAAATATGCACAGACCCCCCCCCCCCCCCCGTCTTACCGGAGTGTGCTGTTCTATCTTGCCGGTGCAGAGTATATCCCGCTAACTGAATATCCATGTCGTCATTCAGCCACGATTCCGTGAAACATAGGATATTACAGTTTTTGACATCCCGTTGGTAGGATATTCGTGATCGTACCTCGTCTAGTTTATTGTCCAATGATTGCACGTTGGCAAGTAGTGTTGGCGAGTAGTGTTGGCAAGTAGTATTGACGGTAACGGCAGCTTTCCCACACGCCCTTTTCAGGTCCTGACCAGGCATCCGGCTCTTTGTCTTCTGTACCTGCGTCGCTTCCTTTTGCAAATAACATGGATGTCGGCCCTGCCGGGTGTTTGGAGAATGTCTTGTGCGTCTTGTTTGTTGAAGAAAAAATCTTTGTCTAATCCGTGGTGAGTGATCGCTGTACTGATATCCAGAAGCTCTTTTTTGCCGAAAGATACGGTTACAGAAAAATTATGTACAAAATAAGTTACAAATAACACACAAAAAAAACATAATAGCACAATTGGTTAGGCGCCCGTAAAACTGCTGCCATTTCTTGCCCCGCCATTTTCATGTTTGATATGATATGAACTTCTGAGAAGCTTATTTAGAGATAGATAGTTTTTTCTTGCGTCACACCAACATTCTCTGAGGCCTTTGGCACAAGTGGTGTATACGAGTACAGTGCCATCATGTTTGATCTGTTGCCTTCAACCAGGTTAGACAGTGTCCTCTCATCTCTTTGTCCTCCCTCTATCCACTTCTCGCTGGGTTGAACACAGTCAGTCTCTCCCCTCCCTCTTAAGTGTCCCATTAGAAACAGCTGAGTGAGTTCACTATGATGTAGTGTGATCAGGGTTGGGTAGTTTACTTTCTGAACGTAATCCGTTACAGTAACTAGTTACCTGTCCAAAATTATAATCATTAACTTAACTTTTGGATTACCCAAACTCAGTAACCTGATTACATTCAGTTACATTTAGATTACTTTCTCCTTAAGAGGCATGAGAAGAAGATAAAAATGTATGTTACCAATTGAACGACATCTATTGCAGGACAAATCAATGTTAAAGTTTACCTAGCTTGCCATATATGGATGTTACATTTTACTTTATGGGTTGGTTATGTAGGCTTCTTCTAACCCATTGCTTTCGACTACATATAATAACACGATTTAAAACCAAAGTCTATCAGAATTCCAGTCATTCGGATAAATGTTATACGCTTTGATCTTCAAGAATAGGACCTGTAAATATGGAAGCAGAGATTAGCCAAATTGTTTTATCTGAGCATAACCCCAAAGCTAAGGGCTTATTAGCCAGCTCTACTCTGTGATTATGATGTTGTTGTCATGGAGGACTGATTGGGCTCATTGATTTGAGTTGAAAATTAAATGCTGCGCTCATGGAATGGCATGCTTTGAGCACTACTGAAAAGTACCATTTACATGTGAAAAATGAATGCATATGCTGCATTTGATTTAGGCCTATTGTTTACAATATTGTTGGTAACACTTTGATATCTTGATAATATGCAGCTGTGTAAAGAGCAAACCCACAGATAAAACAATAACAAAATGGTTGCCCCACCTTTGTTTGGTAAAAAGCTGAAGGATGGGCCTGGAGAAATGTAACCACTGTCAGATTAATAGACAGAGCTATGGATGCAAGGGGTGACCATCCATGATATCAAATTTATGCTGGACTTCTAGGCAGAGTTGCAAAGAAAAAGCCATATCTCAGACTGGCCAATAAAAGGAAAAGATTAAGATGGGCAAAAGAACACAGACACTGGACAGAGAAACTCTGCCTAGAAGGCCAGCATCCCGGAGTCGCCTCTTCACTGTTGACGTTGAGACTGGTGTTTTGCGGGTAATATTTAATAAAGCTGCCAGTTGAGGACTTCTGAGGCATCTGTTTCTCAAACTAGACACTCTAATGTACTTGTCCTCTTGCTATTCTGGTTAGAGACAGTTGGCGCTGTTCTCTGAAGGGAGTGGTACACAGCGTTGTACGAGATCTTCAGTTTCTTGGCAATTTCTCACATGGAATAGCCTTCTTTTCTCAGAACAAGAATAGACTGACAAGTTTCAGAAGAAAGTTCTTTGTTTCTGGCCATTTTGAGCTTGTAATCAAATCCACAAATGCTGATGTCCAGATACTCAACTAGTCTAAAGAAGGCCAGTTGTCAGCTGTGCTAACATAATTGTAAAAGAGTTTTCTAATGATCAATAAGCCTTTTAAGATTATAAAATTGGATTAGCTAACACAACGTGCCATTGGAACACAGGTATGATTATTTCTGATAATGGGAGTCTATACGCCTATGTAGATATTCCATAAAAAATCTGACGTTTCCAGCAACAATATTCATTTACAACATTAACAATGTCTACACTGTATTTCGGATCAATTTGATGTTATTTTAATGGACAAAAATGTGCTTTTCTTTCAAAAACTAGGACAATTCTAAGTGACACCACTTTGAACGGTAGTGTATATACTGTATATAGACTCAGCAAAAACAACTCACTGTCAACTGCGTTAATTTTCAGCAAACTTAGCATGTGTAAATATTTGTATGAACATAACAAGACTCAACAACTGAGACATAAACTGAACAGGTTCCACAGACATGTGACTAACAGAAATAGATAAATGTGTCCCTGAACAAAGGGGGGGTCAAAATCAAAAGTAACAGTCAGTATCTGGTGTTGTCACCAGCTGCATGATGTACTGCAGTGCATCTTCTCCTCATGGACTGCACCAGATTTGCCAGTTCTTGCTGTGAGATGTTACCCCACTCTTCCACCAAGGTACCTGCAAGTTCCCGGACATTTCTGAGGGGAATTGCCCTAGCCCTCCCCCTCCGATCCAACAGGTCCCAGGTGTGCTCAATGGGATTGAGGTCCGGGCTCTTCGCTGGCCATGGCAGAACACTGACATTCCTGTCTTGCAGGAAATCACGCACAGAATGAGCAGTATGGCTGGTGGTGTTGTCATGCTGGAGGGTCATGTCAGGATGAGCCTGCAGGAAGGGTACCACATGAGGGAGGAGGATGTCTTCCCTGTAACACACAGCGTTGAGATTGCCTGCAATGACAACAAGCTCAGTCCGATGATGCTGTGACACACCGTCCCAGACCATGACGGACCCTCCACCTCCCAATCGATCCCGCTCTAGAGTACAGGCCTTGGTGTTGTCGTGGTAATTTCCTGTATTACTAAATGATGAGAGAGCAACAAACCACACACAAGTCAGAGTTATATTTTAAACTCCATCTTTAATTATATGAGCTTCACCATAGCCCTTTGACTCTCAGATCAATTCAGTGTCTATAAATTAATTCTCTGAGAGTGCTTACAAAAGAATACTTAGTATCTTTTATAGCCAAGATACACCCCTCTCAACTTACATGACGAACCACAGATCTTAGGAACTTCACAAAGGGCCTTTTACTTGAAAGAGGAGTATCCCATAGCCAGATAGCATTAGCTATAAATTATCGTTCAGTTTGGTCTCTTAGACGAGGTTCTACTTCTCGTTCTTGGTACTTCATATTACCAAAACATTACCTCATCCAATGGCATATATCAATTGTCAATTCTAGATACACCCATCTCAAATACAACCCACCCCTGGACAAGCTCCCTGAGGGGAGTGAGCCTCTAGGTCATATACTATGAAAGATAAGTTTCAACATCAGAGGGGACATACAATGGTTCCAGACACTGCCATACTCCTCCCCCCAATGGGAAGAATTAGGGAATGACTGGAGTACAGACATAGTGGAGCCTTTCACATGGTTTCACAGATATATTCATTATGAAGACAATGTTCAAACCCGACTTCTCCCTTTATGATATTCTGCATATTACCAGACATGTAAAAGACAAGCCTGACCTCTCCCCTCTCTGGGCTCCAAGTGACTTTTCCCTAGAGGACATAGGAAAATGCAACTGCCAACAGTATAGTCCAAAAGAAGACATTCTAATGACAAGTATAAGATAAATAAAACATCCTATTTATCTATGTTACCTAACTAATTCTGATTCAGCTACGACAGTGTAACGCTCATTGCTTCGACGATAAACGCTAATCTGACCATCACCCCTGGTGAGACAAAACCGAGACTCGTCAGTGAAGAGCACTTTTTGCCAGTCCTGTCTGGTCCAGCGACGGTGGGTTTGTGGCCATAGACAACGTTGTTGCCGGTGATGTCTGTTGAGGACCTGCCTTACAACAGGCCTACAAGCCCTCAGTCCAGCCTCTCTCAGACTATTGCGGACAGTCTGAGCACTGATGGAGGGATTGTGCGTTCCTGGTGTAACTCGGCAGTTTGTTGTTGTTGCATCCTGTACTGTCCAGCAGGTGTGATGTTCGGATGTGCCGATCCTGATCACCGATCCTGCCATAGGTTTTATTCATTGTTTGCTCCGTGTCTCATTCTCACCATTAACAGTAGCATAACACATTTTTGTTAATCCCTAATTGAATTCTAGGTCAACAGACTTGGAACACGTATGAGAAACTTAATGAAAAGGTTGGACCAAAAACAATACTAAGCTACTTGTACGTGAGTCCGAATAACATGAAAGGTATGTCTCATATACATGTATCTTATTTACCATAACCATATTTACATTTACATTTAAGTCATTTAGCAGACGCTCTATCCAGAGCGACTTACAATTGGTGCATTCACCTTATGATATCCAGTGGAACAGCCACTTTACAATAGTGCATCTAACTCTTTTAAGGGGGAGGGGGGGTTAGAAGGATTGCTTTATCCTATCCTAGGTATTCCTTAAGAAGGTGGGGTTCAGGTGTCTCCGGAAGGTGGTGATTGACTTCTGCTGACCTGGCGTCGTGAGGGAGTTTGTTCCACCATTGGGTGCCAGAGCAGCGAACAGTTTTGACTGGGCTGAGCGGGAACTGTACTTCCTCAGAGGTAGGGAGGCGAGCAGGCCAGAGGTGAGTGAACGCAGTGCCCTTGTTTGGGTGTAGGGCCTGATCAGAGCCTGAAGGTACGGAGGTGCGTTCCCCTCACAGCTCCGTAGGCAAGCACCATGGTCTTGTAGCGGATGCGAGCTTCAACTGGAAGCCAGTGGAGAGAGCGGAGGAGCGGGGTGAGTGAGAGAACTTGGGAAGGTTGAACACCAGACGGGCTGCAGCGTTCTGGATGAGTTGTAGGGGTTTAATAGCACAGGCAGGGAGCCCAGCCAACAGCGAGTTGCAGTAGTCCAGACGGGAGATGACAAGTGCCTGGATTAGGACCTGCGCTGCTTCTGTGTGAGGCAGGGTCGTATCTGTTTGCTGTCCATACCTTACAAAAAAAACACATGTCAAATTTGTAGTTTCATATATGTAAAGCATATTTTCAAATAGCAATCTAAATGCAAATCGCTACACTCAAATCAGATTATTATGTTACATACTGTATGGTAAGGTTACATAAGATAGAAGGTTACTTCAGGCAAAAAAATGAAAGTATGGTGGTTGGTCAGGGTGGATGGGTAGGAGTATAACGCGAATGTAACGCGAATGTTTGTCTATGGGCAAAACCACATATCACTGGACCAAGACAAGACTGCAAAAAGTGCTCTTCACTGACGAGTCACGGGTTTTGTCTACCAGGGGTGATGGTAAGATTTGCGTTTATCGTCGAAGGAATGAGCATTACACCAAGGCCTGTGGTCTGGGGCGGTGTGTCACACCATCATCAGACTGAGCTTGTTGTCATTGCAGGCAATCTCAACGCTGTGCGTATCAGGGAAGATATTCTCCTCCCTCATGTGGTACCTTCCTGCTGGCTCATCCTGACATGACCCTCCAGCATGACAATGCCACCAGCCATACTGCTCATTCTGTGCGTAATTTCCTGCAAAACAGGAATGTCAGTGTTTGCATGGCCAGCGAAGAGCACGGATTCAATCCCATTGAGCACGTCTGGGACCTGTTGGATCGGAGGGTGAGGGCAAAGGCCATTCCCCGAGAAATGTCCGGGATCTTGTGCAGGTGCCTTGGTGGAAGAGTGGGGTAACATCTCACAGCAAAGACTGGCAAACTTGGTGCAGTCCATGAGGAGGAGATGCACTGCAGTACTTAATGCAGCTGGTGCCACCCAAGATACTGACTGTTGCTTTTGATTTTTACCCTCTTTGTTCAGGGACACATTATTCCATTTCTGTTAGTCAAATGTCTGTGGAACTTGTTCAGTTTATGTCTCAGTTGTTGAATCTTGTTATGTTCATACAAATATTTACACATGTTAAGTTTGCTGAAAATTAACGCAGTTGACAGTGAGAGGACATTTCTTTTTTTGCTGAGTTTAGAATAATAGTGAGGACAAAGCTGTCTTCAAGGCAAATGGTGGCTACTTTGAAGAATCTCAAATGTAAAATATATTTTGATTTGTTTAACACTTTTTTTGGTTACTACATTATTCAATGTCTGTTATTTCATAGTTTTGATGTCTTCACTATTATTCTGCAATGTAGAAAATGGTAAAAATAAAGGAAAAACCTGGAATCAGTGTGCCAAACTTTTGGCTGGTATGGATTTAGCAGCTACAGATTGCCCCTTTAAGTCAAAAGTGTAGGTGTTTGAGCATGTGTCCATTAGGCCTATAGATTATTATGTTTTAACAGCATGAATTAGATTGAGCAATAAAAGCCCCACTTTTATTCCAAAGGCTGGGATCCGCATTATGCAGCTGTTGCAAGAGTGCATTTTTCACTGGCTGTCCACTGATTCCAAAAACAATGATTGATAGGCAGCTTAAACTTCTTGAATTCAACCATTATTAGGTTAAAATACATTTAGATTTGTGAATAGCCATCCACAATAACAACAATCTGTAAGGCGCAAATAACTAAATGTGAGAGCAGCAGTGTGATTGACATCATTGTGCTATGTAGATATCAATAATAAGTTATATCCGTATCGCCYTAGTCTACACCACTGCTGGCATCCTTACCTTCCAGCGTTTATTCAAGTTGGATTATCTTTGGATGCCGACAGCAGTCGCACCATTGGCAGACATAGCTTGGACTGTAGCCTACAAAAGCCTATTCCTGCACTTTTCCAGCAATCCATCAAACACATGTGGTGTGTCATCATAGTGGTCTCTGACTTGTGGTCAGACTCGCTCAGGTGGAACTAACTTAAATCAATGCTGATTTGAATGTCATTGAGAAAACAAAGAAGCGTCAAAGATTTTTTTACGCTAACATCCTCTCTGAATTTAAAAGCAATCCTCAAAGTAATCATCTAGTTTTTCAAAAGTTTCTGTAATCTGATTACAATATCTTTTGCTGGTAAGGTAACGGATTACAGTTGCCGTTTTTTTGTAATCCGTTACATGTAACTGATTACATGTAAAACTGTTACTCCCCAACCCTGAGTATGATATACACCAGCCCTGCTGCTCTCTCTGTGTTCCATTCTTTAAGTCAACAGCCCTGGGTCTTATGTTGCTTTGTTTTTCCCTCTCCTCTCCACTATGGTGGGGGCTTCTTGTGGAGCAGAAGTAATTCCAGCCTGGCCCTGAGTAGGTTTACTGTAGTCTCAGAGTTTTGTGTAGCTCCAGTGTAAGAAGGTTCCTTGTGGCTAAATTGAGGTTTTCAGACTTTTTCGCCTGCGTAATTAGTCATGCGAGACATAATATAAACATGGAGAGTGTCACTTTTGTTTTTTCTCCTGCAAAAACTCTTGCAGAAAGTCCAGTGCACAGGTTGCTAGCTCCATATGTTAGATCTTTAATGAGGTCATCCCAGTCTATCCTGAGCAATCTAAAGGCCATGACAGCCCAATAAACCACTGAGGTTTGCAGAATTACCGGTAGAGACAACTCCCACACAGTGTATCAGTCATTCACTGAGTAAAATATTTCATCTTTCAGGAGATCCCTCTCATTTTCAGGAATGTCCTTTTTGAGCCTTATGAAGGAGGATTGAGAGAAACATCATCCTAGACATAAATTATTAACCAAAGCATATATCACAGCCTTAGAGATCAAAACAGCATGCTTGTAAGATACCGGGGGGCAACTCTTATATTTAGTACTGTGAAGTGCAACACAAATCTAAGATGGAATGGTTAGACGTTTGAAATCTGACAAAATCACAGAGCATTTTAAATTTCCCTGACAGGTTCCCAATATGGCAGAGGAGCACTGTAGGGTATATAAGTCTATCTTTGTACCTCTCCAAGAGGCTGAGGATTTTGCACCAGCACACAGAATAGGGTTCCTGAGAAAGTAAATATTTTATGATATTGCGATCAGGCTATGATTGAAAGCATGAGCGGATTAGCATTCCAAACTGCCTCTTGAGCATAAATTACATCATTATCAACCTTTAGGTTTAACAGCCAGCATTAATGCCCAGGCTGCTCCACCGGGTTGAAAACAACAAGGCACGTAAAAAATATTTACCCTCAATTAAAAGTTAACCATCGCTTGACTCATTACAGCCATTTCTAGAAACAAGACAACAAGACATGACAAAACATCCATTAAAATGGTCAATACTGGTTGTGAGAACTTTGTTCCCCCTGTGTTTTAAAAAGTCACATGACTATGTTGCTTTTGACAGTTTTGATGAAGTACAATAGACATATCATGAATTCAATGAAAGAAAAATACAATAATGATAATAATTGATGTCAGAGCTTTTGTCAGAAGGCATGATGACACTGTAATTGTCTGTGGATTAACTGTGTTTTAATTTCACAAAACCAGAAACTCTCATTATTAGGAAATTCATGCTTAAAGCCCCCATGCATTCTTTTTAATACATATTTTAAAATCATAAATGTAAGTCTAATAAATAATTGTGTGTGTTTATATAACAAATATATTGATCATTTATTTCCATGAGCCTCCTTTTGCCATTGAAATGCTCAGTCTGAGCGTGTGGGTGTCGATGTAAATATATTTACATAAACAGCCATGACTGGTGGATAGGATCGTACTCTAGAACCTACCATGTTTACCCCTTCAAAAGTGTAGGATACACAAATAAAAGATGACTGGTCATTGGTCAGAATAATCAGATCAGACTGTGATGTCATGATCTGGGCCAAAAACTCCATCCCACCTGAACAGGCTGAAATTCCAGGGACAGCTCTTACAGAAAAAGGGCATTATCATAATTTTCAAATTTTCAGAGTGTTATTTCAACCTCATAGTGTGGAAATATTATACAAACAAATAAGAAAATCATGTTTTTAACTGCACTTCCCCTCTAACTGGATGATTAAATAAACGTCCAATGTAACTCCCTGTGTTGGCTGCGGTCCACAGGTAGTGATGCAGTCTCTTATTTTTGTGGTCCCTGTAAGCATGGTTTTTGTTTAGACTCAAATGTTGGAGTGAAATGAATAATGTAGATTACTAATAAGAAAAAAAATAGACCAATATTTTTTTGTAATTATATATATATATTATAGATCAAATATGAAATTACCAGACAGATTATTCTATAAAATAAAATAATTTCTAATCCCCTTCTTATTTTTTCTAACACCCCCTCCCCTGGTTGGGGGACCTAATGAAAAACATTACAATTCAATATGCGTACAGTACCAGTCAAAAGTTTGGACACGTACTCATTCAAGGGTTTTTCTTTATTTTACTATTTTCTACATTGTAGAATAATAGTGAAGACATATAAACAATTAAATAACACATATGGAATCATGTAGTAACCAAAAAAGTTTTAAACAAAATATATTTTCTTTTTGAGATTCTTCAAAGTAGCCACCCTTTGCCTTGATGACATATAGCCTCCTCCTATATATACTGAAATCCAAGTGCATTATCAAATCAACCAATACCTCTAATCTTAATTCCATCCCTCAGATGTCCACAAACTAGCCTGTCTTTCCCAGTATATTACCATTTTACTATTTCCCTTTACAAAACATCTTTCTATTTTACTATGATGTCTCACAAGGGTCTTTAACCTCTCTATTTGTACCATTGCTACTGAGATTGCCCTAAAAATAAATACTATACCAAAGAGTATAATCATATTTCCTATTGCTTGTGTGTGCAAATGTAGTAAGATTAGGGAGGTAAAGCAATAAATAGGCCAAAGTGGCAAAATAATTACAATTCAGCAATTAAACACTGGAGTGATAGATGTGCAAGTAGAGATACTGGGGTGCAAAGGAGCAAAAAATAAATAACAACATGGGGATGAGGTAGTTGGGTGGGCTATTTACAGATGGTCTATGTACAGGTGCAATGATCGGTAAGCTGCTCTGACAGCTGATGCTTAAAGTTAGTGAGGGAGATATAAGTCTCCAGCTTCAGTGATTTTTGCAATTCGTTCCAGTCATTGGCAGCAGAGAACTGGAAGGAAAGGCAGACAAAGGAGGAGTTGGCTTTGGGGGTGACCAGTGAAATATACCTGCTGGAACGCGTGCTACGGGTGGGTTCTGCTATGGTGACCAGTGAGCTGAGATAAGGTGGGGCTTTACCTAGCAAAGACTTATAGATGACCTGGAGCCAGTGGGTTTGGTGACGAATATGAAGCGAGGCCAGCCGTGAGAGCATACAAGGTCGCAGTGGTGGGTAGTATATGGGGCTTTGGTGACAAAACGGATGGCACTGTGATAGACTACATCCAATTTGCTGAGTAGAGTGTTGGAGGCTATTTTGTAAATGACATCGCCGAAGTCAAGGATCGGTATGACAGTCAGTTTTATGAGGGTATGTTTGGCAGCATGAGTGAAGGATGCTTTGTTGTGAAATAGGAAGCTAATTCTAGATTTAATTTTGGATTGGAGATGCTTAATGTGAGTCTGGAAGGAGAGTTTACAGTCTAACCAGACACCTAGGTATTTGTAGTTGTCCACATATTCTAAGTCAGAACCGTACAGAGTAGTGATGCTAGACGGGCGGCGGGTGGGGGAAGCGATCGGTTGAAGAGCATGGCATTTCGTTTTGCTTGCATTTAAGAGCAGTTCGAGGCCACGGAAGGAGTGTTGTATGGCATTGAAGCTCGTTGGAGGTTTGTTACACAGTGTCCAAAGATGGGCAGAAGTACAGAATGGTGTCATCTGCGTAGAGGTGGATCATGAATCACCAGAAGTAAGAGCGACATCATTAATAGTACAGAGAAAAGAGTCGAACCGAGAATTGAACCCTGTGGCAACCCCATAGAGACTGCCAGAGGTCGGACAACAGGCCCTCCGATTTGCACACCTGAACTCTATCTGAGAAGTAGTTGGGTAAGACCAGGCGAGGCAGTCATTTGGAAACCAAGGCTGTTGAGCTGCCGATAAGAATGTGGTGATTGACAGAGTCGAAAGCCTTGGCCAGGTCGATGAAGACAGCTGCACAGTATTGTCTTTTATCGAAGGCGGTTATGATATCGTTTAGGACCTTAACGTGGCTGAGGTGCACCCATGACCAGCTCGGAAACCAGATTGCATATCGGAAAAGGTACGGTGGGATTTCGGTGGGTTTATTAACCTCCACTGCCTGCTATTCTTGGTGCGGGATTATTTGCTGTTGTTGCTCTGTTAGGGGTGCGTGTTTGCGCCACAGGGTTTTGTTTTTCACGGTCGTTGTACCGTTTGGATTGTATTGGGAGTAGAGGTTTCTCCTCCGTGTGTTACGTTATTTCCCTGTGTGTGGTGACTTCGTTGGGTGTGTTTCCCCACCTGTTGTTGTTGTGTTGGGACTTTCAATAACGATTGTACTACTGGACTTCCTTGCTCTCCTGCTCCTGACTCCTGCACCTATCTCTTCTTAGCAGTCACCTAACAATGCTGCCGTTTTTGCAAATATGCAGACAGAGTCGAAAAGAGTACACACAGAAACTGTTGGATAAACACCTGTCTCTGGATTTACAAATGCTCAACACCCATTGAATATGGCTGGTGTCAGTAAACGTTGGCAAAACAGCATAGTCAATCACCAACGCTCTGGATAACATAAAAACAAATCAAATCAAATTTATATAGCCCTTCTTACATCAGCTGATATCTCAAAGTGCTGTACAGAAACCCAGCCTAAAACCCCAAACAGCAAGCAATGCAGGGTAGAAGCACGGTGGCTAGGAAAAACTCCCTAGAAAGGCCAAAACCTAGGAAGAAACCTAGAGAAGAACCAGGCTATGAGGGTGGCCAGTCCTCTTCTGGCTGTCCCGGGTGGAGATTATAACAGAACATGGCCAAGATGTAAAATGTCTCATAAATGACCAGCATTGGCAAATAATAATAATCACAGTAGTTGTTGAGGGTGCAGCAAGTAGCCACTTCAGGAGTAAATGTCAGTTGGCTTTTCATAGCCGATCATTCAGAGTATCTCTACCGCTCCTGCTGTCTCTAGAGAGTTGAAAACAGCAGGTCTGGGACAGGTAGCACGTCCGGTGAACAGGTCAGGGTTCCATAGCCGCAGGCAGAACAGTTGAAACTGGAGCAGCAGCACGGCCAAGTGGACTGGGGACAGCAAGGAGTCATCATGCCAGGTAGTCCTGAGGCATGGTCCTAGGGCTCAGGTTCTCCGAGAGAGAGAAAGATAGAGATAAAGAGAGAATTAGAGAGAGCATACTTAAATTCACACAGGACACCGGATAAGACAGGAGAAGTACTCCAGATATAACAAACTGACCCTGGCCCCCCGACACATAAACTACTGCAGCATAAATACTGGAGGCTGAGACAGGAGGGGTCAGGAGACACTGTGGCCCCATCCGATGATACCCCCGGACAGGGCCAAACAGGAAGGATATAACCCCACCTACTTCGCCAAAGCACAGCCTAACCAGCTCTTCTTGGGTGAATAAAATGGTCAGAATGAGCTGTTCTCTCCTTTGTGTCTGGAAGTAGCTAGCAAGCTAGCCAACATTAGACAGTTAGCTTGGGTGCTTGACTGCTGTTGCTAGGTTAGAACACTTGGTTCAAACATACTCCTTGGCCAGAGCGTCCAATGTGAGCTCTGAACGCTCTGAGACCGAAACGCTCTGAATTTACGAATGGACAATCTGACAAAGCTCTGAGTTTACGAATGCCCAGAACACACTCTGGCACTCCAGATTAAATTTACGAGCACACCTGTAGTATAAACCAGCCTTTCGTCTTGACATCTTTAGTTGTTTAGTACATAGCCTCACATGTGAATCATTTAATAGATGGGTGGGGCTAAAGCTTAAGAGGGTGTAAACGATGCAGAATGGGTGTGAACAAAGAAGAGCTCACCAGTAGGTACTAAAACATTCAAGGACCATTTTCAACTTTATCATCTTTCAAAGCACAATTACTTTCTCATTGTTCCTCGACTGTAGTGTAAGATACACCATTTTCTAGCTATGAGTCTCTACTTTTATCCAATGTAAAAAACACAATTTCAAATGTTGCTACGGGTGGCAGGCTAGGATCAGGAAGGGGTCAGGAGACACTTGGCCCCATCCGATGATACCCCCGGACAGGGCCAAACAGGAAGGATATAACACCCACCTACTTCGCCAAAGCACAGCCTAACCAGCTCTTCTGGGTGAATAAAATGGTCAGAATGAGCTGTTCTCTCCTTTGTGTCTGGAAGTAGCTAGCAAGCTAGCCAACATTAGACAGTTAGCTTGGTGCTTGACTGCTGTTGCTAGGTTAGAACACTTGGTTCAAACATACTCCTGGCCAGAGCGTCCAATGTGAGCTCTGAACGCTCTGAGACCGAAACGCTCTGAATTTACGAATGGACAATCTGACAAAGCTCTGAGTTTACGAATGCCCAGAACACACTCTGGCACTCCGAATTAAATTTACGAGCACACCTGTAGTATAAACCAGCCTTTTCGTCTTGACATCTTTAGTTGTGTTACATAGCCTCACATGGTGAATCATTTAATAGATGGGTGGGGCTAAAGCTAAGAGGGTGTAAACGATGCAGAATGGGTGTGAACAAAGAAGAGCTCACCAGTAGGTACTAAAACATTCAAGGACCATTTTCAACTTTATCATTCTCAAAGCACAATTACTTTCTCATTGTTCCTCGACTGTAGTGTAAGATACACCATTTTCTAGCTATGAGTCTCTACTTTTATCCAATGTAAAAACACAATTTCAAATGTTGCTACATAAGACCGAATCGAGCTGGTCGGTCACATTTATCAACATCATTGATAGTAATGTTAGATCTCTATTTCTGTTGCCTTTTGTTTTTCCGCTGACCGAAACCATTTTTATTTTTAGGATGAAAACTGAATTGAGTGGCCTCTAATGGCACATTTAAAGGCTTCCAATATGACTGAAACTGTATTGTGCAGAAAGAAATCTGTTGTGAAATACTTTGTTTTTGTTAAGAAAGTACTGTCTGTCAATTAACCCTAGTCCAATATCCCTGTCCTCTGCAAAGTCTGTCATAGTTATCTGGAGGGATACAAGTTGATCGCATTCGATCCTCAATCAAAATTTTTTCACTTTTGGCCAGAAAGTGATAGTTGGTCGTATGATTGGCTTTACTGTCTATTTATGAATTCGGGGCATTCGGAAGTATTCAGACCCCTTGACTATTTCCATATTTCTAAAATTAATTAAATATTTTTTCCCACATCAATCTACACACAATACCCCATATTGACAAAGCAAAAACAGGTTTGTAGAAATGTTTGCAAATTTGTACAAAAGAGCTCACCAGTAGGTACTAAAACATCAAGGACCATTTTCAACTTTATCATCTTTCAAAGCACAATTACTTTCCCATTGTTCCTCGACTGTAGTGTAAGATACACCATTTTCTAGCTATGAGTCTCTACTTTTATCCAATGTAAAAAACACAATTTCAAATGTTGCTACATAAGACCGAATCGAGCTGGTCGGTCACATTTATCAACATCATTGATATGTAATGTTAGATCTTCTATTTCTGTTGCCGTTTTTGTTTTTCCGCTGACCGAAACCATTTTTATTTTTAGGATGAAACTGAATTGAGTGTGCCTCTAATGGCACATTTAAAGGCTTCCAATATGACTGAAACTGTATTGTGCAGAAAGAAATCTGTTGTGAAATACTTTGTTTTGTTAAAAAAGTACTGTCGTCAATTAACCCTAGTCCAATATCCCTGTCCTCTGCAAAGTCTGTCATAGTATCTGGAGGGATACAAGTTGATCGCATTCGATCCTCAATCAATATTTTTTTCACTTTTGGCCAGAAAGTGATAGTTGGTCGTATGATTGGCTTTAATGTCTATTTAGAATTCGGGGCATTCGGAAAGTATTCAGACCCTTGACTATTTCCATATTTCTAAAATTAA
>NC_036858.1:39410973-39415973 GCF_002910315.2 Salvelinus sp. IW2-2015
AATAAGACCGAATCGAGCTGGTCGGTCACATTTATCAACATCATTGATATGTAATGTTAGATCTTCTATTTCTGTTGCCGTTTTTGTTTTTCCGCTGACCGAAACCATTTTTATTTTAGGATGAAAACTGAATTGAGTGGCCTCTAATGGCACATTTAAAGGCTTCCAATATGACTGAAACTGTATTGTGCAGAAAGAAATCTGTTGTGAAATACTTTGTTTTGTTAAGAAAGTACTGTCTGTCAATTAACCCTATCCAATATCCCTGTCCTCTGCAAAGTCTGTCATAGTTATCTGGAGGGATACAAAGTTAAATATTTTTTTCCCATCATCAATCTACACACAATACCCCATATTGACAAAGCAAAAACAGGTTTGTAGAAATGTTTGCAAATTTGTACAAAAAAAATATTCAGACCCTTTACTCAGTACTCTGTTGAAGCAACTTTGGCAGCGATTACAGCCTCGGGTCTTCTTGGGTATAACGCTACAAGCTTGGCACACCTGGATTTGGGGAGTTTTTCCCGTTCTTCTCTGCAGATCCTCTCAAGCACTGTCAGGTTGGATGGGGAGCGACCCTGCACAGGTATTTTCAGGTCTCTCCAGAGATGTTCGATTGGGTTCAAGTCTGGGCTCTGGCTGGGCCACTCAAAGACATTCAGAGACTTGTACCGAAGCCACTACTGCATTGACTTGCCTGTGGGCTTAGGGTTGTTGTCCTGTTGGAAGGTGAACCTTCACCCCAGTCTGAGGTCCAGAGCACTCTGGAGCAGGATTTCATCAAAGATCTCTCTGTACTTTTCTCCGTTCATCTTTCCCTCGATCCTGACTAGTCTCTCAATCCCTGCCTCTGAAAAACATCCCCACAGCATGATGCTGCCACACCAATGCTTCACTGTCGGGATGGTGCAAGGTTTTCTCCAGATGTTATGCTTGGTATTCAGCCCAAAGAGTTTCATCAGACCTGAGTCCTTGTTTCTCATGGTCTGAGTCCTTTAGGTGCCTTTTGACAAATTCCAAGCGGGCTGTCATGTGCCTTTTATTGAGGAGTGGCTTCCGTCTGGCCACTCTTCCATAAAGGCCTTATTGGTGTAGTGCTGCAGAGATGGTTGTCCTACTGGAAGGTTCTCCAATCTCCGCAGAGGAACTCTGGAGCTCTGTCAGAGTGACCCTCAGGTTCTTGGTCATCTCCCTGACCAAGGCCCTTCTCCCCCAATTGCTCAGTTTGGCCCAGGCGGCCAGCTCTAGGAAGCGTCTTGGTTGTTCCAAACTTCTTCCATTTAAGAATACTCGAGGCCAATGTTTTCTTGGGGCCTTCAATGCTGCAGAAGGTACCCTTCCCGGATCTGTGCCTCGACACAATCCTGTCTCTGAGCTCTACGGACAATTCCTTCGACTTCACATGGCTTGGTTTTAGCTCTGACATGCACTGTCAATTGTGGGACCTTATATACTGTAGACAGGTGCGTGCCTTCCAAATCATATCCAACCAATTGAATTTACCACAGGTGGACTCCAATCAAGTTGTAGAAACATCTCAAGGATGATCAATGGAAACAGGATGCACCTGAGTTAAATTTCGAGTCTCATAGCAAAGGGTCTGAATACTAATGTAAATAAGGTATTCTGTTTTTAATTTGCTAAAACTGTTTTGCTTTGCCATTATGGGGTATTGTGATTGATGAGGGAAAAAAATATTTGATCAATTTTAGAATTAGGCTGTAACGTAACAAAATGTGAAAAAAAGTCAAGGGGTCTGCATACTTTTAGAGCGCATTGTAAAACTGTGTTGTAGTCCCCTACCATTATAATTGATAGTAATTATTATTCCGTCCAGATATATTTATGAGTTCATAATAAAGTAATATATTCAATGCAATCCATCTTCCTTGATGATCTATTTTAACAGATTGCAATGCAAGATCGATATTGTTTTTCAGCAGGATCATAACACCTTTTGAATTTCTTAGCCCATGACAGAAATAGATTTGGCCAGCCCATTCTTTTTCCCAGGCCATTTTGTCAGAAGATATTGATTGAGTTTCCAGTAAACAATAAATATGGTAATGCTTATTCTTTAGCCAGGGAAAAGGTGCTCTTCTTTTCCTATTATCAGCTAAACCATTGGAATTATAGCTAGATATATTCCATTCACCCATTACCATGACGGGTTATATTTCGAGATACTTACCACTATCCTTACCACTATTTTGAAATACTTATCCATATTTACCAGTAACACCAGAATGAATGCCTGTCCATTATCGACGTAGCTGTACCATGATACTGTAGATGCACTGCTAAACATACTGCCTCTCCAACTGGCTCTAAGTAGACCTCCAGTTGTCCTCAAATTTCCCTCCCGCAAAAATCTACCCTCATGACAGGTATGGATGTTATCCCTGTGACTGGCAGACCACCAATGTGCACATGTATGACCCCGGCACACATATGCAAGAGTCGGCATGGGTTTGATTCCTACTGCTCTTTGAGGCGGCAGGTAGTCTAGCGGTTAGAGAGTTGGGCGAGTAACCGAAAGTTTGCTTGTATGATTACCTTAGCCTACAAGGTGAAAAATATGTGGATGTGCTCTTGAGCAAGGCACTTAACCCTAATTTGCTCCAGGGGCGCTGTACTACTATGGCTGACCATGCAAAAAAACACACTGCATCTATCCGGTGTATGTGACAATAAAACATCTTCATTTATTTTATGGATCCTGGAGCCCATAAGAAGTTGAGATGTGTCCCTTAGAAAGAGTACATGGTGCCACTGACAGCACGAAACCAGGTTAGCAGTGGTAAGCATTTCTAACCCTTTTGCCTCGGTTGTACAGTACTACATATATTTAGTATTTTTGTTTTCTTTTTCCTGAATATCTTCATTTCTTTCACATGAGATGGATAGTATGCGTAATGCTGTAGGCACTTCCTCTAAAAGGATAGCTGCCATTGACAAAGGTATCGGGCAGTGGAACATTTTGGCAAGCAGAAATAATTTAAAGTTATAACTTGAGATTCCTCCCATATGGTTCTCATTACCATCACCCTATAGCCACGATTGTGGGATGCATACACGCACATGCACACGCCCCCACCCACACATCTCTAAACCTCTCCCCTTCCACTCGTGCACTCATCTACACACACACTTACACACACACACAAGCATTCAACCTCAAGCTCATGCACACGAGAGTATCCGACAGACCTTCACACAGTTGTTCCACCCTAAAGCTCAGCTGAGGAGTAGACTTGCTAAGTGAATGCCCACAACGTTATTGCCATTCGGAAGTAACACCAAAATGTTCCGGGATGGTTAGGTTTTGATTGCCCAATGTATAGTCCTGGCTGATGGATCTTGCAACCCCCCCTCAACACACACACGCTGGTCTCCAGAGGAAACCGTTCTTCCCCGGCACCTGTTAATAATTATACTGTACCCACAGGACAACAGTATTAGGCCCACACTCTGAATGTCCGCATGTGACCCATATTTAAGCCTTATGTTTTTGGCACATTTACCCTCCATTCACTTTTCAAAGGTTTTACCACCCAGTACAGTGTTACCTTCAGAGTTCAGATGACTCTCGTGAAGCTTTTGAGGGTCAGCCATCATCTGCATGTTCGTGAGTCTCAGCTTTCGATAGTTTCTAGCTCAAACAGTTCGGACTGGGCAGACGATTTTGTGAAAGTAACTTGTCGGCATCCTCTCCTGTCTGACTAACACTGCATATGCGAACAGCGATACAGGGGTATTCATTG
Source organism: Salvelinus sp. IW2-2015 (assembly GCF_002910315.2). NCBI lineage: Eukaryota > Metazoa > Chordata > Actinopteri > Salmoniformes > Salmonidae > Salvelinus > Salvelinus sp. IW2-2015. Next base: position 39,414,738 of record NC_036858.1, read on the forward strand.
GAATGCTACGCAGCCAGTGGCAATTTTAGCATGTAAATCTTGGGATGCATGCTAGCAAAGCAACTACATAACACAACACTAAAACATACATGCATTGCACTATAACGGTGAGAAACGGTGCCCACAAGCTGTTAGGGCCTACATAAAGCTGACCCAACAGCTGAGTCCCAACACCTTACGACTGCTAAACCTGGCTTTCAGCGGAGCCTTGTCTGGCAGCGAAACAGTTCATTCAGCCTCATTTACTGCTTTTAAAAAAACACAGCTGATATGGCAGTTTAGCTTAAATAAATGTGGTTTCTACTGACAATTGAGATGTACAAATTATGGCATAAGGGGAGGACAAGCGGATAAGAGGCAATCCGTAATTTAGATTAAGACATTAATGAGCACGCGATGACGGACATTGTCAATATAGCTATTTGTTCAGCACTTTTTAAATGTACAGCGACAAAATTCTGAACATGGGCCGTTCTTACAGTGTACTCCTTGTACAAGTCAGAACCGTAGGATAAATAAAGGGGGCATATAAACAGACAATGAAATCTCTTACAATATTTGATGATTACATTTCTCTAAAAAAGGTTATAGGCTATTTGTGCACCACCAAGTTAGAACAGTAGGAAAAATTAAGAGGTGGAAATACACCAAATTATTAGGGTGAGGCACATTGAACACAGTTTGGGTCTTTGCGTGTTAAAAAAATATACATGTCATATAACACTATTTGACGCGTTAAATAAGCTTTTAATTTGACACGTCAAATAACACAATTCTATTATAGAATGTTGTGTGTGTTGAATTTGCACGTGAAAGCCAAGCACCACAACTACTAACGTTATGTGTTTATAATACCGTGTTGGTGAAAATAGTCCAAATTGTTAAGGCGAGGCACATGGGCTACTAACAGCATACTACACAACATACACGTAGTATTACGTTCTTAGCTACAGTATACATTTCTCCCTTGCATATTACATAATTTATGCCGCAGCATACAAGACATTTTTGGACTCACCTTGTGAAGGTGACGCTGTGGTCCTTTGTGGGAAAATGTTGTCATCAAACTTTGTCATCAAAGTCTGGTATTCTCTGGACACAGTCACCCCATTGAATAGCAGGCTGACGTTAGTGGTTTATTTGCAACTATTGCAGTTAGCCACTGATTCCTTACAAACGACTCATTGTTGAACTTGTGATTTCCAACTTGTTGTGTAATCTTTATGTACAATGGCC
>NC_036858.1:39420973-39433039 GCF_002910315.2 Salvelinus sp. IW2-2015
GGAAAAAGGGCTACCTAAGTATGATCCCCAGTCAAAGACAACGATAGACAGCTGCCTCTGATTGGGAACCATACCCGGCCAACAAAGAAATAGACAAACTAGAATACCCACCCAAATCACACCCTGACCTAACCAAATAGAGAAATAAAAAGGCTCTCTAAGGTCAGGGCGTGACAGATAGTTTCCAGATTTGACCATATTAATGACCTAAGGCTCGTATTTCTGTGTGTTTATTATATTATAATTAAGTCTATGATTTGATATTTTATAGAGCAGTCTGACTGAGCGGAGGTAGGCAGCAGCAGGCTGGTAAGCATTCATTCAAACAGCACGTTACTGCATTTGCCAGCAGCTCTTAGCAATGCTTGAAGCACAGCACTGTTTATGACTTCAAGCCAATCAACTCCCGAGATTAGGCTGGCAATACTAAAGTGRCTATAAGAACATCCAATAGTCATATGTATATGAAATACAAATGGTATAGAGAGAAATAGTTGATGAATAATAATTCCTATAATAATTACAACCTAAAACATCTTAACGGGGAATATTTAAGAACTGGAAATATTGAGCCACCAGCTTCCATATGTTCTCATGTTCTGAGCAAGGAACTTAAATGTTAGCTTTTTTACATGGCACATATTGCACTTTTACTTTCTTCTCCAATACTGTGTTTTTGCGTTATATAAATCAAATTTAACATGTTTCATCATTTATTTTGAGTCTAAATAGATGTTATTTATGATTATATGAAATTAAAACAAGTGTTCATTGTTTATTCAATATTGTTGTAAATGTCATTATTTCAAATATACAGTTGAAGTCGGAAGTTTACATACACTTAGGTTGGAGTCATTAAAACTCGTTTTCCAACCACTCCACAAATTCTTGCTAACAAAGTATAGTTTTGGCAAGTCGGTTAGGACATCTACTTTGTCTACAATTGTAGACCTCCACAAGTCTGGTTCATCCTTTGGAACAATTTCCAAACGCCTGAAGGTACCGCGTACTTCCGGCGCCGAAAAGAGATGGCCGCCTCGCTTCGTGTTCCTTGGAAAATATGCAGTATTTTGTTTTTTTACGTGTTATTTCTTACATCGGTACCCCCGGTAATCTTAGGTTTCCATTACATACAGTCGGGAGGAACTACTGAATATACGATTAACGTCAACTCATCATCGTTCCTACCAGGAATATGACTTTCCCGAAACGGATCCAGTGTTTTGCCTTCCACCCAATACAATGGATCTGATCCCAGCCGGCGACCCTGTGCGACGCCGAAAAAGGGGAAAAACGAGGCGGTCTCGTGGTCAGGCTTCGGAGACGGGCACATCGCGCTCCACTCCCTAGCACTACTCGCCAATGTCCAGTCTCTTGACAATAAGGTTGATGAAATCCGAGCACGGTAGCATTCCAGAGAGACATCAGGGATTGCAACGTGCTCTGCTTCACGGAAAGGCTAACTCAAGGGACGCTAACGGAGTCGGTGCAGCCAGCTGTTTCTTCATGCATCGCGCCGACAGAAACAACATCTTTCCGGTAAAGAAGAGGGGCGGGGGGGTATGCCTTATGATTTAACGAGAAGTGGTGTGATCATCATAACAAACACACAAGAACTCAAGTTGTTCTGTTCACCTGATTCTAGAACTCCTCACAATCAAATGTCGACCGCATTATCTACCAAGGGAATTCTCGTCAATCATATCACAGCCGTATACATTCCCAGCAGACACATCGATGGCCCTGAACGAACTTTATCTGACTCTTGTAAACTGGAAACCACACACCCTGAGGCTGCATTCATCGTAGCTGGGGATTTTAACAAGGCTAATCTAAAAACAAAACTCCCTAAATTCTATCAGCATATCGATTGTGCTACCAGGGCTGGAAAAACACTAGACCATTGTATACTAATTTCCGCGACGCTTATAAGGCCCTCCCCCGCCCCCCTTTCGGAAAAGCTGACCACGACTCCATTTTGTTGATTCCAGCCTACAAACAGAAACTCAAACAACAAGCTCCCGCGCTCAGGTCTGTTCACCGCTGGTCCGACCAATCTGAATCACCGCTTCAAGACTGCTTCGATCACGGCGGATTGGAATATGTGTCCGCATCGCGTCCAATCACATATTGACGAATATGCTGATTCGGTGAGCGAGTTCATTAGGAAGTGCATTGACGATGTCGTACCCACAGCAACGATAAAAACATTCCCAAACCAGAAACCGTGGATTGACGGCAGCATTCGCGTGAAAACTGAAAGCGCGAACCACTGCTTTTAACCAGGGCAAGGTGAGGAAGCATGACCGAATACAAACAGTGTAGCTATTCTCTCCGCAAGGCAAATCAAACAGGCTAAGTCTCAGTACAAGAGACAAAATCGAGTCGCAATTCAACAGCTCAGACACAAGAGGTAGTGGCAGGGTCTACAGTCAATCACGGATTACAAAAAGAAAACCCAGCCCGTCGAGGACCAGGATGTCTTGCTCCCAGACAGGCTAAACAACTTTTTGCCCGCTTTGAGGACAATACAGTGCCACTGACACGGCCCCTACCAAAACCTGCGGGCTCTCCTTCACTGCAGCCGAGGTGAGTAAAACATTTAAACGTGTTAACCTCGCAAGGCTGCAGGCCCAGACGGCATTCCCAGCCGCGTCCTCAGAGCATGCGCAGACCAGCTGGCTGGTGTGTTTACGGACATATTCAATCAATCCTTATCCCAGTCTGCTGTTCCCACATGCTTCAAGAGGGCCACCATTGTTCCTGTTCCCAAGAAAGCTAAAGGTAACTGAGCTAAACGACTACCGCCCCGTAGCACTCACTTCCGTCATCATGAAGTGCTTTGAGAGACTAGTCAAGGACCATATCACCTCCACCCTACCGGACACCTAGACCCACACCCACGCTTACCGACCCAATAGGTCCACAGACGACGCAATCGCAACCACACTGCACACTGCCCTAACCCATCTGGACAAGAGGAATACCCATGTGAGAATGCTGTTCATCGATTACAGCTCAGCATTAACACCATAGTACCCTCCAAACTCGTCATCAAGCTCGAGACCCCCCTGTGCAACTGGGTCCTGGACTTCCTGACGGGCCGCCCCCAGGTGGTGAGGGTAGGTACAACATCTCCACCCCGCTGATCCTCAACACTGGGGCCCACAAGGGTGCGTTCTGAGCCCTCTCCTGTACTCCCTGTTCACCCACGACTGCGTGGCCATGCACGCCTCCAACTCAATCATCAAGTTTGCGGATGACACTACAGTGGTAGGCTTGATTACCAACAACGACGAGACGGCCTACAGGGAGGAGGTGAGGGCCTCGGAGTGTGGTGTCAGGAAAAATAACCTCACACTCAACGTCAACAAAACAAAGGAGATGATTGTGGACTTCAGGAAACAGCAGAGGGAGCACCCCTATCCACATCGACGGGTCAGTAGTGGAGAAGGTGGAAAGTTTTAAGTTCCTCGGTGTACACATCACGGACAAACTGAATTGGTCCACCCACACAGACAGCGTTGTGAAGAAGGCGCAGCAGCGCCTCTTCAACCTCAGGAGCTGAAGAAATTCGGCTTGTCACCAAAAGCACTCACAAACTTTACAGATGCACAATCGAGAGCATCCTGTCGGGCTGTATCACCGCCTGGTACGGCAACTGCTCCGCCCACAACGTAAGGCTCTCCAGAGGGTAGTGAGGTCTGCAGAACGCATCACCAGGGGCAAACTACCTGCCCTCCAGGACACCTACACCACCCGATGTCACAGGAAGGCCATAAAGATCATCAAGGACAACAACCACCCAAGCCACTGCCTGTTCACCCCGCTATCATCCAGAAGGCGAGGTCAGTACAGGTGCATCAAAGCAGGGACCGAGAGACTGAAAAACAGCTTCTATCTCAAGGCCATCAGACTGTTAAACAGCCACTTACTAACTTTTAGCGGCCGCTGCCAACATACTGACTCAACTCCAGCCACTTTAAAAATGGGAATTGATGGAAATTATGTAAAAATGTACCACTAGCCACTTTAAACAATGCCACTTAATACAATGTTAACATACCCTACATTACCCATCTCATATGTATATACTGTCTCTATATCATCTACTGCATCTTGCCATCTTTAGTAATACATGTACCACTAGCCACTTTAAACTATGCCACTTTATGTTTCATACCCTACAGTACTCATCTCATATGTATATACCGTACTCTATCCATCTACTGCATCTGCCATGTCGTTTCTGTACCACCACTCATTCAAATATCTTTTATGTACATATTCTTTATCCCTTTACACTTGTGTGTGTGTGTGAAGGTAGTAGTTGTGGAATTGTTAGGTTAGATTATGTTTGGTTATTACTGCATTGTCGGAACTAGAAGCACAAGCATTTCGCTACACTCGCATTAACATCTGCTAACCATGTGTATGTGACTAATAAAATTTGATTTGATTTGATTTTATACTATTATTCTGACATTTCACATTCTTAAAATAAAGTGGTGATCCTAACTGACCTAAAACAGGGAATTTTTACTTGGATTAAATGTCAGGAATTGTGAAAAACTGAGTTTAAATGTATATGGCTAAGGTGTATGTAAACTTCTGACTTCAACTCTCTCTCTCTCTKTATATATATATGATTTTTCAATGCCGATACCGATAACAATTATTGGCACACCAAAAAAAGGCGATACCGATTAATCGGCCGATTTTTATATATAAAATATATATATATAAATATATATATAAATATATATATATATATAAAATATATAAAAATCGGCCGATTAATCGGTATCGCCTTTTTTGGTCCGCCAATAATCGTTATCGGTATCGGCATTGAAAAATCATAATCGGTCGACCTCTAATCTGTACTATACTTTACCATTTATATACAGTATGTTTTACTATTTAACTTTAACTTTTACTTTAATACATTCCTCAAGTATATAATGTACTTTTTACTCCATACATTTTCCCTGACACCCAAAAGTATTTGTTCCATTTTGAATGCTTAGCAGAACAGGAAAATAGTCAAAAATTGCCCTTATCGAGAGAACAACCCTTTGCATCCTCTACCTCTCATCTGGTGTACTCCCTAAACACACATGCTTAATTTGTAAATGATGTCTGAGTGTTGGACTGTGTCCTGGCTATCCGTAAAATAAAATAAAACAAGAAACCTGTGCCGTCTGGCTTGCTTATATAAGGAATTTGAAATTATTGATACTTCTACTTTTGATATTTAAAAATATTTTAGCAATTACATTTACTTTTGATTCTTAAGTATATTTAAAGCCAAATACTTTTAGACTTTTACTCAAGTAGTGTTTTACTGGGTGACTTTCACTTTTATTTGAGTCATTTTCTACTAAGGGATCTTTACTTTTACTCAAGAATGACAATTGGATACTTTTTCCACCACTGGCGGGATGTTCATGAAGTCCTCTCTGGGTTGGAATGGGATCAGTGGGAAGAGGGACCCACTGGCCGGAAAGGGGGYACCCCTTCCCCCTGAGGACCTCTGKCGACAGGGGGAACACACAAGTTAACTGAGCATAGCATACATAGGGCCCTATAAAATACATTACATTTTTTGCCTTATTACATATATTTGTTTCCCAAATAAATGTTTCTGTTTAGTTGTTCCAGGTTTCAGTTTTTTTCAGGTTCCAGGTTTTTTTCCAGTTAATTTAGGGTTAAAAAATAAAAAATAAAAATGGAAAAGTGGTACGTGCATATTTATTCACCTCCTTTGCTATGAAGCCCCTAAATAAGATCTGGGGCAACCAATTACCTTCAGAAGTCACATAATGAGTTAAATAAAGTCCACCTATGTGCAGTCTAAGTGTCACATCGTCTGTCACATGATCTCAGTATATATACACCTGTTCTGAAAGGCCCCAGAGTCATTAAGGGCATTAATCAGAAAGGCAACAAAGAGACCAAAGATATCCCTGAAGGAGCTGCAAAGCTCTACAGCGGAGATTGYAGTATCTGTCCATAGGACCAATTTAAGCCGTACACTCCACAGAGCTGGGCTTTACGGAAGAGTGGCCAGAAAAAATGCCATTGCTTAAATAAGCAAACACGTTTGGTGTTCGCCAAAAGGCATGTGGGAGACTCCCCAAACATATGGAAGAAGGTACTCTGGTCGGATAAGACTACAATTGAGCTTTTTGGCCATCAAGGAAAACGCTATGTTTGGCGCAAACCCAACACCTCCCATCACCCCGAGAACAGCATCCCCACAGTGAAGCATGGTGGTGGCAGCATCATGCTGTGGGGATGTTTTTCATCGGCAGGGGCTGGGAAACTGGTCAGAATTGAAGGAATGATGGATGGCGCTAAATACAGGGAAATTCTTGAGGGAAACCTGCTTTAGTCTTCCAGAGATTTGAGACTGGGATGGAGGTTCACCTTCCAGCAGGACAATGACCCTAAGCATACTGCTATAGCAACACTCGAGTGGTTTAAGGGGAAACATTTAAATGTCTTGGAATGGCCTAGTCAAAGCCCAGACCTAAATCCAATTGAGAATCTGTGGTATATCTTAAATATTGCTGTATACCAGCGTAACCCATCCAATTTGAAGGAGCTGGAGCAGTTTTGCCTTGAAGAATTGGCAAAAATCCCAGTGGCTAGATGTGCCAAGCTTATAGAGAGATACCCCAAGAGACTTGCAGGTGTAATTGCAAAATGTGGCTCTACAAAGTATTACCTTTGGGGGGGGAAATAGTTATGCAAGCTCAAGTTGTCTGTTTTTTATTATTTCTTGTTTGTTTCACAATAAAACATATTTTGCATCTTCAAAGTGGTGGGCATGTTGTGTAAATCAAATGATACAACCGCCATAAAATCTATTTTAATTCCAGGTTGTTAGTCAACAAAATAGGAAAAATGGGGGGTGAATACTTTCGCAAGCCACTGTAGATCAGCATTAATATTGCAGATAGATTGAGGCTTCCATCAATGTTTGCCTAATTTTCAATCCCCCATATATATTTTTTGTAAATATACAGTATATAAAAATATACAGTACCTGTCAAAATTTGGACACATACTCATTCAAGGGTTTTTCTTTATTTTWACTTTTTCGACATTGTAGAATAATAGTGAAGACATCAAAACTATGAAATAACACATATGGAATCATGTACAGTAGTAACAAAAAAATACTTAATTATACCCCAGACCTATCTAACAAACAGAGAAATCAACTCTGACTGCATTATAGCTTAATCACGTCATTAGGCATCCAGTTCACAAGACTCATGATAGCAAAACACAAAGTAATCTCCAAATCTTCACCTTTGATTAATGTCAGGGCAAATACATGGGGAAGTCTTGACTACTCGAGAATGTAATCATTTGAGAATATAGATGTGAGCTTTTTTGGATTATTTTCCTCCTAAAGCTCCATTTGAAATTATAGCAGAACAAACCCGACAGTGTTTCTTTTTGTTGTTTAAGCATACCCATGTGAGCGCCATATTTTATTCATAAGTCTCGAAAGTGTGCCACAGAGAAGGCTAGAGCGCCTACGCTCAACGGGTGGATGGCGCTCATGAAAGATTTAATAGCTCCTCTCAGAAAGGAGAGTTCAGACATGTTGTGTTTAGGGAAAATTCTCTTTGTATCCCAAATATAGATTTCTATGGTGCAGTCCAACGAGGGTGTCCCCCACTGACCTCTCTATTTCCATGTAGTAAATATATGAGCTAAGCGATGGTTCGTTTTCGATAAGCTGGCCTGACTGGTTTGCCTCTGCAAGACTCTCCTACGTGACATATTTTTGGACAGGATCCAAGGTAGCTAAAGGGAGAGAACCCTTGTCTGTCAATATGCCAGTAGCTTAAGAAACGTTTTCTTATATAAAGTCTTATCTTCACTGTGGTTAGAATGAACATGTCAGTGTTAAAACTTCAGGGGCAAAAATGGATTGGTGGAAACTTATAGGGTTGGCACTACTGATAACGTACTCATAATATTCATATCAGAATATCCAAAGCTTAAAGGTGACTAGTGCGGTATAAAGCTGTTAGGGTATATTTGAATTGTACATAAAATGGAGACATATCTTCTTTAAATCTCATCCCACAGCATCAGGAAAGTGTTATTTAAGTGTTACCTCGTTTTTTTTGTACCATGACAAGCATATACAATTATTGTACAAAACATTAAGAACACCCTCCGAATATTGAGTTGTAACATGAGCCAGAGATGAGCCAGCACCCAATAAGGGATCATAGCCTTCACCTGGATTCACCTGGTCAGTCTGTCATGGAAAGAGCAGGTGTTATTAATGTTTTGTATATTCAGCATATTTTGCATATTGTATTTCACTCAGCAATCAAAAATTCCATGTTGTCACTTCCTGAAGACTGAAATGACTAATATCAGTGACAGTTTTTAGTTTTGATTATAAAAATGAAATCCTCCAAAGTGTCCCCTTTGATGTTAGCAATCAGTCCAATGCAGTCACATCTAAAATGTACAACATACAGTAGATCAAAACTCTCCATACTCCGTCTCAGTTTTAGTATGCTATCACAATAAATAGCTTAGGCTAATTTGAGCAATTGTTTAACCATTTTTCATATTCTCAGGCAAATAGCTATTATAATGACAATTTTGACAGTGACTCATAATCAATATCTCAGAAACACAATGTTTTAAGTATATATCAATGCTTTTATCTGCCTTCATATCTGTTCTGTTGATACCATATTAAATCCTGGGCAAATAGAGATGATATAATGATTAATTATATTGTAATAGTCATGTCTGTGGATGACACATAACATAGAGCTAATTTGAATCCTATGCAAGATTTCTATTTACTATTTTCTGATTGCGTTGACAACTGTACTTTTTTCCAGAGCCCCCAAAAGCTGACAGAGGAATCTGAGCTCCTTTGTATACATTCACTCCAGCAATGCTCTAAGGAGCGATATGCAACTCTGTGGCAGTCAAAGATTAGACGCCATTATTCTCCAATCTCGCTCTCTCTCTTCTCTCTCTCTCCTCTCTCGTCTCTCACCTCTTCCTTCTCGCTCCCCCTTCCTCTCTCCTCTCTCTCTGCTCTTCGTCTCTCTCTCTCTCTTCGTACTCTCTCTCCTCTTCTCTCTCTCTCTCTCTCGTCCTCTCTCTCTCTCTCTCTCCTCTCCTCTCCTCTCTCTCATCTTCTCTCTCTCTCTCTCTCTCTCTCTCTCTCTCTTCTCTCTCCTCTCTCTCTCTCTCTCTCTCTCTCTCTCTCTCTCTCTCTCTCTCTCTCTCTCTCTCTCTCTCTCTCTCTCTCTCCTTGCAGTCATGAAACACATGTGGCCATTGCAGGCTGGGCGGATGACCTTTCCAGCTTGGCAGAGAGCTGGACGGATGGGGGTATGGAGAGGTCATTTGAGAGTGGTACATTCCAAAGCTGCAGCTGTCTCCAGGATTTTGGGGTTAAAATATGTGCACTCATCAGAGAGAATGAATCAGCCTACCAAGTATATACAGTACCGGTCAAAAGATGTAGAACACCTACTCATTGAAGGGTTTTTCTTTATTTGTACTATTTTCTACAATAATAGCGAAGACATCAAAACTATGAAGTAACACATATGGAATCATGTYGTAACCAAAACAGTGTTAAATAAACCAACYTATATTTTATATTTGAGATTCTTCAAATAGCCACCCTCTACCATGATGACAGCTCTGCACACTCATGGCATTCTCTCAACCAGCTTCACRTGGAATGCTTTTTCAACAGTCTTGAATGAGTTCCCACATATGCTGAGCACTTGTTGGCTGCTTTTACTTCAATCTGCAATCCGACTCATCCCAAACCATCTCAATTTGGTTAAGGTCAGGGGATTGTGGAGGCCAGGTCATCTGATGCAGCACTCCATCACTCTCCTTCTTGGTAAAATAGCCCTTACACATCCTGGAGGTCTGTTGGGTCATTGTCCTGCTGAAAAACAAATGATAGTCCCACTAAGCCCAAACTAGATAGGATGGCGTAGTTTGGGCTTAGTGGGTAGCCATGCTGGTTAAGTATGCCTTGAATTCTAAATAAATCACAGGCAGTGTCACCAGCAATGAACCCCCACACCACAACACCTCCTCCTCCATGCTTTACTGTGGGAAATACACATGCAGAGATAATACGTTTTTTGAAACCAAAAATCTCTAATTTGGACAAATTTCCACTGTCTAATGTCCATTGCTTGTGTTTCTTGGCCCAAGCAAGTTTCTTCTTCTTATGTGTGTCCTTTAGTAGTGGTTTCTTTGCAGCAATTCCACCATGATGGCCTGATTAACACAGTCTCCTCTGAATAGTTGATGTTGAGATGTGTCTGTTACCTGAACTCTGTGAAGCATTTATTTGGGTTGCCATTTCTGAGGCAGGTAACTCTAATGAACTTATCCTCTACGGCAGAGGTAACTCTGGGTCTTCCATTCCAGTGGCGGTCCTCATGAGAGCCAGTTTCATCATAGCATTTGATGGTTTTTGCGACTGCACTTGAAGAAACTTTCAAAGTTCTTCAAATGTTTCGTATTGACTGACCTTCATGTCTTAAAGTAATGATGGACTGTTGTTTTGCTTTATTTGAGCAGTTCTTGCCAAAATATGGACTTGGTCTTTTACAATTTCTATTAGCTAACCACCATAGCAAAAGACACAACTTTTTTTTTCTCCACCATTTTTCCCTGCATAGGTAGCCATCACTAATTCGACCAAATAAAGATATAAATAGCCACTAACCAAGAAAAAACTTCATCAGATGACAGTCTGATAACATATTTATTGTATAGCATATGTTTTTGTTGAAAAATGTGCATATTTCAGGTATAAATCATAGTTTCCATTGCAGCCACCATCACAACTCTCACCGAAGCGACTAGAATAACTACAGAGAGCAACGTGTATTACCTAATTACTCATCATAAACATTTTCTTAAAAATACACAGCGTACAGCAATTGAAAGACACAGATCTTGTGAATCCAGACAATATTTCAGATTTTCTAAGTGTTTTACAGGAAAACACAATATAACGTTATATTAGCTTACCACAATAGCAAACATCACAACAGCATTGATTCAAGCAAAAACATAGCGATAAGTATAAGCCACCAAAAGATATTCATTTTTTCACTAACTTCTCAGAATTCTTCAGATGACAGTCCTATAATCATATTACACAATGCATATAGAGTTTGTTCGAAAATGTGCATATTTAGCGGACAAATCGTGGTTATACAATGAGAATAGTGGCCAAAACTTAGAGCAATCTGTCCGGCGCCATCTTGGAGAAGCACCTATTCTAATCGAAAACTATTCATAAACTTGACTAAAAAATACAAGTTGGACAGCAAATGAAAGATAAATTAGTTCTTAATGCAATCGCTGTGTTCGATTTTTTAAATTAACGTTACTAGACATACAGTGTGCGTTACAGCCAGACCAGTGCCGCAATAATAGCGGCCAAACACTTTTACATTTTTCCACATAAATACGGATAACATCATAAAATAGCTCTTACTTTTGGACGAGCTTCCATCAGAATCTTGGGCAAGGTGTCCTTTGTCCAAAAGAATCGTTGCTTGGTTGTAAAACGTCGTCTTCAACTTCGGAATTAGCAGCTAACAATAGCTATGTGGCCACAACATCCCAAATCCCCAAAACGCAATACTAAGGAAATTCCGAAAATAGCAATATATCGCATAAACTGATATAACTCGGTTTAAAATAACTTCGTTATGATGTTTCTAACCCTATATCGAATTAAATCACAGACGGATATATATTAGGGCCTAAAACGAGAGCGTTTGAGCATGCCATCCTGATGTCCTCCTCTGCGTCTTGAGAAAGTCGAAAAGACGGACACTGCATGTCATGGCCTTTTATAAGGTCTGAGAGCTACGTAGAAACTCCATTCCAATTCTCATTGGTTACTGACATCCAGGGAAGGCGGGTGCAGTTCATGTCGACCCATAGGATACATACAGAGCTTTAAACTGATCTGAGAACAGAGCCTAGTTTTCAGACCTTCGCAGTTCCTGTCAG
>NC_036858.1:39434516-39442370 GCF_002910315.2 Salvelinus sp. IW2-2015
CAAATAGGGCTATCTTCTATATACCCCCCCCCCCCCACCTTGTCACAAATCAACATTGTCTGCATCTGGATCTTACCTTGAAACATGATAGTACGAACTGGCCAGACTGACCCAGCAGACCCAGGCCAGCTGCGCAACACATCTCCTCGCATAGAGCCACCATCGTTTGGCACAAGGAATTGCTTCATGGCCTTATGGATGGGGTCCAAACGTTGGCTGAATGACATGACCGGGCGTTGGACATTCTGCTGGAGCAATTCCGCGGGTTCCTGGAGGCAGCCTAGCATGTGGTAACCCCATAGCCCCCCAGCTTCGGCAGGACTCCCACTGTGTGGCAGACTATGCGGTGGATATCCGCACGTTGGCAGCGGAGTGTGCTTGGAACCAGGAAGCGCTGTTCGATATGTTCCTGCACAGCTTCTCGGAGGGGTCAAGGACGAGCTTGCTGCTCGGGAGTTACCTACAGATCTCGAGTCTCTCATCGCATTGACCATCCACATCAATGGGCGATTACAGGAACGACGGAGGGAGAGGAAATTCAATTTCGTTCGCATGTCCAGGGATTCCACCTGGCCTCCGAGTCAACCCGGAAATCCTCGACGGTCCCGTTGCCGAGAGAACACGGGGCTTCCTGACCTCCCCGAGATTCCCCGAAGACAGCCGAATCACCGCTTCCCGAGCCTATGCAACTAGGCAGAGCTGTGCTGTCGCCAGCAGAACGGCAGTACAGGATCAACATGAAGAGTTGTCTGTATTGCAGGACTCTTGGTACATTTGTGTCATCTTGTCATTTAAAAAGACCAGGCTCACCGGTAGGAGCGAGTACTCTTGTGGCCAAATGGAGAACTTTTCTGCTTCCCTGCTCGCACCCCTTTTCATGCCATTCTGCGTGGGGAAACCAGTCTAAATCTCTCCGGGTCCTCATTGACTCTGGGGCCGAAGAGAGCTTTTTGGACGATACCCTGGCTTCGAGCTGAACATCCCCACTCAGCCCCTCTCTATTCCCCTGGATGTTAGAGCGCTGGATGGGCCTTTATAGGTCAGGTCAGTCATAACCACACTCCCATCAACCTGCGGTGTCAGGGAATCACAGCGAGACTATTCATTTCTGCTCATTAAGTCTCCTCAGATTCCTGTGGTTTTGGGATCTTGTGGCTCTGACGACACAATCCCTCAACAACTGTCTACAGGTGCCATAATGGCTGGATCAGTTCTGTCACGCCCATTGTCTGAATTCAGCGCAACCTGCTCCGGACTTCTTCCTGGGGGCTCGGAAGGTGCCCCGGACCTCTCTGCCAACCCCGCGGAGTACCAGGACCTCCGGGAGGTGTTCCGCAAGGCCTGGGCCACTCACTTCCACCGCATTGACCCTATGACTGCGGGATTGACTGTCTCCCTAGCACCAGCTGCCCCGGGGACATCTGTACTCTTTGTCGGGACAGGAGACCAAGGCTAAGGATACTAACATTGGGGACTCGAATTTCGCTGCAGAAAGAGTTCTGGTTCACCCACAGACATAATTCAAACGGTTTTAGAAACTAGAGATTGTTTTCTATCCAATAGTAATAATAATATGCATATTGTACGAGCAAGAATTGAGTACGAGGCAGTTTAATTTGGGAACGCTAAATGTCGAAGTTGAAACAGCACCCCCTGTAGTGACAAGAAGTTAAGCATCCCTGTGCCTTCTTCTCCCACCGCCTCAACGCCTCAACGGAGCCCGAGACCATTCTTCCTACCAGCTGGGGTATAGGGAAACAGGTACGGGAAGTGCAGCGGTCTCAACCAAACCCTGGGGGGGCCCAGATAACCGGATGTTTATGCCTGACACTATCCGCTCCGTGGTCCTGGAGGGGTCCATTCCRCCAGGTTTACCTGCTACCCAGGCTCCCGCGAACCCTGGCCTTCGCGGGACAACGCTTTTGTTGCCTACTATGGTTCCGGAAGTCGCCGCGTTTGTCGCCACCTGCACTGTCTCTGCTCAGAACAAGTCTCCTCGGCAAGCTCCGGCTGGTCTTCTTCGACCACTGCCTGTACCTCACCGTCCCTGGTCCCACATATCCCTGGATTTCGTCACGGGTCTCCCCCCGTCTGAGGGCAACACTGACATCCTGACTGTGGTCGACCGGTTTTCCAAAGCCGCCCACTTCATTCCTCTCCCCAAACTACCCTCGGCCAAGGAGACGGCCCAGCTCATGGTGCAGCACGTCTTCCGGATCCATGGACTGATCCATGGACTACCCGTGGACATGATCTCCGACCGGGGGCCTCAGTTCTTGTCCCAGTTCTGGAAGGTATTCTACACCCTCATTGGATCGTCGGCCAGCCTGTCCTCTGGGTTCCACCCCSAGTCCAATGGCCAGTCGGAGAGAGCCAACCAGGACCTCGAGACTACTCTGCGCTGCCTGGTCTCCACCAACCACACCACCTGGAGCCAGCAGCTTGTGTGGGTGGAATACGCCCGCAACACCCTTCCCTACTCTGCCACGGGCCTATCACCATTTGAGTGTTCCCTGGTGTATCAGCCCCCGCTCATCTCCGAGCAGGAAGAAGAGGTCGGCATACTTTCTTCTCAGATGTTTGTCCGCCGCTGTTGTCGTACCTAGAGGAGAGCCCGTCGGCCCTCCTCAAGACCACCTCCAGGTATCGACGACAAGCGGATCATCATCGGACCCCGGCTCCCCAGTATCATCTCGAGCAGAAGGTATGGCTATCCACCCGGGATTTGCCCCTCCGTGTGGAATCCCGCAAACTCTCCCCCCAGTTTACCGGCCCGTTTTCCKATCTCTAAAATGATCAGCCCCTCTGCTGTTCGTCTTCTGTTGCCCCGTACCCTTCGTATACACCCAACCTTTCATGTGCCCAGAGTTAAATTCATGTCTCACAGCACTTTGTCTCCTGTTTCCAGACTATCTGGATTATTGACCCCTGTTTGTCCTTGACCTGTCTTTTGCCTGCCCCTGTTGGATTATTAAACTGTTGTTAATTCAACGTTGTCTGCATCTGGGTTTTACCTTGAAATGTGATAGTCTGTGCCAGTGGGATGGGATAAGTAGCAAAGACACTAAGGTTCCATCCCTTGTCTCTCAAATGACTACACCACGTTGATTACTTACAGAAAAACAACATGATTTCACATGTGGATTTTCACATGTGATCACATAGCCGCCAACAGACCAATTCTGTGCACGGACATGCACGGACGTATATACAGTTGAAGTCGGAAGTTTACATACACTTAGATTGGAGTCATTAACACTCGTTTTTCAACCACTCCACACATTTCTTGCTAACAAACTATAGTTTTGGCAAGTCGGTTAGGACATCTACTTTGTGCATGACACAAGTNGTTTTTCAACCACTCCACACATTTCTTGCTAACAAACTATAGTTTTGGCAAGTCGGTTAGGACATCTACTTTGTGCATGACACAAGTCATTTTTCCAACAATTGTTTACAGACAGATTATTTCACTTATAATTCATTGTATCACAACTCCAGTGGGTCATAAGTTTACATACACTAAGTTGACTGTGCCTTTAAACAGCTTGGAAAACACCTGGCTCCAGGTCATCTACAAGACCCTGCTAGGTAATGTCCCTCCTTATCTCAGCTCGCTGGTCACTATAGCAGCACCCACCTGTAGCACGCGCTCCAGCAGGTATATCTCTCTGGTCACCCCCAAAGCCAATTATTCCTTTGGCGCCTCTCCTTCAAGTTCTCTGCTGCCAATGACTGGAAAGAACTACAAAAATCTTTGAAACTGGAAACACTTATCTCCCTCACTAGCTTTAAGCACCAGCTGTCAGAGCAGCTGCACCTGTACTGCACCTGTACATAGCCCATCTATAGTTTAGCCCAAACAACTACCTCTTCCCCTACTGTATTTATTTATTTATTTATTTTGCTCCTTTGCACCCCATTATTTATATTTCTACTTTGCACATTCTTCCACTGCAAATCTACCATTCCAGTGTTTTACTTGCTATATTGTATTTACCTCGCAACCATGGCCTTTTTTTTGCCTTTACCTCCCTTATCTCACCTCATTTGCTCACATTGTATATAGATGTATTTTTCTTCTGTATTACTGACTGTATGTTTGTTTTACTCCATGTGTAACTCTGTGTTGTTGTATGTGTCGAACTGCTTTGCTTTATCTTGGCCAGGTCGCAATTGTAAATGAGAACTTGTTCTCAACTTGCCTAKCTGGTTCAATAAAGGTGAAATAWAAATAAAATAAAATTCCCTCCGCAAGGCAATCAAACAAGCAGTAAAGGGACAAAGTGTGGTCGCAATTCAACGGCTCAGACATGAGACGTATGTGGCAGGGTCTACAGACAATCACAGACTGCAAAAGGAAAACCAGCCACGTCACGGACACCGAAGTCTTACTTCCAGACAAACTAAACAACTTATTTTCCTGCTTTGAGGATAATACAGTGCCACCAATGCGGCCCGCTACCAAGGACTGTGGGCTCTCCTTCTCCGTGTCCGAAGTGAATAAGACATTTAAACGTGTTAACCCTCGCAAGGCTGCAGGCCCAGACGGCATCCCTAGCCGCGTCCTCAGAGTATGCGCAGACCAGCTGGCTGGTGTGTGTGTTTACGAACATATTCAATCTCTCCCTATCCCAGTCTGCTGTCCCCACCTGTCTCAAGATGTCCACCTGTACCCAAGAAGGCAAATGTAACTGAACTAAATTACTATCGCCCCGTAGCACTCATTTCTGTCATCATGAAGTGCTTTGAGAGGCTAGTTAAGGATCATATCACCTCCACCTTACCTGCCACCCTAGACCCACTTCAATTTGCTTAACGCCCCAATAGGCCCACAGACGATGCAATCACCATAACACTGCACACTGTCCTATCCCATCTGGACAAGAGGAATACCTATGTAAGAAAGCTGTTAATTGACTGTAGCTCAGCATTCAACAACATAGTACACTCCAAGCTCATCATTAAGCTTAAGGCTCTGGGTCACAACCCCACCCTGTGCAATTGGGTCTTGGACTTCCTGACGGGCTGCCCCCAGGTGGTGAAGGTAGGAAACAACATCTCCACTCTGCTGATCCTCAAAACTGGGGCCCCACAAGGGTGCGTGCTCAACCCCCTCCTGTACTCCCTGTTCACCCATGACTGTGTGGCCATGCATGCCTCTAACTCAATCATCAAGTTTGCAGACGACACAACAGTAGTAGGCTTGATTACCAACAGTGACGAGACAGCCTACAGGGAGGAGGTGAGGGCACTCGGAGTGTGCACAATTGAGAGCATCCTGTCGGGCTGTATCACCGCCTGATACGGCAACTGCACTGCCCACAATCTCAAGGCTCTCCAGAGGGTGGTGCACAACGCATCACCGGGGGCAAACTACTTTCCCTCCAGGACACCTACAGCACCCGATGTCACAGGAAGGCCAAAAAGATCATCAAGGACAACAACCACGGGAGCCAGTGCCTGTTCACCTCACTACCATCCAGAAGGCGAGGTCAGTATAGCTGCATCAAAGCTGGGACCAAGAGACTGAAAAACAGCTTCTATCTCAAGGCCATCAGACTGGTAAACTGCCATCACTAACACAGAGAGGCTGCTGCCTAAATACAGACTTGACATCATTGGCCACTTTAATAAATGGATCACTAGTCACTTTAGTATTGCCACTTTAATAATGTTTACATATCTTGCATTACTCATCTCATATGTATATACTGTATTTTATACCAACTATTGCATCAGGTACTTCCGGCGCCGATAGAGATGGCAGCCTCGCTTCGCGTTCCTGGAAATATGCAGTATTTTGTTTTTTTACGTGTTATTTCTTACATCGTACCGCTCCCGCCGCCGGGTAATCTTTAGGTTTCATTACATACAGTCGGAGGAACTACTGAATATACGATTAACGTCAACTCACCATCGTTCCTACCAGGAATATGACTTTCCCGAAACGGATCCAGTGTTTTTGCTTCCACACAATACAAGGGATCTGATCCCAGCCGGAGACCTGTGCGACGCCGGAAAAGGGGAAAACGTGGCGGTCTCGTGGTCAGGCTTCGGAGACGGGCACATCGCGCTCCACTCCCTAGCATACTACTCGCCATGTCCGTCTCTTGACAATAAGGTTGATGAAATCCGAGCACGGGTAGCATTCCAGAGAGACATCAGGGATTGCAACGTGCTCTGCTTCACGGAAACATGGCTAACTCAAGGGACGCTAACGGAGTCGGTGCGGCCAGCTGGTTTCTCCCATGCATCGCGCCGACAGAACAAACATCTTTTCCGGTAAGAAGAGGGGCGGGGGGGTATGCCTTATGATTAACGAGAAGTGGTGTGACCATCATAATAACACACAAGACTCAAGTCGTTCTGTTCACCTGATCTAGAACTCCTCACAATCAAATGTCGACCGCATTATTACCAAGGGATTCTCGTCAATCATAATCACAGCCGTATACATTCCCCCCCAAGCAGACACATCGATGGCCCTGAACGAACTTTAATCTGACTCTTTGTAAACTGGAAACCACACACCCTGAGGCTGCATTCATCGTAGCTGGGGATTTTAACAAGGCTAATCTAAAAAACAAAACCCCTAAATTCTATCAGCATATCGATTGTGCTACCTAGGGCTGGAAAAACACTGGAACGCATTGCTCATACACTAATTTCCGCGACGCTTACAAGGCCCCACTCCCCGCCCCCCTTTCGGAAAAGCTGACCACGACTCCATTTTGTTGATTCCTGAAACACACAACAGCTCAACTAACAACAAGCTCCCGCCTCACAGGTCTGTTCCAACGCTGGTCCGCGACCAATCTGAATCCACGCTTCAGACTGCGATTGCGGTAGTTGGAATATGTTCCCGCATCGGGCGTTGCAACAGAGATGACGATGTATGTGAAGTAGTTCGCCAGTCATGCCGGTTTAGCAAATATGCTGATTCGAGTGATAACGCTGGAGATGATCGATTAACCGGAAGTGCCCATTAGACGGATATAGTACTGTAGCCCAACAACAAACAGACTAAAAACATTCGCAAATTTCCACGAGAAACCGGATTGTTCGCAGCATTGTCGCGTGACTGGCGAACAGGTGTATAAGCGCGGAACCACTGCTGCATTATTAAACCCAAGGAGGACCAATGGTGACCGTATCCAGCATTGGCAAAGCACGGATTTACGGAAATAATGGTAGAGCATATCTATTACTAACTCACGGCAAGGCAATTCAAAAAGGCATGTTACAGTCTCAGTAGCAAGCTAAATGGTCGAAATTCAACGAGTCCGCTTCGACAAATTCAAAACGTAGTCCTGTTCAGACTAATCGACGTGAAGGGTCAAGTGGTTCTAGCGAGGGGGTCATTGACCGCAGAGGTCTACAGTCAATCACGGATTACAAAAAGAACCAGCCCCGTCGAGGACCAGGATGTCTTGCTCCCAGACAGGCTAACAACTTTTTTTGCCCGCTTTGAGGACAATTACAGTGCCACTGACACGGCCCCCTACCAAAACCTGCGGGCTCTCCTTCACTGCGCCGAGGTGAGTAAAACATTTAAACGTGTTAACCTCGCAAGGCTGCAGGCCCAGACGGCATTCCCAGCCGCGTCCTCAGAGCATGCGCAGACCAGCTGGCTGTTGTGTTTACGACATATTCAATCAATCCTTATCCCAGTCTGCTGTTCCCACATGCTTCAAGAGGCACCATTGTTCCTTTCCAAAGAAAGCTAAGGTAACTGAGCTAAACGACTATCGCCCGTAGCACTCACTTCCGTCATCATGAAGTGCTTTGAGAGACTAGTCAAGGACCATATCACCTCCACCCTACCGGACACCCTAGACCCACTTCAATTGC
>NC_036858.1:39447050-39586650 GCF_002910315.2 Salvelinus sp. IW2-2015
GTGTACCATTGGTTTTTTGTGTGTTCTCTTTTTTTTGTGTTTAGTGTGTTTTGGTTAATCTGTCTTTTATTTACCTGTTACCATGTGTAAGGGTCTGTTTTATTTGATTTGATCTTGCCTATGTCGCTTTGTCAGCATGCTCATCCCACTGTATTTATATGTATATATTCTTATTTATTCCATTCCTTTACTTAGATTTGTGAGTATTAGGTAGTTGTGTGGAATTGTTAGACTAAATGTTAGATATTGCTGCACTGTCAGAACTAGAAGCACAAGCATTTAGCTGCACTCGCAATAATTTCTGCTAACCATGTGTGACCAATACAATTTGATTTGATTTGATTATCAGTTTAAAAAATGAATAGGAGTATATATGAAGACTGTTCAGTGGCAAAAATAAGGGGTTAAATACATGTAAAAAATAAATGCTAATGTTTCCTGGTCTTTCTTATATCACTCCGATATAGGACAGACACTTCAGAATAAATTTCCTTCGATTTTTGGGGGGAGGGGGACTATCTGTTGTTCCACGTAGTGAATATGCCATTCAATGCGTTTGTATGGGCTAAAACCAAGTATATATATATTTTATATAAGTACATATATTTTTGGGGGTTGATACTTCAAGGGGTTTTAAAATTCTAAATCAAATAGCAAAATGACCCTTGGTATGACCTTCCTAAAACAATTCCATATAGCTTAGTAGAGGAAATAAAAGTATTATATTCGTTTTTTCACTCCCCCCTTCCCGGAGTCCTCCTTGCTAGCTAGCGGGAGCTAGCTAGAAAAAGGTGTCTTAAGTGTCTTATGGTCCTGCCTGCCAAAAAACCTGCCCTCACAGTTGTTAACAGAACTACGGGAAAATGGTGCCACTGTCTACCTTTCGTCTCCCACCTTCTGTGTGCCAGAGAAAACTGTGCCTGACAGGCGGTGGCGAAGAACATTTGTCTATCGGTCGCCCCAGCCTTCCTCTAGCACAGCAGGCAGGAAGCTGGAGCGACACCGTGTGTTAGCTTACTAGCTAGCTTGCTAGTTAACTAGCTAGTACACGGTGTCGCTCCCGCCTGCTCTGTACTGGACTAGCAAAGCTAGCACACAGTGTCCTTCGCTCCCATTTGCCAAACACATGCCCTCGCCGTCATTAACAGAATTGGGGGAAAACAGTGACCGACAGGCAGGGACGAAGGACACTGTCTACCGGTGTAAGGCTAGCTAACTACAGTTGTTGCCCCCACCCCTTATTCTGTGGGGTTTATCGGCGGCTGGCATCCAACGTTATTGTGCATTAACGCCACCTATTGTACATGAGCGCCCCTGTCTTCCACCTGTCCTAACTTAAAAATGTACCAGATGCAGGAACGTCAGTGGGGTAAAGTACTTAAGTCGTTTTTTGGGGTATCTGTACTTTACTTTAGTATTTATATTTTTGACAACTTTTACTTTTACTTCACTACATTCCTAAAGAAAATAATGTACTTTTTACTCCATGCATTTTCCCTGACACCCAAAAGTACTCATTACATTTTGACTGGAAAATGGTCCAATTCATATCTAGAGAACATCCCTGGTCATCCCTACTGCATAGGATCAGGCGGACTCACTAAACACAAATGCTTCGTTTGTAAATGTCTTAGTGATGGAGTGTGCTCCTGGCCATCCGTAAATTTAAAAAAGAAGAAAATGGTGCCGTATGTTTTGCTTAATATAAGGAATTAGAAATTATTTATACTTTTACTTTTGATACTTAAGTACATTTTAGAAATTCCATTTTACATTTGATAATTAAGTATATATAAAACCAAAGACTTTAAGGCTTTTACTCACGTAGTAATTTACTGGGTGACTTTCACTTTTACTGAGTCATTTTCAATTAAGGTTTCTTTACTCTTACTCAAGTTTGGCAATTGAGTACTTTTTCCACCACTGGGAATGCCCACATGCAGGAACGCTCCGAATTACAGGCCGCAATTGCACCCTTCTCAAAAAGCCTGCAGCAGCACTCCGATGTGAAGGACAGATAAATTGTGTGCAAGTTGACAAATCATGAGGCAAATCTGTCAAAGTGGTGATTTAAAAAGTGCTGTGTCATATGCCGCCTCAACAAATGTTTTCCAGGGGCCCTGGACATAATTTYATTGAAAACGTTATAACAACATGATTAAATGCGTTATCATCTGCCTTATCCATATTGAAACACAATATAAACTGACCACCAATATATTTGGGGATTTTTTAATAATTTTGCAGCACAAGTAGATTTTTTTTTAAAGCACAGTGGGATCAAATTTGTCTCAAACTGAAGGAGCAAAATTGTCAGGAGTTTATGTCCAGCCTGTAAAATGCAGCCCCCAGGTTATATCTGTATGCAGATTCCTGTAGAGACATGGAGGAAGTCTCCTGGCTGTACCTTGGGTGCAGTAAAATCTAAGTAAAAAGCTTTTGCAGAGAGAGAGAGAGAGAGAGAGGGGGGCGAGAGAGAGCAAAAGAGAAAGAAGAGGGAAGGAGGGAGGGAGGGAGGGAGGGAGGGAGGGAGGGGCAGAGAGTTTTCAGCTCTAAAAATATGTATTTCAGTAGCTGTATTTACCTTAGCTTGCCCTAAATGATATTGACTTTGAATCTTTCATCGTCACACACACACTCCCTAATTTGAGCATATATTGATTAATCTTATCTATTTTATTTTATTTATTTAACTAGGCAAGTCAGTCAAGAACAATTTGTTATTTACAATGACGGCCTACCTCGGCCAAACCCAGACGGCACTGGGCCAATTGTGCTCGCCCTACGGGACTCCCAATCACAGCTAGTTGTGATACAGCCTTATAGGTCTATTGATCTTGAAGTACACAGTACCTCAACAACATAGTTGGGTTCATTGATTGATTGATTTGATTTTGGCTTGTTTAGATCTTTTCAAGGCTGAAAAGAAATTGACACATAACAATGAACAGTCTCACCATAGCCAATGCCCCATCTACAAACGTGTTCTGCCTATGGGATGTATGATCATCATCTTTTTTTCAAGAGCATTAATAATGCATCTTTTAAAGATATGGTGGGCTTTATATACATAAATGTTCTATTCCTGTCTTTTTTTAAATAAATGTTTAAAAATAGAGATTCCGGAGAGTGGTACAACTGAAAAGTGCATCGTGGGTCTATAGCCCTTTCACAAAAAAAAATCACTAGATGGCAGTGTAAGCAAGCATTGGAGTTACAGATTTTTCCAACTGAAGTAATAGGCCCAAACTAAATGCAAAATCTTATGAGTCCAAGTGTTGTATTACTTTGTGTTTAGGCTCCTCTAATGAGCAAGTGTTGCTTACATTATCATTCATGTATTAAAGAGATCTCAGCCATTGACATGGGCCTGTTTCCAAATGCTGAATTTCTAGTTTTATATCAACATAACCACTCTTAACTTTGTGACACTGACCTTTTAGGTTGTGTTCCTGGGATGGGGTGTTATCCTGCAGTGTGGTTTACTGATTGGAGAACATTCAGGAAAATAACGTTTTATCAGCTTATTAAAAACAACAGGTCAACATTCACAAGGCCGCAGGGCCAGACGGATTACCAGGACATGTACTCCGAGCATGCGCTGACCAACTGGCAAATGTCTTCACTGACATTTTCAACCCTGTCCCTGACTGAGTCTGTAATGATTCAAGCAGACCACCTTAGTCCCTGTGCCCAAGAACACTAAGGTAACCTGCCTAAATGACTATCGACCCATAGCACTCACGTCTGTAGACATGAAGTGCTTTGAAAGGCTGGTCATGGCTCACATCATCCCTAGATCCTCTCCAATTTGCATACCGCCCCAACAGATCCACAGATGATGCACTCCACACTGCCCTTTCCCACCTGGACAAAAGGAACACCTACGTGCTCAGCGTTCAACACCATTGTGCCCTCAAAGCTCATCACTAAGCTAATGACCCTGGGACAAAACACCTCCCTCTGTAACTGGATCCTGGACTTCCTGACGGGCCACCCACAGGTGGTAAGGCTAGGTAACAACACGCTGATTTTTAAAAGGTAGCCTTTATTTAATTAGGCAAATCAGTTAAGAACAAATTCCCATTTACAATGATAGCCTACCAGGGAACAGTGGGTTAAATGCCTTGTTCAGGGGCAGAACAACACATTTTTACCTTGTCAGCTAAYGGATTAGATCCAGCAATCTTTCAGTTACTACCCCAATGCTCTAACCATTAGGCTACCTGCTGCCCCAGCTGATCTGCAACACAGGGGCCCCTCAGCAGTGTGTGCTCAGTCCCCTCCTGTACTTCCTGTTCACCCATGGCTACATGGCCAGGCACGACTCCAACACCATCATTAAGTTTACTGACGACACAACAGTGGTAGGCCTGATCACCGACAACGATGAGACAGTCTATAGGGAGGAGGTCAGAGACCTGGCCATATGGTACCAGGACAACAACCTCTCCCTCAACGTGATACAGACATAGGAGATGATTGTGGACTACAGGAAAAGGAGGACCGAGCACGCCCCCATTCTCATCGARGGGGCTGTAGTGGAGCATGTTGAGAGCTTCATGTTCCTTGGTGTCCACATCACCAACAAACTATCATGGTCCAAACACACCAAGACAGTTGTGAAGAGGGCACGACAAAGCCTATTCCCCCTCAGGAGACTGAAAAGATTTGGCATGGGTTGTCAGATCCTCAAAAAGTTCTACAACTGC
This sequence comes from Salvelinus sp. IW2-2015, assembly GCF_002910315.2. NCBI lineage: Eukaryota > Metazoa > Chordata > Actinopteri > Salmoniformes > Salmonidae > Salvelinus > Salvelinus sp. IW2-2015. The sequence continues at coordinate 39,451,763 of NC_036858.1, forward strand.
ACCATCGAGAGCATCCTGACTAGTTGCATCACTGCCTGGTAAGGTAATTGCTCGGCCTCCGACCTTAAGGCAATACAGAGGGTAGTGTGTACGGCCCAGTACATCACTGGGGCCAAGCTTCCTGCCATCCAGGACCTCTATACCAGGCGGTGTCAGAGGAAGGCCCTAAAATTTTTCAAAGACTCCAGCCACCCAAGTCATAGACTATTCTCTCTGCTACCGCACGGCAAGGGGTGCTGGAGTCTAGGTCCAAAAGGCTTCTTATTAAGGATCTGACCCTTTTTTTCAATTTTCACCTAAAAGACATGCTCAAATCTAACTGCCTGTAGCTCAGGACCTGAAGCAAGGATATGCATATTCTTGATACCATTTGAAAGGAAATGCTTTGAAGTTTGTGGAAATGTGAAATGAATGTAGGAGAATATATATWTTTTTTTTATAGTCTTTGAAATGCAATAGAAAGGCCACAGTTTAGGCACAATTTAGAATTTGGCCACTAGATGGCAGCAGTGTATGTGCAAAGTTTTAGACTGATCCTATGAACCATTGCATTTCTGTTCAAAATGTTGTATCAAGTCTGCCCAAATGTGCCTAATTGGTTTATTAATACATTTTAAAGTTCATAACTGTGCACTCTCCTCAAACAATAGCATGGTATTATTTCACTGTAATAGCTACTGTAAATTGGACAGTGCAGTTCGATTAACACGAATTTAAGCTTTCTGCCCATATCAGATATGTCTATGTCCTGGGAAATGTTCTTGTTACTTACAACCTTATGCTAATCACATTAGCGCACGTTAGCTCAACCGTCCCACAGGGGGGACACCAATCCTGTAMAGGTTTTAACAGCTTCTACRTCCAAGCCATAAGACTCCAGAACAGCTAATCGAATGGCTACCCAGACTATTTGCATTGTCCCACACCCCCTCTTTTACGCTGCTGCTACTCTCTGTTTATTATCTCTGCATAGTCACTTTAACTCTACCTACATGTACATATTACCTCAATTACCTCGACTAACCTGTGCCACCGCACACTGACTCTGTACCAGTACCCCCTGTATATAACCTCGCTGCTGTTCTTTTACTGCTGCTCTTTAATTATTTTWTWTTTTTATWWAAAAAATGTACTTAACACTTATTTTTCTTAAAACTGCATTGTTGGTTAAGGGTTTGCAAGTAAGCATTTCACTGTAAAGTCTACACCTGTTGTATTCGGCGCATGTGGCGCATTTGATTTGACATCCAGTTACTTTTTGCAGGTGCTGGAGTTTCCAAATCTAAATTTAACGCAATTTAAATAAAATCACTACTTATACCATTCCTGTTTTCTCTCCTTACAGATTGTGATTCATTATCAATGTTGGTTCTTTGTGTTAAAGTTATATTGTCTATGCTTGTTTATGCTATATGTACATGTATTCTATTGTCTTCGTAATTTGTAATAGACACTGTCCACACAATATCTACAGTACTGGCTTCCCCTTTAACAGTGTGAGAATACCCAGTACCCTATATGATAGGTGTTCATGTCTCTTATGTCAAAAATAACATTTCTGTCTCTATCTCTCGGTTTCCTCCCACACTAGCATACTTTTTGACCATCTCTCTCTCTCTCTCTCTCTCTCTCTCTCTCTCTCTCTCTCTCTCTCTCTCTCTCTCTCTCTCTCTCTGCTATTGTTTTTTTGTTACTGTCTGCATTGTTATACTACTTCTCTATGCCACAATGTACTGAGTCTGTCTCTTATACACATCTAGATGTGTATAAGAGACAGTCTCTATGCCACAATGTACTGAGTAAAATGTGCTATATGTCATGATGATTATTATTCTCCACCATGTGACTGATGTATTCAAGCAGGCAGCACAGTGGAGAGGGGAAGCAGTACTCTCTTACTCATCCACTCTTGAAATGTGTGGGAGTGTGAAGTGATAGTGGGTAAGCACTCTCTGCAATGTCCTCCGAGCTGCACAATAAATGTACAAAATATCTGCACGCAGAAAAGGTTGAAAATATCTCATCTAGACAACTGAAAGTGGATATAGCCATAACGTATAAATTGATAAGATGATTTAGTCCATTGGTAATCCCTCTTTATTGTAATTTCATAGATCCCTATGTGCAACACTCCACTACAATTTCTCTAATTTGATATGGAGTATTTAGTAGTTAAAATCCCGCTCTCCAAAAACYGAATATTTATTTTCGAGTAATCTATATACATGTATGCCAGAACATATCTGGTGGGTGTGTGACTGTTTTGCTCCTCCCACTTMTGGGCGATACAGTCCCATACAACAGATTGTTGTCTCCACAACCTCCTCTGACAAGTTTGGAAGTTTTTCCCAGCAAGCTGTGCGAATGTGCATCACATGACATTGAGGAACAGAGGGAGTAGGAGATGATAGGCAAAGCATCAGTCACTCATCCTAGTTGGAGCTAGATGATGACCCTTCCTATTGTGATAATGTAAACAGCAGACTGGCAACTGGCAGAACTGTGCGAGTTTGACCTCAAAAGGTGAGTGGAGCAGCATTTTTTACGTTTTTGCAATGGTGGTTGTTGAGACAAGTCAATTGAACTAGAATAGTTGTTTGTAACTGCAAACAGGGCAAGGTACTTGATATTTTATGTAATATCAGTGAATCAGGAAATGTTTTGAAAATAGCTTCTCATTTTAAGCAGTTACTTTGGACTTTATAAGGACTTGCTCAATGATGTATCAAAATGAAAATCCCTTTCATGGGTGGATGGAGTGAATCACCTGTGAGTCTGTTTAGAAGGAAATGTTGGACTGATAAGGCTTTCACTTACCAGATGTGTTATCTTATTCTGTATTACTCTATACAGCAATACTGTGTGTATAGTCCTGTGTATGCTATAGTACACTTTCTTAGGATAGTAAATGCTGTTTTTACAATGTTGTCGAGATATATTTTTATTGTTTGGCTGTAATAGACCAGAACTACATCAGTTCCAGATGCTGAGTTAAGTCACGAACAGCTGCTTTCAATTAATGTCTCTCTCTCTAGAAACATTATACACTGGGTAAGCGTGTGTTTACTTTAGATGTGGAATTGAGGCATACAAGATTTCATTGGGTAATTGGGTACTTTAATGTAGGTTTTCAGAAACCCATCAAGGTCACATGCAGTGGGTGGTGACCCAAACCATTTTAACCATGTAATTGAGCGTTAGCAATTAATTTGTCATGTTTAAGTGATTACTTGGAACATATTGGATATTTTCTACACAAAACAAGTCTATTTTAGCSATGAATTTAACTCAAATAGTTGCCATGTTCTTAAAAGTAAAGTTATTTAGGTATACACTGAGTATACCAAATATTGGCTCCACGGTTGTGTCAAGTTGGCTGGATGTCCTTTGGGTGGTGAACCATTCTTGATACACATGGGAAACTGTTGAGCGTGGAAAAACCCAGCAGCGTTGCAGTTCTTGGGACAAACCGGTGCGTTTGGCACCTACTACCTTACCTTGTTCAAAGGCACTTAAATKTTTTGTCTTGACCATTCACCTTCTGAATAGCACACATACACAATCCATGTCTCAATTGTCTCAAGGATTAAAAATCCTTCTTTAGCCTGTTTCCTCCCCTTCATTTACACTGATTGAAGTGGATTTAACAGGGGGATTATAGCTTTCATCTGGATTCACCTGGTCAGTGTACAGTTTGTCATGGAAAGAGCAGGTGTACAGTATATCCTCAGKTTTGTATTCTCATTGCCTATGTTTATATGATAAACCCAGCACGAGTTAGACTCTAGACTCTTACTCCAGCCTCATAGTCAACCACACCCTAAACCACATCTTAGGGTGGAGGCAATCAGAAGAAAACCACAAAACAGTCTCGGCCAGGTCCTCCATGTACTGTAGATGAACAAAGTTTGACCACTCTTGTAATTCTTCTTCATCCAGCTCAGTCCTCTCTCCTAGCCGTTATGTATACTGAACAAAAATATATAACGTTTTTAGAGTTGGTCCTATTTTTAATGAGCTGAAATAAAGATCCCAGAAATGTTCAATACGCACAAAAATATTATTTCTCTCATATTTTGTGCACAGATTTGTTTACATCCCTGTTAGTGAGAATTTCTCCTTTGCCAAGGTAATCCATCCACCTGACAGGTGTAGCATATCAAGAAGCTGATTAAACAGCATGATCATTATACAGGTGCACCTTGTGCTGGGGACAATAAAAGGCCACTTTAAAATGTGTAGTTTTGTCCCACAACACAATGCCACAGATGTCTCAAGTTTTGAGGGAGTGTACAATTGGCATGCTGACCGCAGGAATGTCCAAAAGAGCTGTTGCCAGATAATTGAATGTTAATTTCTCTACAATAAGCCGACCTCCAACGCTGTTTTAGAGAATTTAGCAGTGCATCCAACCGGCATCACAACAGCATCTGGGTTTCTCCTTTTTTGGCTTCTTCTTTTTTGGTATTTTTTTGGGGTGGGGGGGGGGGGGGCTTGCTGAGGAGTATATCTGTCTGTAATAAAGTGTGTGGAAAAACTCATTGTGATTGGCTGGGCCTGGCTCCCCAGTGGGTGGACCTGGCTCCTAAGTGGGTGGGCCTATGCCCTCCCAGGCCCACCCATGGCTGCACCCCTGCCCAGTCATGTGAAATCCATAGCCTAGGGCCTAATTGTTTTATTTCAACTGACTGATTTCCTTCTATGAACTGTATCTCAGTGAAATATTTGAAATTGTTGCATTAATATTTTTGTTCAGTTTATGTGTTGATTCAATATTAATCTCTGTAWGTTTCAAATTCTATATAAAGCTGTGAAAATACTGTTTTTACTGCAACAATGTAAATTGCTCCAGGTCCCTAGTTGCCTGTACATGTAGTGTTACTTACCACCCACACTGCTAAAGTGAATAGCAGAGCATGTTCATAAGTATTGTGATAGTATTGAAAAGATAAACATTGCTCCACTGTGGACTTGCCATCAGAGGGTTTGTGATTTAGAAATTCCATATGATTATGTTCGTCATATAGCATGTTCTTCATTTTATAGAAAGTTTTGCATACATGTAACTGTTCAAAACAGTGGTCCTCTTTTTTGCACATTTGACATCAGTAAACTTAGAACACTGCAAGGGAAAATAATAGCTCAGACCAAAGGCAGGAGTAGCCTTCAGTAAAGCTATGCAGCATTCAAAATCCTGAAATAGGGCTTCAGAAATAGACGTTTCTCAGGCCTTTGACACTGACTTGGTTATTACATTAGGCTCTCAGGGAAAATTACCTAAATGTCCATGATATGAGAAAGCTGTGCACCGCCCATTTACAGTGAGGTACCAATTTAATCACGATTACAGAGTATTTCATTACATACAAAAAGCCTTGAAGTGGGTAAAACATTCAGTGGCTAAGACGCTGTATCAAAGCAAATGTTTCTAAAGTTACATTTTTATGCATATCTAGGGAGTTGTGAAGTGATGTGAATTTGTTAAACATTTGTCCATGGCTGTATTCTCTTCAAAGAACTGCTGTTGATGGATGTTTTTTCTCCGTGGAACCGACTTGAAGYCACTGTTGGTGAAATTAGACGAGGTATRCATTTCCTCAAACTCTGAAACTATGTGGTAGGATATTTTACTGTATCGAATAAACTCATAAACAACACATGTTTTTATTCTCACAAGAGGACTGTGGTTCTGTTGGTTCTAAACAGTTGGTATCAATTCGTTGGGGTMAGGGTCAAAAGTCATTTTGTTGATAATAAAATATGGGGTTCCCCATCACAGAGGCCACAGGAAAATTAACATAAATGTAGGCATGGGAGGGGACAGACATGGATGTAAAAGTGTCTGGCAATATTTCATAGACCCTAGAGAGAACCATTCCCCTTTCAATCTTTAAATAGTCAACTAGACACGAGAAAATCAACAGATATGATGTAGAGTGATTGCGATTGGCTGATGAGAGGATATGACCTTTAACATTTTGCTCTGACAGAAGGAATAATCAGTCAAGAAGGCAATATAACCTGTAATTTTGTCTGATGAGAATAGGATGTGTTCACCTCCTAAAAGTGAAGTTTGGGGTAAGATATTGCTGATCTGCAGATGATTATTTTTCTCTCACTCTCTCTCTTCTCCCTTTCTCTGAGATGACAAACAGATTATTTTTCTGTCTGGAAGTCCGGACTTCACCATTGGACTTCCTGTGAAGAGTTTTTCTCTTTATCCCTTCATTAGAAAGGCACTATGATGCAGAAATTATTTCCTGTGTTTGAGCAACAGACTTCTTAATGATACCTGTAAACTCTAAAGGCCTCCCTCCAACGAACCAGAAGTCTTGTCAACTGGAAATATTTGGCAGAGTGGTGAAGGAGATTCCATGATTAGCTTCAGTGATAACTAATGTTGTGTTACATTTCAGATTGGTACAGAAATTACGATTACTATAGCTTGAGAAATAAAAGTCAAATCCATTAGAGAATGATGAGAATTCAATTTGAACACTAAAATTGAAGAACAAAAAATTATTAAGGGTGCTTCTGACAATCGAACAAAAACTGACCAAAAAAAAAGCATTCCTGTTCGTGTTGATTTACAGTAGATGGTCTCTGATGGAAAAACAGCTAAGGAAAATAAAAGGGAAAATGAACACATRGTGACAAAACCAAATGTAGAAAAAGATATGAATTCATGATTTTAGTTACCATTACAGTCATTTTATCATGATATAGTATGTACTATAGCACTATGTCTTGCCTGCCAGAGCTCTGGTCCAGTAGCTCATTAAATCGAATTAAATTCCAGCTTAACTTTCTGTTTCACAATGACTCTTTGAGTTGTAAAAATATACTGTCGGGTAGTAATGAGAAGAGAAAAAGGAAAACGACATACTGTAACTGTGCCAAACAACATGCAGCATATTGCATCCTCTGGAGTGGATGTAAATACATAACCTGGCCATGAGTCTAGTCTACTTGTTATTATTCTTAGAGTGGACATTTTGGAAGGTCATTGGAAGCCTTTGGAAGAGCAGCAGGACTTATTTCTGTAAACCCATCCTTTTATATAAAGCAGCCTTTTATATGGTTCCCTCTGCGAAGGAGTGATGTCAAGTTTATGCCATTGATGACGTAGGATCTCATGAACACTTTTGCTGTTATCACTCTAGGTGTTGTCCTAAGACAGTGTGGTATTCTTCATGTCTATTAACTATTAATCAAGTGCTTTGGGGTATTGTATTTAGGCGCTTAGAAATCAATCATAAGAAAGGTGTGCTTGTTTTTCTGATATACTATATAAATACAGTACCAGTCAAAAGTTTGGACACACCTACTCATTCATGGGTTTTTCTTTATTTTTACTATTTTCTACATTGTAAAATAATAGTGAAGACATCAAAACTATGAAATAACACCCATGGAATCATGTAGTAACAAAAAAAGTGTTAAACAAATGAAAATATATTTTATATTTTATATTCTTCAAAGTAGCCACCCTTTGCCTTGATGACAGCTTTGCACACTCTTGGCATGCTCTCAACCAGCTTCATGAAGTAGTCACCTGGAATGCATTTCAATTAACAGGTGTGCCTTGTAAAAAGTTAATTTTGTCCTTCTTAATGCATTTGAGCCAATCAGTTGTGTTGTGACAAAGTAAGGGTGGTATACAGAAGATAGCCCTATTTGGTAAAAGATCAAGTTCATATTATGGCAAGAACAGCTCAAATAAGCAAAGAGAAATGACAGTCCATTTTTACTTTAAGACATGAAGGTCAGTCAATCCAGAAAATGGTTACTACATGATTCCATATGTGGTATTTCATAGTTGTGATGTCTTCACTATTATTCTACAGTGTAGAAAATAGAAAAAATTAAGAAAAACCCTTGAATGAGTAGGTGTTCTAAAACTTTGGACTGGTACTGTATGTACTGTATCTTACTGTGCACCATATAAATTAGGTCTCTAGTAATAACACCAGACATCTGGTCAATGTTACACAAGAAGGACTGCCCTTCCAAAAAATATCCAAATAGAGTTACAGAGAATGTAGGGGTTCAGTAAGAGTATGTTGAAAGTATGTGTGTGTATGTGCACCACATTTTTTTGTGAGTGCATATGTTTAGTGTGGGGTTCCATAGGAACTCTGCCAGTCCCCGTAGGGTTGCAGCTAGGTGTGTGTGTGTGTGTGTGTGTGTGTGTGTGTGTGTGTGTGTGTGTGTGTGTGTGTGTGTGTGTGTGGTGTGTTGTTATGTGTGTGTGTGTGTGTGTGTGTGTGTGTGTGGTGTGTGTGTGTGTGTGTGTGTGTGTGTGTGTGTGTGTGTGTGTGTGACATCTTTTGGACCGATCAGTTAGAGGTCCTTGGGGCAGCAAGAAATGTTTACATTTGGTTCATTGGGAGACCAAATTTTACTATAAATGTTCTGTGTGTTTGCGCGGAAGTTATTGCATCTGCATTCGTATAGTAAGTTTATGTTATTAACTGCTCTTAAAAGTTGGCATGAGTTCATGGTGGGATTTGTTGGAATTCTGTGTCTCTGTCTTTGTGTTGAATGGATTGATCTCTAGTTTTCTGCAATAAAGACAATTTCATGTTTCAAAACAAAAACATTTTGGGAGTGTCACACCCTGATCTGTTTCACATTTACATTTTAAGTCATTTAGCAGACGCTCTTATCCAGAGCGACTTACAAATTGGAAAGTTCATACATATTCATCCTGGTCCCCCCGTGGGGAATGAACCCACAACCCTGGCGTTGCAAGAGCCATGCTCTACCAACTGAGCCACAGGACCTTCACCTTTCCTTGTGATGTCTCCACCCTCCTCCAGGTGTCGCCCATCTTCCCCATTATCCCCTGTGTATTTATACCTGTTTTCTCTGTTTATCCGTTGCCAGTTCGTCTTGTTTGTCAAGTCAACCAGCGTTTTTGTATCAGCTCCTGCTTTTCTCAGTGTCTTTTTCTCACCCTCCTGGTTTTTGACTCTTGCCTGTACTGACTCTGAGCCCGCCTGCCTGACCACTCTGCCTGCCCCTGGCCCTGAGCCTGTCGACCTGTACATTTGCCCCACCTCTGGATTGTTGACCTCTGCCTACCCTGACCCTGAGCCTGCCTGTCGTCCCGTACCGTTGCCCCACCTCTGGTTTCCTGACCTCTGCCTACCCTGACCCTGAGCCTGCCTGTCGTCGTCCGGTACCATCCCCACCTCTGGTTCCTGACCCCTGCCTGCCTTGACCTGTCTATTGCCTGCCCCTGTTGGAATATTAAACCATTGTCTATTCGACGTGTCTGCATCTGGGTCTGACTTGATTCCTGATAATGAGTGGTTGGAACAACCCACAGTGGGATTCCATTAAGAGAGTTAACAGTTCAATATTATTATTCCTGAATAGACTAGTGAATCACATTCCCAAGTGACCAAAACGGGGGACAGAGATACACATTTAATCACATAACAGTTTTTAAACGGATGCCAGCATTTACAATTACATTTCATTCAAGTAAGGAATTCAATTTTGACATGAATCTGAATACGTAATAAACTGTAATTTCTAGTTTTTTTTTTTTTTTTCTTTAAAAACATTCTCTGGAACTTTGGTGACTACTAAATATTTTTCAAACCTCCCTCTTTGAGCTGGATGTGTCAATGTGTAGTTCATGAATGCATAATCTGTGAGCAGAATTACTGTCTTACCTCAATTAGCCACGAAATTCCTAGTTTGAAAGCAGCTGTTTTTCTGGAAGCTTTCCATACATTTTCCCCACATGTGCCAGCCCCCTAGCAATTTGAGTTCTAGCCAACGAGCATGCAGCCCCTCGCCATTTGAGTGACAGCTAGAAAGAGATGCACACACAGCAGAGCGAGTGAGAGAAAGCAATGACATGGTGCACATATCTGCACATAGGTGATGTAGTACGCAATTTTTGGTGACCACTTTTGGCTCGTGACCTCTACTTTCAAAACGACATGCTAAAAAGTATACAAAGTATCGGAAAATCTCTTTCATTAATTCAACCCTTGGCTAGAACTAGAATAAATTTGACTGTGTCTGTAGGCTAATCAACTAAGCATGAGATGTGCACAATCACACCAGTGCTTTAGGGGCTTATCACAATGTTGCTGTTCGAAATGTGATGTACAGTGCCTTCAGAAAGTATTCATGGTATTCATACCCCTTGACTTATTCCACATTTTGTTGTGTTACAGCCTGAATTCAAAATGGATTACATTTATTTTTGTTTCTCACCCATCTACACACAATACCCCATAATGACAAATTGAAAACATGTTTTTTGAAAATGTTGCTAATTTATTGAAAAGGAAATACAGAAATATCTCATTTACATAAGTATTCATACACCTGAGTCAATAAATGTTAGAATCACATTTGAACAGTGATTACAGCTGTTAGTCTTTCTGGGTAAGTCTCTAAGAGCTTTGCACACCTGGATTGTACAATATTTCCCCATTATTCTCTTAACAATTCTTCAAGCTCTGTCAAATTGGTTTTTGATCGTTGCTAGATAACCATTTTCAAGTCTTGCCATTGATTTTCAAGCAGATTTACGTCAAAACTGTAATTTGGCCACTCGGCATCATTCACTGTCTTCTTGGAAAGCAACTCCAGTGTAGATTTGGCCTTGTGTTTTAGGTTATTGTCATGCTGAAATGTGAATTCATCTCCCAGTGTCTGGTGGAAAGCAGACTGAACCAGGTTTTCCTSTCGGATATTGCCTGTGCTTAGCCCCATTCCATTTATTTTTTATTCTGAAAAACTCCCCAGTCCTTTATGATTACAAGCATACCCATAACATGATGCAGCCACCACTATACTCAGTAATGTGTTGTATTGGATTTGCTCCAAGCATAACACTTTGTATTCAGGACAAAAAGTTTATTTTCCACATTATTTTCTGTATTACTTTAGTGCATTGCTGCAAACAGGATGCATGTTTTGGAATATTTGTATTCTATACAGGCTTCCTTCTTTTCACTCTGTCAATTAGGCTAGTATTGTGGAGTAACTACAATGTTGTTGATCCATCCTCAGTTATCTCCTATCACATCCATTAAACTCTGTAACTGTTTTAAAGTCCCTATTGGCCTCATGGTGAAATCCCTGAACCGTTTCCTTCCTCTCCGGCAAGGAAGGACACCTGTATCTTTGTAGTGAGTGGGTGTATTGATGCACCATCCAAAGTGTCATTAAGAACTTCACCATACTCAAAGGGATATTCAGTGTAAAAAAATCTTCTTTGCGAGGCATTGAAAAACCTCCCTGTTCTTTGTGGTTGAATCTTTGTTTGAAATTCACTGCTCGACTGTGGGACCTTACAGATATTTGTATATATAGGGTACAGAGATGAGGTAGTCATTCATCATGTTAAACCTTATTATTGCACACCGAGTGAGTCCATGTCATTAATTATGTGACTTGTTACGCAAATGTTTACTCCTGAAGTTAATTAGGCTTGCCATAACTAAGGGGTTGAATACTTATTGAKACTTAAGACACATCAGCTTTTCATTCTTAATGAATTTGTAAAAATTTCCAAAAACATCATTCCACTTTGACATTGTGGGTTATTGTGTGCAGGCCAGTGATAAAAAAAATCTCAATTTAATCCATTGTAAACTCGGGCTGTAACACATCAAAATGTTGATAAAGTCAAGGGGTGTGAATACTTTCTGAAGGCACTGTATGTGTGCTCTCTATAGTACAGGAAATATCATTTTGTCCATTCAATACATCATTTTCCAATCTTTACATTTCTGAGTTGTATCTGACTGAAAATACCCTTGAGAATTAGACTTGGTGTCAATCGTGTTTATAGAACAGCTAGATTATTCAAGAAAATTAACAGATCAAGTGCCCCATGATGTCTAGACTGCCAAATATTTGATGCCAACCATGGGAATGCCAGATTTCTCAATTATTAGTTAAAATCTAGTATGCTAGTGAATATTTTCAAGATCGTCATACACTTATGTATTCCAGCTCACACACTTCTCCAGAAAACAGTGACATTATTCCTGTGTTCCCATTGGTATAAAAGTGTTTAGGAAATCAGTTAATCAGGAATACAAATGGATGTAGTCATGATCTGTTTGACCTTAGCATATATGGATGTATTGGGGGGATATGAGAAGTCACATGTTCTCACTTTTTCCCACACAAACACACCCACTCACAACATGCGGACTTGCTTGCGTTCAGGGGTGTAATCTTCATTAGTCCAAACGAGAGCGTCTATTGGACAAATGCAAGTAGGTCTCACCACGTTACGTTCTGTTTGTTTCCGTTTAAGAAACGTTTTGCGACATAATCGGCTTAATGAATTCGCCCCTGCAAATTTAGAAACACACACAGCTGTTTACATGCTTACTGCAATGACATAGGGCGCACATACGGAGTAATATTTTACACGTTTGCAGAATGCATCGAAATCTGGAATACATTTAACACTTTTAGTCTCGATCTTTGAATTCTGTCCAGGACTTGTGGGGGGGTTCTGTCGTTATATAGGCTACGGAGATACTGCCAAAAAGGTTTGATGTTTCAAATAGTTACTGTATAAAATGTTGCCTATTTCCTGTGGACTGGTTTAGTGCAAAGGTTTTAAGTTTACTTTGTAGCACAGCGTCTTGATAATACTCATGGAAGTTTAAAGTTACGAGTCGATGGTCAATTCAATGATGACATATACTGTACATGCTCAACTTTTTAGTCGTGGTGCTCCTCAATGGAGTATCCTATTTCATCGGTGAGTTGAGTATCTCCTTTGATTAAGGCGTAAGATGCATCATGCAGCACATTTTTCCTCTTCTTCTGTTGTTCCTTTCATCATATCACATTGTTGGATCTGATTTTAAAGTGTTAACTCTTACGTAATGGTATATTTACGGGACCTGGGTGCCTTTTTTGTGCTCCTTGCGGTTCGTATTAGCAGACCTCGATATCTTTGACTCTTTGAACATATGGTTGAATTCTTGTAGCCTAGCCCTACTATTTATTTTGATTAGATGTCTATAGAAATAAGAAAGTTTACCGATTTTCTGGACAGTAATGTTCTGCTGATGTTTTCTGTAGTGTACATTTTCTGTATATTATCTTCAGATAACATGTTTAAGTTATCTGTATCTGGCTTTTCACTGCAGAAAAGGCACATTGAATAGACCACTTTTGACACCTTAAAATGGGTAGAATATCTGTTATAATTTATTTGTCTAGCCTCCATCACATGTAGACCAGACCAATTTGTAGTTGTGTTGATAAGAACTTGGTGAGATATTGAACAGGCATATTAGAGCAAAATAAATCCAGGTCACAGACTGTTTTAACCCTTTACTTACCCCCTGTTGATCCCCCCCCCCCCCTAAAGGTGTACACAATAGGTGCTAAATGCTCTCCCAAACTAGTTGATTTTATATGAGGCGATAATGCAAAGGCCCCCTGTGATATTCTATTGACATGCTTTCTGGCTGTTTGCATGACAGTAAACATTGGTGATTGATGTTCCCTTCCCCCACCCCACAGATTACAGTAGACACACAGGTGATTCTCTGTTTGTCTGCAGAGATAGAGGTGGTTATGGTAAACTTATTATTATTATTATTTTTTATTAGGATCCCTATAAGCTTTTGTAAAAGCAGCAGCTACTCTTTATGGGGTCCTGTGTATTTTTCCTTCCCTGTGTGTTTGTATACAACTGTGCAAGCCTATTAGTTTACCTCAGCAATAAAATAATTGATTTAGTATGAATCGTGTTTCCTGTGGAACATTTTTTTATGTCTAACATCTGGCCATACTTGTTGCATCATCGGCACTGGTGGAAAACTAACGTTTTGGTCTGTCCCCAACAGATTCCCAGAGCCAGCAGTCCTGGAGTGGGGCAGGTGAGGATCAGAGAGAGTGAGGTTGTTGTGAAGACTTGGACAGTATGAGTTTGGTGGAGATCAGACATACGGTTGGGTCCATGACCCTGTCCTTATCCAGCACAGACTCCAAGGAGAGGTACTTTGACCGGGTGGACGAGAGTGACCCTGAGTACCTCCGCAGCAGGAACATGTCACCTGAAATACAGCAGGACTTCAACATGATGGAGCAAAAGAAGAGAGTCACTCAGATCCTACAGAGTCCAGTATGTCTCTTGTTCTTTATGTCTATGTTAATGTGTGTACACAGTACAGCCATTTTCATTATCTGGCTGCAGACCATCAAAAGGCCTGAAAAGTTTTTCTCTTCGAGGTCCAGGCCTATGTGATTGGCTCTAGTAGAGACACTACATCATTGATGTCTTCAGTTTTCATTCTGATGGCTACATTTGAACTGATCTGCAAATAAAGAGGCTATTACTTTTACATTTTAGACATTTAGCAGATGCTCTTACCCAYAGTGACTTACAGTTAGTGCATTCATCTTGAGGTAGCTAGGTAAGACAAGTTAGGCAACTCAGTCATATTAAGTAGCAAGGTGTTTGTACAGTGTACATCTTTGTTGCAATGCAGTACAATGTGCTACTGTCAGAGGAAATAGCCAAGCTCCACTGCTGTGGTTTTAAATATGAACCAGTCCGAATAGATTTTAGCCTTATTATACTTTGCCTGCCAAATGTCCTTGTCAAGTTCACAGCTTAGCTCATGAAACATTTTTTGTCAAATTGAATTCTTGAGAGACAGAACAATATAGGCATGAACGTAATTTTGGGCATCCACTGTATGTACACATATATATATATATACTTATATTTTTGTAGTATAAGCAGTAAATGTTGCCTATATGCACCCATGATAAATGCATATATGCAATTGTGAATCGGAGGCATAGATAATCGAGCAGTAAAATGTGGTTAGAGATGCTGTTAGGAGGTGCAACAAACACATGCCCGTAAAAGTGCATGGAAATAAGATGAGCCCACGCATGTCTGGGATTGCATAACAGACCCCAACAAGTGGAACTTAGCTCATCACCATGGGAACCGCACTGAGATGGGGCGGAATGCTGGCGTTCCACCAAAGAGGCTTGCAGGAGAATCGTCTTTTTGGGAAGAATACCCAAGATATCCAACGACACTGGGTATAAATTAATAGGCTGGCTTAATGAGAAGGACACTTCCCAGTTACCTCTAGTGACATTGGCACAAAGAGGGTTTTAGAAGAATCTAATGTGATTTAATTCAGGAAGGCTTCTTTAGGCCTGAGAGTACACTGGAAATACATAGTCCTAATGTGAACGGCTGAATAGACAGGGAGTTGGAACAGGGTCAAGGTGAGAAGAATTGCATAACTACACATACAGTAGACCATCCCAGGAGTTGTAAGATTAAGATAACTTTATTGGTCAATTGTACACAAGACTTCCACTTTAAACCCAACCCTTCTGAAAGACACACATACAGGTTTTTGGAGAGGTGCAGGGGCTGCCACACTGGGCGCCCAGGAAGCTGTTGTTGTGGGACATTAAGGGTCCTGCTCAATGCCATCTAGGATTTGAAACCAGCAACCCTCCAGTTGCTAGCCCACTTCCCAGGAGATTTTTCCCAGCAGACCCGGGATTTTACCAAGCAACCCTCCGGTTGCTGGTTCACCTTTCTAACCACTAGGCTACCTTCCGCTCTACTTCCTTCCCTCATCTTATTCTTTGTGATCAGTGACCACTATCCTGGACTGGTAAAMATTAATAGATGTAAGCCAGTGACTATTGGGACTATTTTCACTCAGTCATTTTAACATGTTATTGTTTGGTTTGCAGGTGTTTAAGGATGAGCTGGAAGGCCTGGTCCAGGATCAGATGACTAAGGGCAGTAATCCAACAGGACTGCTGGCTCTTAGGCAGGTAGCTGATCTGATCATGGCCAGTTCTGTGGGAGGGACAGGCTCCTTCACATCTCCTCTCAGTAAGTAGCAGTGTGTGCGCATACATGTGAGAGAGTACATGTGGGTCTGCATAGTCTTTCAGTGATGCATCCTGATTCTCTGCATTGTCAATGTTTTGGAACACGGAAATCACAAAAACCTGTGACATTGAGAGCCCTTATGCAGCAAAATTCTGCTCAAGTACTTGTTGACAACATTCCACATTCCACATTCCAAATGTTTCTAATAAGTTGGCCACATGTCCTGGACTTTATAATGAATTACAGCTGTCTGGAGTGTCAATTATGTTTCCCTCCGTCTTTCAATGGAGGTCGTCCACATAAAAAAAATACTACAGTTTACTATAGAATACTACAGTACTTATTATAGAATTCTGTAGTAAAATGTACTATACTGTAGAATATTACAAAACGGGTGGGTCTAATCCTGGATGTTGATTGGTTAAAACCGCATTTCAGCCGGTGTCTATTCCACAATTTACCACCAGTATACTACAATCTGCAAAGACACTTAATTAATTACTGTAGTATATACACTACAGTTTTTTAAAGACAGTAATTACAGTGCATTCGGAAAGTATTTAGACCTCTTCCGTTTTTCCACATTTTGTTATGTTACAGACTTATTCTAAAATGTATTAAATAAAAAATGTCCTTGTCAATCGACACACAATACCCCATAATGACAAAGTGAAAACAGGTTTTTAGAATTTATTTTACATACAGTTGAAGTCGGACGTTTACATACACCTTAGCCAAATACATTTAATCTCAGTTTTTCTCAATTCCTGACATTTAATCCTAATAATAATTCCCTGTCTTAGGTCAGTTAGGATCACCACTTTATTTTAAGAATGTGAAAAGTAATAGTAGAGAATAGTAGAGAATGATTTATTTCAGCTTTTATTTCTTTCATCACATTCCCAGTGGGTCAGAAGTTCACATACACTCAATTTGTATTTGGTAGCATTGCCATTAAATTGTTTAACTTGGGTCAAACGTTTCGGGTAGCCTTCCACAAGCTTCCCACAATAAGTWGGGTGAATTTTGGCCCATTCCTCCTGACAGAGCTGGTGTAACTGAGTCAGGTTTGTAGGCCTCCTTGCTCGCACATGCTTTTTCAGTTCTGCTCACACATTTTCTATAGCTTTGAGGTCAGGGCTTTATGATGGCCACTCCAATACCTTGACTTTGTTGTCTTTAAGCCATTTTGCCACAACTTTGGAAGTATGCTTGGGGTCATTGTCCATTTGGAAGACCCATTTGCAACCAAGCTTTAACTTCATGACTGATGTCTTGATGTTGCTTCAATATATCCACATGATTTTCTTCCATCATGATGCCATCTATTTTGCGAAGTGCACCAGTCCCTCCTGCAGCAAAGCAACCCCACAACATAATGCTGCCACCCCCGTGCTTCACGGTTGGGATGGTGTTCTTCGGCTTGCAAGCCTCCCCATTTTTCCCGCAAACATAACGATGTTCATTATGGCCAAACAGTTCTATTTTTGTTTCATCAGACCAGAGGCCTTGAAATTCATCCACATGTACACCTCCAAATGACTGAAATGATCAGAAGCTTCTAAAGGCATGACATCGTTTTCTGGAATTTTCCAAGCTGTTTAAAGGCACAGTCAACTTAGTGTATGTAAACTTCTGACCCACTGGAATTGTGATACAGTGAATTATAAGTGAAATAATCTGTCTGTAAACAATTGTTGGAAAAATTACTTGTCATGCACAAAGTCGATGTCCTAACCGACTTGCCAAAACTATAGTTTGTTAACATGAAATTTGTGGAGTGGTTGAAAAACTAGTTAAGTGTATGTAAACTTCCGACTTCAACTGTAAGTATTCAGACCCTTTGCTATGAGACTCGAAATTGAGCTCTGGTACATCCTGTTTCCATTGATCATCCTTGAGATGTTTCTACAACTTGATTGTTGTCCACCTGTGGTGAATTCAATTGTTTGGACATGATTTGGAAAGGCACACACCTGTCTATATAAGGTCCCACAGTTGACAGTGCATGTCAGAGCCAAAACCAAGCCATGAGCTCGAAGGAATTGTCCTTAGAGCACCGAGACAGGATTGTGTTAAGGCACAGATCTGGTGAAGGGTACCAAAACATTTCTGCAGCATTGAAGGTCCCCAAGAACACGGTGGCCTCCATTGTTCTTAAATGGAAGAAGTTTGGAACCACCAAGACTTTTCCAAGAATTGTCTGCCCGGCCAAACCAGGAATTCGGGGGAGAAGTGCCTTGGTCAGGTAGGTGACCAAGAACCCGATGGTCACTCTGACAGAGCTTCAGAGTTCCTCTGTGGAGATGGGAGTATCTTCCAGAAGAACAACCATCTCTGCAGCACTCCACCTATCAGGCCTTTATGGTAGAGTGGCCAGATGGAAAGCACTCCTCAGTAAAAGGCACATGACAGCCTGCTTGGAGTTTTCCAAAAGGACCCTAAAGGATTCTCAGACCATGAGAAACAAGATTCTCTGGTCTGATGAAAACAAGATTGAACTCTTTGGCTTGAACGCCAAGCGTCACGACGGGATGAAACCTGGCACCATCCTTATAGTGAAGCATGGTGGTGGCAGCATCATGCTGTTGGGATGTTTTTCAGCGGCAGGGACTGGGAGACCAGTCAGGATTWYYGGTCGACCGATTATGATTTTCCAACGCCGATACAGATTATTGGAGGACCAAAAAAAGCTGATACCGATTAATTGGACGATTTATATATATATATATATATATATATGTAATAATGACAATTACAACAATACTGAATGAACACTGAACACTTTTATTTTAGCTTAATATAATACATAAATAAAATCTATTTAGTCTCAAATAAATAATGAAACATGCTCAATTTGGTTTAAATATTGCAAAAACACAGTGTTGGAGAAGAAAGTAAAAGTGCAATATGTGCCATGTAAAAAAAAGCTAACGTTTAAGTTCCTTGCTCAGAACATATGAAAGCTGGTGGTTCAATATTCCCAGTTCTTCAATATTCCCAGTTAGGAAGTTTTAGGTTGTAGTTATTACAGGAATTATTACTCGTCGACTATTTCTCTCTATACCATTTTGTATTTCATATACCTTTTGACTATTGGATGTTCTAATCGGTACTTTACTATTGCCAACCTAATTTCAGGAGTTGATAGGCTTGAAGTCAAACAGCGCTGTGCTTCAAGCATTGCTAAGAGCTGCTGGCAAAATCAGTAAAGTTTGAATGAATGCTTACGAACCTGCTGCTGCCTACCACTGCTCAGTCAGACTGCTCTATCAAACATCAAATCATAGACTTAATTATCATATAATAAACACAGAAATACGAGCCTTTGGTCATTAATATGGTAAAATCCGGAAACTATAATTTTGAAAACAAAACGTTTATTCTTTCAGTGAAATACAGAACCGTTCCGTATTTTATCGGACGGGTGGCAACCCTAAGTCTAAATATTGCTGTTACATTACACAACCTTCAATGTTATGTCATAATTATGTAAAATTCTGGGAAATTAGTTCGCAACGAGCCTGCCGGCCCAAACTGTTGCATATACCCTGACTCTGCTTGCACTGAACACAAGAGAAGTGACACAAATTTCCCTAATTAATATTGCCTGCTAACATGCATTTCTTTTAACAAAATATGCAGGTTTAAAAATATATACTTCTGTGTATTAATTTAAGAAAGGCATTGATGTTTATGGTTAGGTACATTTGTGCAAAGATTGTGCTTTTTTTCGTCAATGTTAAATTATCACCCATTTGGTGAAGTTGAAGTAGGCTGTGATTCGATGATAAATTAACAGCCACCGCATTGATTATATGCAACGCAGGACAAGCTAGTTAACCTAGTAATATCATCAACCATGTGTAGTTAACTAGTGATTATGTGAAGATTGATTGATTGTTTTTTATAAGATAAGTTTAATGCTAGCTAGCAACTTACCTTGGCTCCTTGCTGCACTCGCTTAYCAGGTGATCAGCCTGCCARGCAGTTTCCTCGTGGATTGCAATGTAATCAGCCATAATCGGCGTCCAAAAAGGCTGATTACCGATTGTTATGAAAACTTGAAATTGGCCCTAATTTATCGGCCATGCCGATTAATCGGTCGACCTCTAGTCAGGATCAAGGGAAAGATGAACGTAGCAAAGTACAGAGAGATCCTTGATGAAAACCTGCTCCAGAGCGCTCAGGACCTCAGTKTGGGGAGAAGGTTCACCTTCCAATAGGACAACGACCCTAAGCACACAGTCAAGACAACGCTGGAGTGGCTTCAGGACAAGTCTCTGAATGTCCGAGTGGCCCAGCCAGAGCCCAGAATTGAACCCGAACATCTCTGTAGAGACCTGAAAATAGCTGTGCAGCGATGCTCCCCATCCAACCTGACAGAGTTTGAGAGGATCTTCAGAGAAGAATGGGAGAAACTCCCCAAATACTGGTGTGCCAAGATTGTAGCGTCATACCCACGAAGACTCAAGGCTGTAATCGCTGCCAAAGGTGCTTCAACAAAGTACTGAGTAAAGGGTCTGAATACTTATGTAAATGTAATATTTCAGTTTTTATTTGATAAATTTACATAAATCAAAAAAACTGTTTTTGCTATGACATTATGGGGTATTGTGTGTCGATTGATGAGGAAAATACCTAATTTAATCCATTTTAGAATTAGGCAGTAAAAAGTCAAGGCGTCTGAATATTTTCAGAATATACTGTATACTATTGTTAAAGCTGCAATATGCAACTTTTTGAGCAACTTGACCAAATCCACATAGAAATGTATTAATAGATCTGTCACTCATTAAAAGCAAGTCTAAGAAGTGGTAGATCTGTTCTATGTGCGCTATATTTATGCTTCCCGGTCTTAAGTTTAGTTTTTGCCTTATTTACTTTCAGTTTTTAACCCCCGGCTTCAAACATGTGAAAATACAATATTTTTGGTTATGGAAAATATATTTCACAGCGGTTTAGATGGTACAGTGATTCTCTACACTATACTTGCTTGTTTTGTCACATAAAGTGAAATTTGGCAAACTATTAGAATTTTAACAACCAGAGCCATTTCTGCATAGTGCATCTTTAACTGTAAATACTACAGTATACAACAGTAAATACTACAGTATTGCCTGTAGTGTTTTTGCTGACTTTAGTCCGTAAAAACACTACAGTGAATACTATAGTATTTATACCATAGTATAGTATTTTAAAAACACWAGGAATGTTTACTGAAACTGTTAGGAAATGTAAACATAACGGTTGTCTCCTATGGCTTTGAGGTGATGGAGGCAGCACTGTCTCTTTATAAACCAACAGTCACTGTTGAAGTGGTTGTAAAAGATTAGGGTTCAGTATTGTTGAATGCCCTTTATAAAGTATAAAGTCAAAAAAGATATACTACTCAGAACTCATGAGAAGTTCTGAGAACAGCCACTATTATGATCCAAAAGTTAAGCAAGGGATGCTGTGATGTAGTGATTTAATGAGAAAGTCATTTTTTTATAGCAATCGTTTGAGCTAAATATTGTTAGAGGAACTTGAAAAGAGAGAGGCCGAACATTTTAAGAGCTGTTCATGTTGAATGAGTAGTCATGGAGAAAGAGAAAGCTAATTCCATTGACCATGTTATAATGCAACATGAACATAAAGAAAGCTCTTGTTTCATGAACATTCATAAATGTTATATCTCTGAAGTATTATGAATGGTTTAGCTTGTTTAGTTTTAACAAAGATGGCCGTTTAGAAATTTGTGGTGCTTGTCACGAAGGCTGTAGGGTGTCAGTGACTGTGCTCTCGGTCACAATAGTTCACCATGAATGCAATGCGTTTTCTCTCCAGGCCCAGGGATGGTCGCCCCAGTCAATGACCTCTATGGGGTAGAGTCTCCATCCTTTACCAAAGGGGAGAAACAGTGTCGCTGTAAGCTAGCCAGTGTCTACAGACTGGTGGACCTTTTCAGCTGGGCCCATTTCACCAGCTCATACATTACTGTGAGTAGAACCCACATTAAAAAAACGTATTATACCAACTTAATGTAGCATTAGGGAAAGGGGGATTCCTAGTCAGTTGTACAACTGAATGCATTCAACTGAAATGTGTCTTCCGCATTTAACCCAACCCCTCTGAATCAGAGAGGTGCGGGGGGGGCTACAGTATACTACAGTGAATACTATAGTATTTATACTATAGTAGTGTTTTAAAAACACTAGGAATGTTTACTGAAACTGTTAGGAAATGTAAACATAACGGTTGTCTCCTATGGCTTTGAGGTGATGGAGGCAGCACTGTCTCTTTATAAACCAACAGTCACTGTTGAAGTGGTTGTAAAAGATTAGGGTTCAGTATTGTTGAATGCCCTTTATAAAGTATAAAGTCTCTGAATCAGAGAGGAGCGGGGGGCTGCCTTAATCGACATCCACGTCTTCGGCGCCTGGGGAACAGTGGGTTAACTGCCTTGCTCAGGGGCAGAACAGATTTTTACCTTGTCAGCTTGGGGATTCGATCCAGCAACCTCTTGATTACTGGCCCAACGCCCTAACCACTAGACTCATAAGCACAGTATGAATTTTGATTACTGTAGGCATGTCAAAATGACACATGGAGTTCTCAGTCACCCAATACACATTCTATTTTTGCAATTGGCAAGCATTGTTAAAGTATAAATAGTCTAGAAATTTTTATCTGGATAATTGTCTATATGCAGTTGCAAATTATATAGCTGGTACAATGTTGCTCTTGGCAATGCATGCCTTTTGACATTTGCTTGTTATATACGTTTTCCTTTTCCTTGTACAGGTCCGGGTTAGCAAAGAACAAGACCATGTTCTTATCATCCCACAAGGGCTCTCTTTCACTGAAGTGACGGCTGGCAGTCTGGTAGGTATAATGGTCCATGCGTTTTCATATTCCAGATACTCATGGCTTAGAACTACCCTAGAAAATAACAGTTTGTGCTCATCTCCAGTGGGTGAACAACACAATCATTAACAATACAAAACAACCCTATTCAGATGTGTGAATTGTGCAGAATATGTGTTCAGACTATTGACAGGGCCTCATAATCAATAGCCAGCCACTCAAACAACCTCTGGCTGTGCTGAGAGACATGCCTCACTACTTCAGCAAGGGGTCAAGGAGAATTGACAATTGTGTTGAATGGATGTTTCCTAGCTTGTTGTCAGCGTGTAGATGCCTTAATACAGTATCGATGGAAGTCCCAATAGAAGGATAACTAGATTCCTCTTCATCATAATAACTGAATACAGTGAGTAACAGCACAATGAGTTGGAATAATACCCAATACATTAGTGTGACTTTGTATCCGACTCAGTATCTTGCTGCCATAGTAGACCTAGAGATATTGCGTCCTGGTCTGTTTCCAGGTGAAAGTGAACATGATTGGTGATGTTGTCGACCAGGGATCCACCTACCTGGAGGTGGACCACTCTGGCTTCAGCCCTCACGCTGCTGTCTATTCCATGCGCCCTGACGTCAGGTGTATCATACACATCCACACCTCTGCCACTGCTGCTGTGAGTACACTTTAAACTAAAGCTCAATGAGTGGCCATGTCCCTTCATGACTGAATTAAGAGCAACCTCTGAAAGTTTATTTACCATCTCATCTTTGTTTCATTATTGTATGTACAGTAAGTGCACCTAATGTAATTGTGCTGTTTCCTTCTAAAGTTTATAGTTACTAGTTTATAGTTGCTATATGTCTGATGTTTTACTAGCCGGAAATAACTTGTGTTAGTTGTTGTTGACACAGCATAGCCACGGTTGCTTTTATCCTGAACTCACAGGTGTCCTCGATGAAATGTGGCATCCTGCCCATTTCCCAAGAGGCTCTGGTTCTGGGCGATGTTGCCTACTTCGGTTACCAAGGCTGTCTGGATGATCAAGAAGAGAAGGTGGAGTTCCAGAAAGCCCTAGGGCCCACTGCCAAGGTAACGCAGAATGATGGGTTTCCTTAACAACAACAGGCTCACTGTAGTGTGTGCCAAACATAGAAACAGAACACAGTGCATTTAATCAAACTGTTCTGTTACTGTAGTAATTGCTCTTTCTACACAGGTATAAGAGCATTTAACATGCATTTTCACATTACAGGAAGTTGTATCCACTTGCTAAACTGCTTTATCTTTCATGTCTTTGTATTTACTTATGCATTCATATGACCTTTTTAGATGTTGTTATCCCACACTTAATCATGTTGCAGGTGCTTGTTCTGAGGAACCATGGCCTGGTTGCTCTGGGGGAGACTATTGAGGAGGCGTTCCACTACATTTACCACTCACAGCAAGCTTGTGAAATCCAGGTAACACTTGAATTCATCAGCCACACCTTTTCTACCACATTATTGTATAGGTCATGGAATAGTTCACTGCTATTTCTTTTTTCTTACCTTGGAAATAGGATGTTGGCGTGCTGCAATCCAAGATGTCTGTGTTTACTTTGCCTCAGTAAACGTGTGTGGTCTAAACCCACCAGCATGTATTACATGTGAATAAAAATGGTCCCAGGTTTTTGGAAACAAATCAAACTTGGTGTTGGTCATTTTTCAATTGAATGATATTGTGTTACATTCCCTGCGTGAGAGAGAAACAAGTAAGAAGTCAAACATCTGTTAAAACAAAGCTAAATCAAATACTCTGTGTGATTAAAACCACTGTTCTCAAACAGCACCAGGTGGAGTTCAGTGTTCTAGGACTTGGTTGAGTCCCCATGTAACTCATAGCTCTATGTGGAGCAGACAGATAATATGTTCTCTTATCATCATATGAGTGGCGCAGCGGTCTAAGGCACTGCATCTCAGAGCTAGAGGCGTTGCTACAGACCCTGGTTCGATCCCGGGCTGTATCACAACCGGCCATGATCGGGAGTCCCATAGGGCGGCACGCAATTGGCCCAGCGTCATCCGAGTTAGGGGAGAGCTTGGCCAGGGTAGGCCGCCATTGTAAATAAGAATTTGTTCTTAACTGACGTGCCTAGTAAAATAAAAATGTGTCTGGGATAGTGTTGGTTTTTCCATTGAGCAGGTCATTCCATGTGTGGTCAGTCTGGGATTCCTCTGTGTTTTCTTTACTGCACTCTAGTGATGCCTCGTGACACATTTTACCTCATATTTTCACTATAATAGCTAGTTTTAGACTTTACTCATTATTCGGCTAACCTGGTGAATTCAAATGGTCAGGAAAAATTCCTGACCTTGACTATATGTGTTTTTGATGTGGTCATTCAGGTCAGTGCTCTGCGGGGCTCTGCAGGAGTAGAGAACCTGGTGCTCCTGGACAGGGAGAGGCTCAAGCCCCTGACCCACGGAGTGGCTGCTGCTGGGGTCACCGTGGACAGCGAAGTCAAGTGGAAAGTGGGCGAGGCAGAGTTTGAGTCGCTCATGAGGATGCTGGACAACCTGGTAGGTGACCTGACCATTATATCTGACCTTTCCCACAATGCTTTGGGTTTCCTCTCCCATGCACATCCTGAGGATGTGTGTGAATATATTGACATCATAATCCCAACCGGAAAGTAGTATTTTTAACTTGTGAATCAAACATTGGAGATCATCAAGGCCAGCTGTAGCTCCTTGAACAAATGCACAATTATTGTCCCAATGTGCCTTATTAAAGACCGTTGCGTGTTTATCAAAGATGAGCATCTAATCTTAGCCTGTAGCTATCAGGCTGTTTGTTAGCGATGGGTCTGTGTTTAACCTCCACTGTAGATAACTGTGTGATGTTCAAAGTGCTTCCCCTTTAAACAATACTATCTCAACAACACTGCTAATGACTAGGGCCAGACACATTCTGTGGGCACAGCAGACAATGAGCAAGCCTGATCTCTCTATTGAATCTACTAATGACATGCCACTTGCTGGGGACTGGGGCTGGTGTAGGCTACAGCTGTGTTAGCTTGTACAGCTCTGTGTGATCATAGCCCGCCTCCCCCATCATGGATTCCAGATGCCAGGCCATGCTGTGTGGAGTTAAGAGCACAGACCACACAATCCTTCAGAGTTAATTGACTGGAAAACGCAACACACTCCCTGGGTTCCGCTCAACATGGTTGGGTTTGGGGTTTGCGGTCCCCCCTTTTCTTTGATGTGTCCCTAACAACAGTTCCCCTGCCAACTGCACTGTGTTACCAGGCGTAATCTATTCCCTATGAAATCAGGCACTTCTGAAAGTGTTGTTTAAATGTACTGTACAAAGTGTTCCAACAATGGAGGCTAAACATTGGGTGGTCTAGGATCCCCTTAAACCACAGGCTTTAGTCACTGATATGAAGTGTATGTTCACATTGTTAAAGATGAAAATAATCTTACAAATTTGTGATGGGAAACTGCAGGACCAATGTTTGAAAACGTGTCCTTGGGAGATTGTTTTTATATGCTGTCGAGGGCCATTCACTTAACAGAGAACACCTTGTATTGGTTCTGAGCATAATTAAGTTGCACAAACCTTTTCCTTGAAAATCTAATAAACATTCTCAACACTAACAGAGACTTTCCAGTTGATGGATAACAGGTGTCCGAGTTTTCGTGGAATCTATTTTGACAGGTGGACTGAAACATTGTCTCTCTGTGTTGCTAGGGTTACCGTACAGGCTATATGTACCACCACCCCATAGTGAGGGAAAAGATTCGGACCAAAAATGATGTGGAGATTCCTGCCACGGTCTACACTGTCCCTTTGCAGGACAGTGATCTGGGTCAGAGAAACCCCTTTAACTTCCTGGTGCAGAAACAGCAGAGGGAGAGGGCGCGCTGGCTCAACTCTCCCAACAGCTACCTGAAGGTCAATGTGCCTGAACGCTCACTCAGTGGAGAGTGTAGCCCCAGAACCAAGACCACGGTGAGCTGCTATAAACCAGTCTTCTTCAATCTACCTTGTATACCGGTAGACTACATTGTGTACATGCAGTATTGCACTTCTATTGCTTCCACCTGACAATATGTCTTCCTATAGCAGAGATGAAATATCACATGTTGTAGGTTAGCCTGCCCTCTTGTGGAATCTTGTATAACTACATGTATGAAACATATTTCCCTACATAACATCTTCTAAAGGTGTCCGCATGCTTCCCACCCGGAATAGTTTGTGCATATATTATGAAGGCGTTTTGTGACATTTTTGTTCGTTTTGTGATTGGTCAACAATTGGTCAAGCTGCTGCTACTCTTTGTTTATTATCTATGCATAGTCACTTTACCCTTACCTACATGTACATATTACCTCCATTACCTCGACTACCCAGTACCCCTGCACATTGACCCGGTACCCTTTGTATATATCCTCGTTATTGTTATTTTTGTGTTACCATTTTTCCTTTCGTTTATTTAGCAAATTTGTCTTACTTAAGAAATAATCTGCATTGTTGGTTAAGGGCTCGTAAGCATTTCACGGTAAGGTCTACTACACCTGTTGTATTTGACGTATGTGACAAATTTTATTTGAACAGTATTATTCAATGAAGTGTTTGCTGCCATTCAACGAGAGATTAATCATTTTCATACACATTTTTTCACTTGAGAAATACTCCACCAAACATTTGCGACTAAGACCTCTGCAAAAACGTCAAAATTAAGGACATTTCTCGAGTGATCTTGGATAAATTCTGATTATTTTGAGGAAGTGTATAGTGCCTTCAGAAAGTATTCACATCCCTTTTTCCCCCCATTTTGTTGTGTTACAGGCCGAATTTAAAATGGATTTCATTTAGATTGTTGGTCACTGGCCTACACACAATACCAGATAAATGTCAAAGTGGAATTATGTTTTGAGAAATGTTTACAAATTCATAAGAAATTAAAAACTGAAATGTCTTGAGTCAATAAGTATTGAAATAAGTTCAGGAGTAAAAACAAGTTGAATAATAAGTTGCATGGACTCACTCGGTGTGCAATAATAGTGTTTAACATGATTTTTGAATAACTAACTCGTCTCTGTACCCCACATATACAATTATATGTAAGGTCCCTCAGTCGAGCAATGAATTTCAAACACAGATTCAACCACAATGACCAGGGAGGTTTACCAATGCCTTGCAAAAAATTGAACTTATTGGTAGATGGGTTCAAAAAAACATACATTGAATATCCATTTGAGCATGAAGTTACTAATTACACTTTGGATGGTGTATCAATACACCCAGTCACTACAAAGATACAGGCATCCTTCCTATCTCAGTGGCCGGAGAGGAAGGAAATGGCTCAGGGATTTCACCATGAGGCCAATGGTGACAGTTAAATAATTTAATGGCTGTGATAAGAGAACTGAGGATGGATCAACAACATTGTAGTTACTCCACAATACTAACCTAATTGACAGAGTGAAAAGAAGAAGCCTGTACAGAATAAAAATAGTTCAAACATGCATTCTGTTTGCAACAAGGCACTAAAGTAATACAGCAAAAAAATGTGTCAAAGGAATTATCTTTTTGTCTTGAATACAAAGTGTTGTTTGAGGCAAATCCAATAGAACACATTACTGAGTACCACTCTCCATATTTTCAAGCATAGTGGTGGCTGCATCATGTTATGGGTATGCTTGTAATTGTTAAGGACTGGAGAGTTTTTCAGGATAAATTATAAACGGAATGGAGCTAAGCACAGGCAAAATCCTAGAGGAAAACCTGGTTCCACCAGACACTAGGAAATAAATTCACCTTTCAGAAAAAAAGGATTTAATGAGCTCCAGACTGAAATATCTTTATTAAACCAGTATCTTTCCTTTTAGTGGATGAAATCTGAAGAGACCAGCAATGGCACTGGCACCTCCATAAAGATCGAGGACCCCAACCAGTTTGTTCCCCTTAATACAAACCCCACTGATGTTATGGAGAAGAGGAACCGGGTGAGCTAGAACATCATGTTCTCTAATCATGTTCCTTATTGACATGTTCAGACATATTGGGCTGGGATACATATTGAGTTCAACAGCTTGACCATTTGCTACACACATTATAAAGGAGGTACTATTGAACTCTCCTCCCAAGCAAATGAGTGTTGATTGCAGTGACCTATAGGATGCAGCCTGTCTCCCTCTGGCATGACAACTGGATGGTCCAATCAGTCATAAAGCATTTGTATACATTTTTATGGACGCTTAACAGAACTTAAAAGAATTTGTAATGGAAATCTGTATTTTAGATAAGGCAACAGAACACTGTTGATCACATGACTCCAGGACCAAAGTCCCATCTTCTAGCTAGCATCGTTGTGGACACCATACCAGGACCAGTAAGTACTTGGGTCAGCTTCACACCACACAACACTAACATGATATGGTGGTGAGTTCCATGACTGTCATGATCAGAAGACTGTAATGTGGGTCTTCGTTGGTCCATCCTTATATTGTGTTCGGTGACATAGTTGGGTTGGAGCTCACTGGTATGGACCTTCCCATTGGTTTAAGACTGGGCATTTGTGGAGCTCATTAGTCACTAAGCAGTATGTATAGCAGTTAAGTTTAACCCCATTGTTCTGTATCTCTCGCTCCCCTCAGGCCTTTATCATTGAGGATGAGGAGCAGATGAGCTCTCTTCCTCCCAACCCCTTCAGTGAGCTGACAGAGAAGGTGCTAGAAGAGTATAAGAGCGTTGTGGAGCGAAGGCAGTTGGGCCTGGATGGTACGATACTCCCCTATCCCATACAAATATCAACACTGTCATCATGATGTAGAACACTCACTTCATCAACATTTCATTTCATTCTCACCTCTGTTATCTACAGTATTGCTACTGTATTTGTGTTGCTGAATCTGTGATGACTAGGGACCAATGTTTTATCTGGCCAGGTCACATGGTCAGGAAAACTCCAGGCCCTATTGATAACCCTTGAACTTGCAGATGCTGATGTCACAGACACAGATGAGATGACAACATTTGACGAGTCCTCCATCTCACTGTCCCTGTCTCCACTCGTGTCTCCTGCCAAAGGTAGTATTTCATAAGAAAGGAGCAAGACCGGTGTGTCCAATAAAGTTTCCATGAGAAGATGAATTCCTAAATCAGGGCATTCCTTCTTAAACATTTTATTCGTTCAAATTTTTGGAGTTATGGAGAGGGTGCACTATAGACAAAATGGTAATCTTCATTCTTCCTGCAGTTATACACTTTTCTACAAGCCCCCATCTTTCCTCACTGACTTGGTTTCTTCCCATTAACAGAGATCATACCCAATGGGAAAGATTATATGGAAGAACTGGAAGAGAAACTAAACATCAAAGTATCCAAGCTCAGTATAAGCACCACAGAAACGATTGAAATATCCATAACCTCAGAGAAATCAGGGGGAGACAAGACCCCTGACAGCCAAACCAAGTCCCCCAAGAAGAAAAATAAGTTTCGCACTCCCTCCTTCCTTAAAATGAATTTAAAAAAGGAGAAGGCTGAGGCCTAGAGGGAGAGACACTGAAGAGTGACAGGTCAGCTTATTTGGTATGAGATGAGCTCATGGGATGAGATGTGTTCCTTAGAGAGGAAATGTATGAGTCACTAAGATCTTAATAGATCTCCAGCTTTTGGGAAGGAGCAACTGTGACAATAAGCCTGTTATTACAATCTCCTCAATCACTTCCTCTGAGGGCTCCACACATGAATAGGGCTCCATGCATGATGGGTTAAACATGTAGTATATCAGCTGCATTGTTCTTAGTATCTACTATAGCCAATTCGCTATTCTGTAATCCAAAAACAATAATAATATACTGTGCAGATACAGAACCTCATTCTTTAAAAGATAAAATACCACATTGCCTGCTATGTATTTGTGGTCAGATACTTTTTCCATTCAGCTCATCATTGAACAGTAGGCCATAGATGAAGGTGAGACATATAAACATCATCTACGTTGTGCATGACACAAGTAATTTTCCCAACAATTGTTCACAGACAGATTATTTCACTTATAATTCACTGGATCACAATTCCAGTGGGTCAGAAGTTTACATACACTAAGTTGACTGTGCCTTTAAACAGCTTGGAAAATTCCAGAAAATTATGTCATGCCTTTAGAAGCTTCTGATAGGCTAATTGACATAATTTTAGTCAATTGGAGGTGTACATGTGGATGAATTTCAAGGCCTCTGGTCTGATGAAACAAAAATAGAACTGTTTGGCCAAAATGAACATCGTTATGTTTGCGGGAAAAAGGGGGAGGCTTGCAAGCCGAAGAACACCATCCCAACCGTGAAGCACGGGGGTGGCAGCATTATGTTGTGGGGGTGCTTTGCTGCAGGAGGGACTGGTGCACTTCACAAAATAGATCACATCATGAGGAAAGAAAATTATGTGGATATATTGAAGCAACATCTCAAGACATCAGTCAGGAAGTTGGAGGTGTACCTGTGGATGTATTTCAATTGGAGGTGTACCTGTGGATGTATTTCAAGGCCTACCTTCAAACTCAATGCCTCTTTGCTTGACATCATGGGAAAATCAAAATTTGTAGACCTCCACAAGTCTGGTTCGTCCTTGGGAGCAATTTCCAAACGCCTCAAGGTACCATGTTCATCTGTACAATATAGTACGCAAGTATAAACACCATGCGACCACGCAGCCATCATACCGCTCAGAAAGGAGACGCGTTCTGTCTCCTAGAGATTAACGTACATTGATGTGAAAAGTGCAAATCAATCCCAGAACTACAGCAAAGGACCTTGTGAAGATGTTGGAGGAAAAGTATCTATATCCACAGTAAAACGAGTCCTATATCGACATAACCTGAAAGGCCGCTCAGCAAGGAAGAAGCCACTGCTCCAAAACTGCCATAAAAAAGCCAGACTACGGTTTGCAACTGCACATGGGGACAAAGATCGTACTTTTTGGAGAAATGTCCTCTGGTCTGATAAACAAAAATAGAACTGTTTGTCCATAATGACCATCATTATGTTTGGGGGGAAAAGGGGGATGCTTGCAAGCCAAAGACCACCATCCCAACCGTGAAGCATGGGGGTGGCAGCATCATGTTGTGGGAGTGCTTTGCTGCAGGAGGGACTGGTTCACTTCACAAAATAGATGGCATCGTGAGGAAAGAAAATTATGTGTATATATTGAAGCAACATCAAGACATCAGTCAGGAAGTTAAAGCTTGGTCGCAAATGGGTCTTCCAAATGGACAATGACCCCAAGCATACTTCCAAAGTTGTGGCAAAATGGCTTAAGGACAATAAAGTCAATGTATTGGAGTGGCCATCACAAAGCCCTGACCTCAAACCTATAGAAGGGGATTGTGGGCAGAACTGAAAAAGCGTGTGCGAGCAAYGAGGCCTACAATCCTGACTCAGTTATACCAGCTCTGTCAGGAGGAATGGGCCAAAATTCACCCAACTTATTGTGGGAAGCTTGTGGAAGGCTAGACTAAACGTTTGACCCAAGTTAAACAATTTAAAGGCAATGCTACCAAATACTAATTGAGTGTATGTAAACTTCTACCCCACTGGGAATGTGATGAAAGAAATAACATTTCACATTCTTAAAATAAAGTGGTGATCCTAACTGACCTTAGACAGTGCATTTTTACTAGGTTTAACTGTCAGGAATTGTGAAAAACTGAGTTTAAATGTATTTAGCTAAAGTGTATGTAAACTTCCGACTTCAACTGTATATGAGGTCAAGCCTTAAGGAGTGTGGTTGGTTTTTATCTGGACCTATTCATAATAGTCTTAGTTTTAGTTGATTAAAAGTAGGCTAAAGTATGGGTTGTAGTAGTGTTTATAATTATTCAGTATTCGGTTAACTTTTTGATATACACTACATGTCTTCTTAATAATAAATGTACTATACATAATACTTTTAACAATGTAAGACAGAGAAGGCAATTTTAGCTGGGCATGTTTTGCAGAAACCTTTATTTATGCCAGTGATTATTTTAGTGGTTGCTACTTATTCATTATTGTGACAAAATGAACTGAAAGTGTGAAGATTTGAAAAATCTCCAATCTCTATGAGCTCAATACTGCTGAATCCTTTTTTTTTTTACCGCATTCACTGATATCTTGGCATGGATATTACTATTGAATGCTAAATTGCAAATGTAAAGATATGAAATAGGCTTATATCAGACTATAAAATGTAATATGAATGTGTTGTGTATGTTAAAGATTTGTTGAGACAGTATTTTGATAGATAATTTGAAAGTTGGCCATACAAAAGTAATAAAATGTTTAATGTTACCATTTCCCCATAAATTAAGAAAGAAATGCAAGATTATGGAGAAAACAACTTCCTCTCAGGTTATGGCTGAACTATGCCTCTTTTTGCCTCCCCAAGAGGCTTACATTTATTGATTATGTGTTGAACTAAGATTGCTTAGTAAGGTTCGCTCACTCGTCTCACTTTTCAAAAACATTAAATTACATTTGTATGGCCTTACGGCAGATTAATAGCAATATGTTATAGAAAGCTGTTTTCTGGACCGGAGTTAAACTGAAGACAAAGTCAAACATCCAGAGACGATATAAATCGAGGATTTATTCCAGTTAGCAATGTGAATGATTTTCTTCGATCCAAAGGGAGAAACATGGTTTTCTTTGTAGATACTACGTTTTGTGAAGCAGTTTTAAATGCAATACTGAAATGAAGGTTGATTAATTTGCAACGGTTGCTTTAACATTTATGTTGTATGTTTTGATGCTTGTCAGTTTATGCTCTGTTAAAGTATTACAAGCAGGCCTCCCGAGTGGCGCAGCGGTCTAAGGCACTGCATCGCGGTGCTAGAGGTGTCACTACAGACCTGGGTTCGATCCCGGGCGGTATCACAACCGGCTGTGATCGGTAGTCCCAAAAGGCGGCGCACAATTGGCCCAGCGTRGTACATTTTTGGCCGGACTAGGCCGTCATTGTAAATAAGAACTTGTTCTTAACTGACTTGCCTAGTTAAATAAAGGGATTTTTTTTTTAAATGACTTGACCCTCGCCTCCCGAGCCCGTTGGGGAGTTGCAGCGATGAGACAAGATCGAAATTGAGGAGAAAAAAGGGGGGTAAAATACAAGAAATTAAGTATCACAAGCTAACTGAATTGAATATACGCAGTATATCATGTTCACAGTCCCAGTTAACTTGTATTACTAATGCTTATTTTGTTTGAATTGCTTTTATATTGACTGAGCTTTTGTAATGTGTGCTCTGTATAGCAGCTTCATAGCATTTCATTACATTCCTTATGAGATTACATTTCACCATATGTAATAAAAACAGTGTGTTTACATGATTGTATTATTTTACCAAGGTTGATTGAAACAGTGTCGCTTACAATCTTTTTGCATTCTTATGTCATTAAATCATGCAACAAACATTGACATACGTGTAACTGTCAAAATAATGGAAACACTTGAGTAAACGAGGGATACAAAGTATATTGAAAGCAGGTGCTTCCACACAGGTGTGGTTCCTGAGTTAATTAAGCAATTAACATCCATTCACGTTTAGGGTCATGTAAAACAATGCTGGGCAGGCCATTATTTTGGCTACATGGCTATGGCCCCATCCACAGGGTACGAGTTGTCACTGAATGGTTTGATAAGCATGAAACTGATGTAAACCATTTTGCTCTTAAACTCAACTCTGGACCTCAAAGCCAGTTTCACTGCTTTTTTTATTGTTCCTCTAATCAGGGACTGATTTAGACTTGGGACACCAGGTGTGTGCAATTAATTATCAGGTAGAACAGAGAACCAGCAGGTTCTGAATCTCGTAGGGTAAGAGTTGAATACCCCTGCCACATGCCATGGCTGTCTTAGTAACCAGATCTCAAACCAATTGTACACTTATGGGAGATTCTGGAGCGGCGCCAGAGTCAACGTTTTCCACCACCATCAACAAAACACAAAATTATGGAATTTCTCATGAAAAAATGGTGTCACAACCCTCCAATAGAGTTCCAAACACTTGTAGAATCTATGCCATGGTGCATTGAAGCTGTTGTGGTGGCCCAACACCCCATTAAGCAACCTGGTCTCAGATAGGGCTGTTGCGGCAGTCATGACCACAGTACTATTCCACTGTAATATCCTTTTATGCACTCTGGACATGCTTTGGTAGTACCCAACTTGTTAACTACCAACAGGTCTAACAGGTCTGCAAATCTAACCGAAAATCACATCAAACACTTATCAAAACAGTAGGCCTATCGTACTTTTAAAACACCTCACTGTGATGATCAATTTGAAGAAAGAAGTAAAACATGGTTGTTGTGGATGTTGTTTCAAAGCCTAACTCAACAGCGCTTTCTAATGTGACAATTAATTAAAAACACCCATACGCATATTAGCTTATACATAGGCTTATGAGCCCCCCCCCCCCCCCAAAAAAAAAACTGTATTAAAATTCTGATTGTGCCATTATACAGTACATAATGTAGCCTACCGCATAGTATGCATGGCAGAAAAACATAAAACAAAACTGATTTAAGATGTCTTTGATACAATTGGTCTAACCTTTGAGTGTGGACTGTATTATTATGCATACTGGATGGACTGGTTACCTTATGCTACACTCCAAAATGTCTATCCATGAGTTTGGGAGAACGTATAGCCTTTAGCGATGCTGTTGGTTCATTGATTGTGCAGGGCGGCTTACAGTTAGCCTAAAATTATTGGATTTGGATATGATTTTGAATAGCCTAGTAACAGATTTGTTTTTGTATTTTCATAATGAATTGGGTGACACATTACCTGTAGTTATACAGAATATCTCACCACCATGCGTTTCCATCTCCTCCTCTCTTTTTTATTCCTTTCTCGAGCGCGCAGACGGATTGTCAACAGTTTAGTGAAATGTGTTTCGTTAAGAAAACATGTTACTATGTATGTTCCCGAACATATTTCACATGGATTCCCAAATTAGGCACTGGGTAGCTGCAGGAACAAGGCTGGAGAGCCCATGGCATACATCATCACAATCTCACACTCAATTCGTGCAAATATGTACAGA
The DNA here is from genome assembly GCF_002910315.2 of Salvelinus sp. IW2-2015. NCBI lineage: Eukaryota > Metazoa > Chordata > Actinopteri > Salmoniformes > Salmonidae > Salvelinus > Salvelinus sp. IW2-2015. The sequence goes on from NC_036858.1 coordinate 39,487,577, forward strand.
AAGAATTTCAGCAGATTTCGTGCGTTTTTGTGTGCCTTAATTTGTGTGAAGACACACAATTTTGTGCCACTTAATTCGTAGGGAAAAGGACACATTTTTGTGCGACGTCATTCAATAGAAAATCATTTTCTGAGGGGCAAACTTCGAATCAGTCTTTTGAAAGCTATTGGAGCAATGCATCTTGGGAAATGGTGTTCTAGGCTGCTTTTTGTGTCCACGTGTATTTATATTAAAAAACGAACGAAACCAATATTGTTAATCAACCAGGTTGTCACCGAAATACTTATAATAAAATAGTAGCCTTACGTTTTTTTTTTTTTTATTCATGCCAATGCTGTTTTCTATGCTCGTTTTCACTTAATACTTTGGGATACTTGTGAGCTTGTAGTCAGAAAGGCCCTTTTTTCCGTGTACTCAACAGTAGGCTTACACAATTTTCTTCATACCGTGTTTCATAATTTATGGAGCCTACATTACACAATTTTCTTCATAATGCATTTAATACAAGGCTAATTGAATTTTAATGAATAGAGCTGCCTATTCTACTTGGCAGAAAATCATATAGGTTCTACACCATACATTAAGAGCTAAACATTCTGTAACGTTGCATCCTCCTATCAACAGGCTCCAGGTAGAATAATCCTGGCAGGCGTTCTCCTTAAAAACACCCACACACAGGGAATAAGGCTTTCTTTTAAAACGTGTATTTACACAGTAGTCTACTAAAAAACGGTGGTGTCACCTAAAAACAATGCATCTTCCTGATTGATAATTGTCTATCTATGTGAAGCCCCTCTATATGTAAATATAAAATGTAATATTCAGTAGGTCTATTGCCATTGTCTGTGAATAGAGGTTGCCATGGTAATCGAATGAGAAGGGCTGTGGAGACAAAGAGGGGATTTGCCGTCCAACAGGTGTTCCTGTCAGGGATGTGAGACGATCATACCACCACCCCATCTCTTCTCAGGAGGTGACATTAGACGACTGACTATAATTGGGACTGGGATGACCCTGTATTAAGCAGTAGCCTACATGATTCATGTTTTATTCTCACCAGAAAAAGTAGGTGATAAACCTCCTAAGGTTTTCTGATCAAGAACCCTCGCTGTGTCTGTGGAGTACAAAGCTTAGTGTTCAGCAGCTCTTCCATCTCCTGCCTGTGTTAATGAGTGTTAATGAGAGGAGGAGTTGGTGGGGGCTTGCTTTAAGGAACAGGTGACACACTCTGGTCTGGTGGAGTGACCGCATGATGTGACCTCAGGGTAACGAACAACCATTGTGTTCTGACAATAGGCACAACTGCATAATACCTAACTGCAAACAGATATAGATAGCATCTCAGAGCAGATGACCACCATGGTATGTAATAACATAGTCATATAGAGTAGACAATATGTTACAATAAGGTTATATAGGAAATATCTTACTCTTCAAAGTAAAATACAATATCTTAGAACACTCTTACACAACATTTTACTTCATGTACCAGTCTTCAGAACAGGAGACAGTATGTTTGAATCATATAATATGTTATTTTTGGTGACTATCTGATGATAAAATGTCTGGAGACAGAAATCGGATTTGCACATGCCTATTATCCACAGTTTTCTTCCTCTTTAAGAATACAAATCTTGCTGTTCAGAACATTACATGCAATACACTCCCTACTGAGGGTAACCATAGGCACTGCTGCCACATGGTTTGACTGACACACACACACAACGTGTGACTTTGCCTCCTCTGTGACAGCTGAGCCGACTGGTATAATCCTCAGGCTTTTCAGATTACTCCAGTTGGGGTCACATTCTACACTATCCTACAATGGGTCAGCTTTCTATGCTGTCTGTGTCAAAGCAGAGAGCTGACAGTCTGTCCACGAGCCCAGTATGTAATATGGACAGATACCTAAACCCAGTCCTCATATGCTTTCAACATGAGCATCTGTCTCGCTTTCTTTCTCTAATTGTGTGTTTGTATGTGTGTGTGTTTGTGTGTGTGTGTGTGTGTGTGTGCATCACTCCTTGCCAAGCAGCTGAAATAGACTCCATGGGAGGGTGTTCTCTCTCCCAGGCGTCCGTTACAGCCATGGCCACATCTGCAGTAAGGCAGCCATCTGCACCCATTGTCTCAGAGGCACAACACAGGCTCACACGCATGACTGCCCCCCTAAAGGCAGCCCCTCTACCCTCTGTCCTCCTCCCTCCTTCTCTGCCAAGGAAAAAATGACTTCTTAATCAATCAAAGGCACAATAGTAATAGACCGTCCAACTAGAAATTCATTCAATTTCAAGGTAAGCTTTATTGTATAGCTCTGGGGCTTTCACATCAGATGATGAAATATGGTAACTTCATGGTATCCTTTATATCACGTGTCAAACTCATTCCATGGTGGGCCGAGTGTCTGTGGGTTTTCGCTCTACCCTTGTACTTGATTGATGAATTAAGGTCAATAATTAGGATGGAACTCCCTTCATCTGGTTGTCTAGGTCTTAATTGAAAAGAAAAACCTACAGACACTCGGCCCTCCGTGGAATGAGTTTGACACCCTTGCTTTATACGGAGCAATAAAGATTATTGTATAGTTCATTTGAAGTGGTCACACAATGGATTAATTTATTTAGAGTTGACTCTTTCAGAAGTCAAGTCTATTGAAGTAGGTTATTGTAAGTCAAACATACAAATACAAAATGTTAACATCGAAAAGAATGCTTGTCTCCAGAAAATGGTATGTTTATGTATTCAAAGTAGCAACAGGGGGTGCTAAAGTGACTAAACCTTGTGGAAGGAATGTGGGATATTATATATTATACAACGGGTGGGTGTAATCCTGCATGCTGATTGGTTAAAACCGCATTCTAGCCAGTGTCTATTCCACAAATTACCACCGGCTAAATCTATGACATTAAAATGCCTATTTACTCTGTTCCATCTAATTGCGCAATCCACTGTCTCATCAGCCCAGCCAGGCACTTTATAAACATGATTTCCACTATATCCACCATTATCGCACATTTCTTTTAGACTAACATTTAGTTTTCAACAGCGGAGATTTGTATAAACCTTGCAGTGTCTGTCTCTCCGACATTTGCAACAAAATTTCAATATTCAAATTTGATCTCCAGCTGTCCCATAGTAATGAACGTGTCGTGAGTCAGGACGAGGCAGCCAGGCAGCGTTTCTCAGCCAGTGGAAATCATGAATCAGCTGGCCTAATTTTTATGGATATATACAAAGAAATGTCCATTGAAAAAAGGTAAAACGAAACAAAGTGCTGCTAGTTTGCAGTCTTTCCAGCTTCAGTTTGAAGTGATTGTGTTAGCTGTGTTGTTGGCTAACCACTCCTGACAAGTGAGCCCATTTTCTATGCCAGGCAAAATCGTGCATCATTAGCTTATTGTTATGGATGTATACAAATATATGTCACTAGAAAACAGCTTAAACAAATGCAAATGCGGCTACTTCGCTGTTATTCTGGCTGCAAGTTAGCCGTATTCGTGAATGTAAGTTAGCCATAGTTGGCTAGCTAGCAAGCAAGGGATAAGAACGTTGCCAGCCAGTATGGCAATGGAACATTTAGAACGAACAACTGGGTTGCGTCCATAGATACAGAACAAAAAGACTGAATGACTGTACTCCGTCTCGGGCCTAACAACACACCCGTGCCACTATATCCTCCAAACACAGGCTTTTCGGGTATTATCACTTAAAAACCAAGTGCTTCCACAGTGTACACTAAATAAATGCATTCTATTAAACTTTGTCTATTGGGAAATCATTTAAACTCTAAACTATGACTTTGGAGGTGCATTCCCAATCATATCAAGGCCCTGCAGAGCATCCTACTTCAATACATTAAAGTGATTGAGGCCGGATGACAATGCACTTTATGTGAGGACTTGATGTGATAGGTAGAGGAAGACATTTTCAATAGGTTAAATACCTCTGTCCTTGTTAAGCAGGTCACACTATGGATTTTCTTTAAACTGATATGATCACCTGCACCCCAGCCTCATTTGTTTTTACCCCATCACTAGTAAATGCTTTGATGCAGATGCCAGTCATAAGCAGAGTAACAATATACTGTACAAGTAGAGAAATTATGTAAACTAGTCTAAAACAAATGACATTCATGCATTACACATTATGTGAGCCAAACGTTCAGTCCATTTTGGGGAGTTATAATCAGGATTAGCTATATTGTGAATACTGATGTGGTGCTGTGTAAAACTATACATACATATATATATATACATGTTGCTTTCCTGCAATATGTTGAAGACAAGGCTTGCATACAGTTGAGTATGGTGAATGCAATGTGCATGCGTTGGTGGGAGGGATTAACCGCCAACTAGGGCAAGTGGCTCAAGGACTGCACAATTCCATCTACTCCAGTTCATTGCAGTATCTTCCTCATTCTGCACATTGCACAGTTTGGACAAGGAGACCAAATTCAGACTGCTGGCAGTTCTCATAAAATAAAATGGTTAAATATATGAGACAGCAGATCGAGTTGAAATCAGACGAGATCCTTTCGGAGTCGGGTGCGTCCATGGACCAACAGGATTTTAGCGATATGTCTGGATATTCCGACATTCTATATTCCGAATGTTCCGCAATGGACCAAATCGACACTTTTATGAAAAACGTTCAGGTGTTGCTGGATGCAGCAAATTACATTGAGAACAATGAAAAGAACAACGGAAGTAAGTAATGTAGGCTATTCTGGTGATTTCAGAGGCAGACTCGCCAAGGCAGACAACAATGGACCGAGATGGTTAGGGCGACAAAAGACGCGTAAACATGAGAGGCAACTGTCTGACTCCCCTGCTTCCATTTGTCTGATTGTGAATGGGCCTAATATTTCAACCTATTCTGCCAATGCACATTTGTTGAGATAATGCCAGTAAGTTTTTCAAATGAATCACTTGGACTGAACATATTTTGATTGGTTTATGAATGAGATATAGCCTACAAAAAAAACAATCCATGATCAAAAGCAAACCCGTAACAGAATTATGCTCTCACCCGTTATGGCATTTTCTACGAATGGTAGCATAATTTAAATGGCTATTCAAGTGCGCATTTTCCAATTGGATGAGACTTGACTATGGCCCCATTAATTCATTTTCTTAGAGACATGAATATGTCTAAACTAAACATATCCTAATGGTATCCATGAAGGTTGCCCTGTGTGCGTTGGACTGTCTTCCTTTGAGCTATGTCTTCATAAAATGTAGGCTACTTATTAAAATATTTAGGCTACATAATAGGCTTGTCGATTTATCAAACTCTCACTCACCTTATTTTTAAACATAGCCTAGCCTACTCAACACTGAGCATAGGTTTTCATTACATTTCTGGCAGTGGATATGGACGCCTGCAGGCCGAAGAAAAGCAAATAATTCGTAGGCCTATGCTTATTTATCTCAGACCAAATCGAACTGTGAAATGAGGCAAATAAACCCTTTAAAAAAATGGTTGAAAAGTCGGCATGTTGTGCAGAGGCTGAATAGAGAAGCTCTATAATGCCAGCCCTATTCTTTCTTTATTTCAATCAATTGCGCTTCCTCGTATCTTCACTGTTGCTCACATGGTTTCCACATGGAGCAAAATTGTCCGTTTTGATTGGACTAAACCCATGTTCCCGTCTAGAGTCCTTGCAGATACCCAATCAAACCCAGGTTAAACTTTGACGTCACATGTATTCTGTGGGATTTGTAGGTGTATACACAATTTAGGATTAGATCAAAAAATATATCACATTAAAACAATTCTGTTGTCATCAATCTCATATTGGACATTTTATTATACTTAGAAATAGGTAAAAACGTTTATAGCCTATGTTAGCCTATTATACATATTATAGTTTTCTATATGCATTTTATTGTCTAATGTAGCCTAATATAGCCTACTAAGTGAGATTTCAAAATTGGTAATGAATGAATAGGCCTATGTCTTGAAGAAAGTTTGTTGGTATTTTCCAATAAACCAATAAACCATACTGTTGAGAAAGTAAAAGACAGTGTTGGGTGAAGCTATAAGCATTTCCCCAAGTTTTACTAAACTTAAAAATACAACTTTTTTCTTTATATATATATTTTTTACAATAATCAACAGTATGACTACATTACTGTTTGCCAACATTGTAAGATTATTGGAAGCTGCAGCATATAGACAGGAGGGAGGGGTAGGCTATATGAGATGTTGTTTATTCATTCCCTGTTGTTTTGGGACTAGTTTATTGTCACAAAAAAAAGTATTTGTCTGACAGAAATTACAGATTTATAATGTAAGGCCTAATGTGTTAAAAATATACATTTCATCAACAGAATGTGAACATGGATATGCCTCAACATGCCCTGCAACTCAGAACAAGCATCATCAGAGACAACGGAAATTAAAGAATAAGAAAATTGACAATATTCACAACAGGTAAATGAATCTTGTCAAAATTATTTATAACTGTGATATTACAAATACCCATGTTATTACAGTTGCATGCTCACTCTTTGATTATTTGTGTATTTGTATTGTATTGACGAGACAGTTTACTGCACTGTTGGAGCTAGTAACATAAGCATTTCACTGCATCTGCTGTAACACCTGCAAATATTTGGACATGACCAATACATTTTGATTTGATAACATTTCGTTTTTACCCTTTCTTCATTATTGGACTTGGAAGAAACAAAGTACACCAAGACAGAATCTGTCAAACTAGTATTTTATAAAGCTTATTGGTAACATATCTTGTCCTTAGATTTTTGTCTATAACATAGAAATAGATAGAAGACTCTAGTGCCCAAAAGCCAGTTTTAGCATGGGCAGCGCCACTGTCACCATTTTGAAGTAGTAAACTGGGTGGGTTGTCCTATGGGTTAAGAAAGGATCACATGATTCCATCCGGGTCATCAGGAGGGATCAGCCAATGAATTATACTTGTGAGCAAACATTCCATAACTGCAGCTGGCAGTAAACCGCAAACCTTGGCCTTATACCTGTTCAAACAGCACACTCTAGGTGGTAGTATGCACCGTTTCAGTTTGTTTGCTAACTCATAGAAGTAGTAGAAGAAAATGGACAACTTCAAAATGGAAATGGCCTCAATGGCACTGCCCATGCTCTCACAGATGCCATAATAAGATATATACAATGATGCAATGTCTATCTAAGTCTATGGTCTATAATCTGTCCATTTTGTTTTACACCCAGATCAGCACACAATGAGCTGGAAAAAAATAGGTGAGTCAGAAGGGGTTGTGACTGTCATTCTGTGTTAGAGGCCATTGCGAGTATTTCCATTGACAGTAGTTATTGTTGATCAATTGAAGATCTCTGCAAGTACTGAATGTGCACTCATCTACCATTTTCTTCTCTACTCTGATTCCCCACCCGACTGTGATTTGGTCCATAACTGTGTAACATGGTGTAAAACACTTGAGTTACACAATAATGAATTAGTCAAAGAGATATAGGCCTAATATATCTGATGGTGCATAACCTGTCTTGGTGCATATCAAACATCATATCCACATAATCATTCAACTGTGCAGACTGATACATGGTTTGATAGTACACAAGTAACACTTAATATGTTGTGAAATCTGTTGTGAATGTATTGTAATGTTTCAACAAAAAGAAGTATAACTGCCTAATTTTGCTGGACCCTAGGAAGAGTGCAGCAGCGAATGGGGATCCATAATAAATACATATACAGGGATGTTGTTATGCTGCAAATTTCGTAACATGTTATGTGGTGTGGCAAATCGTTATATCCGGGGACTTTATCTCCAACTGTCTTTTCAAAATGGAACTTCAAGCTGATAATCCAAAATACTGTGAAGGCTAGATTTATTTAGCATATCCTGATGTTATTCTAAATATATTGACCCAGAATTTGAAAATGTAATGCTGGCTAATAAAGCGGCATATTTTACAGCTGGACTTATTTTATCAACACCTTCACAATTTCAAGTTTGTTTGTACATTAGCATGCTAGCATCCTGGTGGTAGAACAGAGATGTCTGTTTTGCAAGGCAAATCAGGGAGTGCAGTCCAGTACAGGTTGTTCTTGGAAGACAACCATACAATGTTTTCACAGTTGGAACTGGAACTGCTTGTTTCAGACAGTGTGCTTCCCTCCCCGTAAACTAAGCTTTTCTGTGCAGTGATGAGAGCTAATATGTAGAGAGCTGCCAGTGAGGGAATCATCATTGAACACAGAAGAGGGAAGGCCCAGGCCTCTGGATGATAATAGCTTAATCTCAGATTGCACTACACAGGGGTTTTCTAGACACTAGAATGTTCAGTTCTTATGGAGCAAAGGCCATGACCTTAAAACAAGATTGTCTGTATGCCTGTCAGTCTGGCTGACCTCAGCAGCTCTGGGCCCAGACTATTAAATCTTTCTATCCAACAAAATGGAAAATAATATAAATGGTCTGCTTTTGTAGGTCAATCTATTACTATACTGAACAAAAATAGAAATGCAACATGTAAAGTGTTGGTACCATGTTTCATGAGCTGAAATAAATGATCCCAGAAATGTTCCATATGCACAAAAAACACATTTCTCTCAAATGTTGTGCACAGATTTGTTTACATCCTTGTTAGTGAGCATTTTCCCTTTGGCAAGATAATCCATCCACCTGATAGGTGTGGCATATTAAGAAGTTGGGGAGATTTAAAAGGCCACCCTAAAATGTGCAGTTTTGTCACACAACACAATGGCACAGACGTCTCAAGTTTTCAGGTAGCGTGCAATTTGCATGCTGACTGCAAGAATGTCTACCAGAGCTGTTGCCAGATAATTTCATGTTAATTTCTCTACCATAAGCCGCCTCTAACGTCGTTTTAGAGAATTTGGCATTACGTCCAACCGGCTTCAGAACCGTAGACCATGTGTATGGCGTCGTGTGGGCGAGGGTTTTGCTGATGTCAAGGGTTTTGCTGATGTTGTGAACAGAGTGCCCCATGGTGGCTGTGGGGTTATGGTATGGGCAAGCATAAACTACAGACAATAAACACAATTGCATTTTACCAATGGCAATTTGAATGCACAAAAATACCGTGATGAAATCCTGAGGCCCATTGTGAGGCCCATTTTTTTTAAGGTATCTGTGACCAACAGATGCAAAATGTATGTGTTTTCCCAGTCATGTGAAATCCATAGAATAGGGCTTAGTGAATGTATTTAAATTAAATGATTTCCTCATATGAACTGTAACTCAGTAAAATCGTTAAAATTGTTGCATGTTGTGTTTGTATTTTTGTTCAGTATAATAACCAGATCAATAACTAATTACGTCCAAAGATATTCATCAATCGATGTGGAGCGGGATCATGTCATTCAAATCCAGGAATTTCGTCTGGATGTAGAGAGACCATTCCTATTATTGGTTTCACTAAAGAGTAGTCTGTTGTTTCTTCGCCCTCTTAGACGAGCACATCTCCGCCTGTGTTTGGAGAGGTTGAAGACACTGATCCCACTGGGACCAGACTGCAGTCGGCACACTACCCTGGGGTTGCTCAACAAGGCCAAGGGGCACATTAAGGTACTGTAGTCAACAATGCCACCATGGTGGTGTCATGGGGACCATGGTGTTATGGGATTTGGTGAATAGTGAATGGTTCAATGGAAGCCCCTTGCATATGGATAGAGAAGCTGTGTGCTCCCATGACCTGCCACAGCACTGCGGCACACAAACACAATGTGGTCTACTTCCTCAGCCTACAAATCACTTGCTATTCCTGGCTGCACACTTGTGGGCCTGGAAACGCAAGCAAATGCAACAGAAATGAGGATATACCTTTAATGGGTATAACTGATTTATTAAACATGATTGGTTAGAAAGCTTGAATTTTCCCATTTTATCCAGGTGTAGATATAGTCTGGGACCTATTTGTCACCCCCTTGTGAACTCTGAAAAATAATTTCCAATTGATCTGAAAAATGTTTGGTACATTGCTGTGTTTCAGAAAGAAATAAAAAGTGAAAGAAAGTGTGACTTGTATGCTTAGCCTGAACCAACCCAGCCGTTGCCCTTGTTTTCCTGCAAGCAGCAAATCCAGCTCTACATTTGGCCATTGAACAAAAATGTCAGGAATTACTTTGCCACTACAGCTGTTTGGATCTGTTGGTATTTTTAGCCTGGTCTGATGTGGATAAATTCACATATGATTATTCAGGCTCAGAAGAACACACACAGTCTGTCCCTCAATCTTGAATGGGCAGAATTTGTAAAACAAAAATAAAAACATTATTCGATTTTAAATATGTTTGCAAATGGCAGCGGTTGAAGATTCTATAATTTGTACAGTAAAACTGAATATCTTTGTCATACTATGTGCAGATGTGATCACAAAATGTGATAAATAGCTGCTCCTTATCCTACACCATTTATTTATATGCAATTATTATTCATAAAATACCAGTGGTGTAAAGTACTTAAGTAAAAAATACTTAAGTCGTTTTGGGGGTATCTGTACTTTACTATTTATATTTTGACAACTTTTAATTTTACTTCACTACATTCCCCCCCAAAATAATGTACTTTTTACTCCATACATTTTCCCTGACACCCAAAAGTACTCGTTACATTTTGACAGAAAAATGGTTCAATTCACGCACTTATCAAGAGAAAATCCCTGGTCATCCCTACTGCCTCTGATCTGGTAGACTCACTAAACACAAATACTTCATTTGTAAATTATGTCTGAGTGTTCAATTGTGCCCCTGGCTATCCATAAATAAATAAAAATATATATTGTGCCGTCTGGTTTGCTTAATATAAAGAATTTTTAATTATTTATACTTTTACTTTTAGCAATTCCATTTACTTTTGATATTTAAGTATATTTAAAACCAAATACTTTTAGACTTTCACTCAGTAGTATTTTACTGGGTTACTTACACTTTTACTTGAGTAATTTTCTATTAATGTATCTTTACTTTTACTCAAGTATGACAATTGAATACTTTTTCCACCACCATAAAATACCAAACAATTCTAAGGTTGATTAACTCTCCTCTGTTTGTGTGTAGAAACTAGAGGAGATGGACCGGAGGAGTCAGCACCAGCTGGAGAGCCTGGAGCGTGAGCAGAGGCACCTGCAGAGGCAGCTGGTCCACCTGCAGACCCCTGGAGGCGGAGACAGGGACAGAGTTCGTATGGACAGCGTAGGTTCCCCTTTGGCCTTAGAACACTCGGACCGAGGTGAGCCAACCATTCCACAGAGCTTAGTTACTCCCAGCATATTTCGGCTGACAGTGGCAATGTTACAGTGCCTTCAGAAAATATTCAGACCCCTGTACTTTTTCCACATTATGTTGTGTTACAACCTGAATTTAAAATTAATTACATTGAGATTTATTTGGTCATAGGCCTACACACAATACCCCATAATGTCAAAGTGGAATTATGTTTTCGAGATTTTTACAAATTCATACAAATTCAAAGCTGAAATATTATGGCAAGCCTAAATAACTTCATTAGTAAAAATGTGCTTAACTCACATAATAACGTGCATGGACTCACTCTGTGTGCAATAATAGTGTTTAAAATGATTTTTGATTGACTACCTCATACACATACAATTATCTGTAAGGTCCCTCAGTCGAGCAGTGAATTTCAAAGACAGATTCAACCACAAAGATCAGGGAGGTTTTCCAATGCCTCACAAAGAAGGGCAACTATTGGTAGATAGGTCAACATACAAAACAGACATTGAATATTAATTTGAGCATGGTGAAGTTATTAATTACACTTTGGATGGCGTGTCAATACACCCAATCACTACAAAGATACAAGTGTCGTTCCTAACTCAGTTACCGGAGAGGAAGGAAACGGCTCAGGGATTTCAACATGAGGTCAACGGTGACTTTAAAACAGTTACAGAGTTTAATGGCTGTGATAGGAGATAACTGATGATGGATCAACAATATTGTAGTTACTCTACAATACTAACCTAACTGACAGAGGGAATAGAAGGAAGCCTGTACAGAATACAAATATTGCAAAACATGCATCCTGTTTGCAACGAGGCACTAAAGTAATAATGCAAAAAATGTGGCAAAGCAATTAACTTTTTGTCCTGAATACAAAGTGTTATGTTTGGGGCAAATCCAATACAACACAATACTGAGTACCACTCTCCATATTTTCAAGCATAGTGGTGGCTGCATCATGTTATGGGTGTCCTTGTAATCGTTAAGGACTAGGGAGTTTTTCAGGATACATTTTTTTACAGAATGGAGCTAAGCACAGGCACAATCCTAGAGGAAAACCTGATTCAGTCTGATTTCCACCAGCACCGGGAGATTAATTCACTTTTCAGCAGGACAATTTATTTAATTTACATGTTTTTATTTAACCTTTATTTAACTAGGCAAGTCAGTTAATAACAAATTATTATTTACAATGACGGCCTACCCCGGCCAAACCTGGATGATGCTGGGCCAATTGTGCGCCGCCCTATGGGACTCCCAATCACGGCCGGATGTGATACAGCCTGGATATGAACCAGGGACTGTAGTGACACATCTTGCACTGAAATGCAGTGCCTTAGACCACTGCGCCACACACGAGTCCATCTACATTGGAGTTGCTTACCAAGAAGACAGTGACTGTTCCTTGTGGCTCAGTTGGTAGAGCATGGCGCTTGCAACGCCAGGGTTGTGGGTTGTGGGTTCATTCCCCACGGGGGGACCAGGATGAATATGTATGAACTTTCCAATTTGTAAGTCGCTCTGGATAAGAGCGTCTGCTAAATGACTTGAATGTAAATGTAAATGTTCCTGAGTGGCCGAGTTACAGTTTTGACTTAAATCTAAATGAAAATATATGGCAAGACCTGAAAATGGTTGTCTAGAAATGATCAATTTGACAGAACTTGAAGAATTTTGAAAAGAATAATGGGTAAATTATGCCCAATCCAGGTGTGGAAAGCTCATAGAGACATACCCAGAAGGTATGCTTCTACAAAATATTGACTAAGGGGTGTGAATACTTATGGGAATTAGATATTTCTGTATTTCAAAATCAATTGAATCCATTTTGAATTCAGGCTGTATCACCAAAAATATGGGGGAAAAGTCAAGGGAAGTGCATATTTTTTTAAGGCACTGTACACTTCCTCAAAATAGTCAGAATTAATCTAAGATAACTCAAGAAATCTGTCAGTAATATTGACGTTTTTGCCCGAGGTCTTAGTTGTGAAATTTCAAATCTAACTTAGATGTTTGGTGCAGTATTTCTCATGTAAAAAAATTGCATTACAATGATGTGTCTCATTATCAACAAACACTTCATTGAATAATCCCTACTGTTCAAATAAATTGTATTTATCACATGCGCCGACCTTACTGTGAAAGGCTTACTTACGAGCCATAACCAGTTTTTAAAAAGTTAATAAGAAAAATTTGCTGAATATACATAAGGAAAAATAGTAGCACAATAAAAATAACAATAACGAGGATATATACAAGGGGTACCGGTACCAACTCAATGTGCAGGGGTACGGGATAGTCGAGATAATGTAATATGTACATGTACAGTGCATTCGGAAAGTATTCAGACCCCTTGACTTTTTCCACATTTTGTTACATTACAGCCTTATTCTAAAATGGATTAAATCAATAAAAAAATGCTCATCAATCTACCCACAATACTCCATAATAACAAAGCGAAAACAGGTTTTAATATTCTTTTTGAGAATGCATTATAAATAAAAAACAGAAACACCTTATTTACATAAGTATTCAGACCCTTTGCTATGAGACTCGAAATTGAGCTCAGGTGCATCCTGTTTACATTGATCATCCTTGAGGTGTTTCTACAACTTGATTGGAGTCCACCTGTGGTAAATTCAATTGATTGGACATGATTTGAAAAGACACACACCTGTCTATACAAGGTCGCACAGTTCACAGTGCATGTCAGAGCAAAAACCAAGCCATGAGGTCGAATGAATTGTCCGTAGAGCACCAAGACAAGATTGTGTTGAGGCACAGAAAAATACCAAAAAATATCTGCAACATTGAAGGTACCCAAGAACAGAGTGGCCTCCATCTTTCTTAAATGGAAGAAGTTTGGAACCACCAAGACTCTTCCTAGAGCTGGTCGCCCGGCCAAACTGAGTAATCCGGGGAGAAGGGCCTTTGTCAGGGAGGTGATCAAGTACCCGATGGTACCTCTGACAGAGCTCCAAAGTTCTTCTGTGGAGATGGGAGAACCTTCCAGAAGAACAACCATCTTCGCAGGACCCCACCAATCAGGCCTTTATGGTAGAGTGGCGGAAGCCACTCCTCAGTAAAATGCACGACACACTTGGAGTTTGACAAAAGGCACCGAAAGGACTCTCAGGCCATGAGAAACAAGATTCTCTGGTCTGATGAAACCAAGATTGAACTCTTTGGCCTGAATGCCAAGCGTCACGTCTGGAGGAAACCTGGCACCATCCCTACGGTGAAGCATGGTGGTGGCAGCATCATGCTGTGGGGATGTTTTTCAGCAGCAGGGACTGGGATACTAGTCAGGATCGAGGGAAAGACAAATGGAGCAAAGTACAGAGAGATCCTTTGGTGAAGACCAAAATGAACAAAAATGTCACAAAATGTCATCATAATATACGCAGAAACTGTTCCGAACTGTTTCGGATGGGAAGCATGCGGAGGCCTTTAGACTTAATTTATGTAGAGAAATATGTTTCATACATGTAGTTATACATGAATCCACAAGAGGGCAGGCTAACCTACAAAATCAATGTAACCCTTTTTGAATTCAGTCTGTAACACAAAATGTGGAATAAGTCAAGGGGTATGAATACTTACTGAAGGCACTGTATATTATACTAAGAAACGGTTTGGTTCAGTTCCATTTCAAACCAGTAAATATAATTTACATTTGTTACAGTCTATAATGTAGCATTTGGTGTCATCAAGCATTAGTTGTCAATCAATATGATTATCTGATTACTAAGTGTGGGATGATCATAATAAAACATTTATCTCACCCCAATTTCTGTAGAAGAGATCGAGGTGGACGTGGAAAGCACTGAGTTCTCCCATGGAGAGTTGGACAGTATCAGCACCAGTGGCTGCAGTGACTTGGATGACCACAGCAGTCGGCAGAGCTTGGCCAGCGACGAGGGCTACTCCACCTGCAGTCTTAAACAGACCTTTTCCTCCTAAGAACCAGCCTGAAGCTCCTCATCCACAGCTGCAGTCTAAACTGGCCTTCTACTAAGAACCAGCCTAAAACTCCACTCCACCTGCAGTCTATAACTGGTACTGTACAAAGAACCAGCCTGAAGTTCAACTCCTCTTGAAGTTTAAAACTGGACCACTCTTATTAATCAGCCTAAAAATCAACCACCTGCAGTCTAAACTAGCCTTCTCCTCCCAAGAACCAGTAGTTTAAAGCTAAACCCCACCTGCAGTTTTAAAGTGGACTAATCCTACTACAACAACTGTAAATCTTGCCCCTGATGTGGGCGACTGCACTTACAGTCTAATGTTACCTGTATCCTCCTAAAACCAGCACAAAAACCACAAAACCAGCCAGAAGCTCACCAGTGCCACTTTCCCCCCCACTTTGGAAACCTCTAGCAGATGACCCTCTAATAAAAAAAACTATTCTCATCAATCACCAAGCAGGTCAGTCGCGCTTCTATATCTGCACTCCAAACCGGTTCTCTAATACGGTACCTACAGGTTGAATAAACCACAATTACACCTGAAATCTTTGACACAAGTCACCAATGTTATTCCTAATTTATTAGAATATAATTGAGAAATGTAGTATTTATTTTTCCAATATTTATTGTGTTGTACTGTATGTCTTGGTCACACTTGAATTATTATTTAGATGTGTTGACAAATGTAAAGTTAAGTCTGTTGTGGTTTTGAACTGAGCATTGTTTGACAAGTTATCCCAGACAAAAGCTAGTGCAATGGTACAGGACAGGCTAAAAGTATCACTCAGTGGCCTCTTTTGTGAGATGATTGACATCAATCCCCCTTGAGATTTCAAAAAGTAATATTGTTTGTATACGGTAGGCAGCTATAAGCTATCCCGCACTTCCCAAGCACAATTCTGAAGCAATAACACTTATTGACAGTTATGTCAACTCTTGAGTTGGCTGTTTTTGGCACACAATTTTGTCCGTCCAACACCACTTGCTTGTTTTGTATGCAACTTCAATAGATGTATTAATTACAAATAGTAATCAATGGTAAGATAAAATGGCTGTAAAAGTTGGAACAAAAAAGTAATGGTGCATGTGTATTGAATGTAACTTTCAATTGTATTGTCATGTGCTTTGGATTGACCCGTTTTGAGAGCTCATGTCTTTGTAGCATGAACAATAGCACATGGCAGAATGTAATTTGAGTTTTGAATCACATCCTTATTTAGTAACTTATTTTTTGTATTGTAGTTGAGAAGCATTCCAAAGTTAAAACCCTGAAGCTGTATATTTTGAGTATTTGTCTACAAAAATCACACTGCAAGACTATTCCACTAACCAAATTGGACATTTCATCGTATGACCATACCCATATTTTTGTGGTACAACTAAAAAGATTATCACCACCAACTGTGTCTTAACGTGGCTAAATTGACTCTTGCACAGGTTTCTTAGTTCCAGGAATTTATTCAATGTCAGTTTTGGGTAATTTGTCAAATGCATTTTGAAAAAGACTTGGACTAAGAAAGTGTCTCTGAACACTCTCCTGTGCTAAATCAGCCATCAAAGGTGACTTTTACAAAGAATATATTGCTGGTCCCCTGCTACTATTTTGTGTGGTTCATGGTAATGGTCCCTTGAAAACTTGATCAATAAACCTCTACCACCATATGTACCTATACAGTGTTCCGTTATTCCTTGTTATTGTGGTGTCCAAAGCTATAAGATATATACTCTTCATGATTGAAATCATGTATTCTCTATACAATACATTTATATCTGCAGATTGCACACTTATGCACAAGCACCATAGACAAAACCTCACAATAAATCACACAAACATGAAGGTTTAATAGGAGAATCCACAACTTATCCCTGATTTTAATTTTAAAAAAAAGCTTATCACCAGCAGTGGCATAAGGTCATTGACATACATCACAGAACAAAGATGGTAAAAAATACATTAGTGCCATCTGGAGGAACTGTGTTAAACAACATTCAGTACCAATATGAAACATTCTTCAGACTTAAGTTAAGGCCCAAGTTCAGGGAAAAATGAGAGGAACATCTTACCTCTAAACAAAAAACACTATTTGTTTCCCTGTAAATGTACAAAACTGAGATGTAAAATTAGCTTTATGACTTGCTTTAAAAAAAGGGTCTTATCACTAAATTGTAAAAATGTATATTATAGTCTAGTTCAACCTGATAAATCTATAATAAATGTGTAACATTGAAAACATGGAAATAGTTTTTTGGCCTTTGTTGCATTCAGAAGGACAAAGCAACCCAGACTCATTTCACCACAACCATTATTTGTGCTGCAACTCCATTACAGTGGTAATTTATTTTATTAAGAATTCTGCTGTTCTATGTGATATACTGGTAAGGACAATTTCCCAATGAGGCAACCAATGGTGAGCAAGCAATTTGTTTCAAATCTCCTTTACTGGGGTAACCCAAACCATAAAAACACAACGGTAAGCAATGATCTTGCTACTATACAATAGGATACTTTTACACCAAGATAAAATGTTCGGTCACTGTGGCATTAGATGCCTGACGTTATATTTGGATGTGTCGTGATACGTGGTCATAGGTTTGTCTGCAATGCCACATGTTCCTACTCCCACCTTTCCGTTTACACTCTCCGGCGATGCAAATATACTCCTCTTCACCTGCAACGGACAATGGAAATCTCAGTAAATTGTTACATCTCTAAACCTAAAAAGATAAATGACAACATAAACAATATAAAACCATATAATGGTACATGTGATGGTACTTCTCCTGCGAAAAAGCAACAGCTGAAAATGTGCAAATAACATTTGAAAAGTTACTTCGTTTTACACGAAGCGCAGACAGTCATCTTGATTTCATATGAATTTAAGATGGTAATACCTCTGCAATTTTTTAAGTCATGTCCCCCTCCATCCTTAAATAGACTTATTTAGGAATATTCAACACAATGACGTTGTTAGAATTTTGATTACAAACCGATCGTGTTATAAGAAGTCTTAGGAAGACATGTCACTTTCTCCCCTGCCCTTCCTTCACATGAGAGTTCGCTGCCCATCTGATTATAGCCCATCGAAACTACAGCTAAACCAACTTCACACAGACATTTTATTTTACTTAACTAGGCAAGTCAGTTAAGAACAAATTCTTATTTACAATGACGACCTACACCGGCCAAACCCGGACGACGCTGGGACAATTGTGTGCCGCCCTATGGGACTCCCAATCATGGCCGGTTGTGATACAGCCTGGATGTAACCTAAAGACAAGATTAAATTGACAGAAGTCTGATGGGTGACCATATTATCAATTGTCAATGAAGAAACTGATGAACAGCGAGGCATGTGTAATTGACAAAGAGAACAGAGCTTACCAAAAAGCTACTTTTCCAAATCATTTTACAGAGAGGTTCATGCAGCTCAGATTAATATTACCCATCAGAGAGCATATCTATGGTTTAAAAAAAACTAACTTTTCACAAAACTCAAATTTGAGTGGATGGGCTGTATTTCTAAAGATAACTTTTACCATGAATAACTAGAAATCCATGCTTTCACCATGTGAGCACTCCCTGCAACATATTGCCTAGGCTACAAAGCAATGATTGGTAACATGACACTTAAAATATGCTATTCTGTTCTTTTAAAATGCATTGTCTTAGGATCATGTGGAATAATACTGTGAAAATCATAATGCCCTTTTAGCGTAAGAGCTGTTTGAAAAGACCACCTGATATTTCAGATTGTTTTGGTGGGATGGAGTTTTGGCCTGCCTGGTGACATCAACAGGCAGTAAATGAGTTAATCAACCAATACGAAAGAGCTCCAAACCTCTCTGCCAATAACAGCTCATTTCTAGTTTTCCCCTCCCACTCAGACATACCTAACAAAATTCTTTCTTGAGAAATTGCTCTTTGCTAAGACACTATTTTTGAACATTTTAACTGAAATCACAGTAATATCGTTAATTAATTAACGACTGCATTGGACATTTAAGACATGCCAAAAAAAATGGATTTCTTTGCGATGGATATAACACTGAATTGTGGCGTTTGTGTTAACGTTTTTAATGTACAGGAACTCAAGTCTGTTTGTTCACCCGACCTAGAATACCTCAATCAAATGCCGACCGCATTACCTCCTGAGAGAATTATCTTCGGTCATCATCACAGCCGTGTATATTCCCCTCAAGCCGATACCATGATGGCTCTCAAGGAACTGCACTGGACTTTGTGCAAACTGGAAACCGCATATCCTGAGACCGCATTTATTGTAGCTGCATTTATAAAGCAAATCTGAGGAAAACACTAGCAAAGTTCTATCAACACGTCGCCCACTCCAGTCGTGCTTCAGAAACTATCGACCATTGCTACTCTCCCTTCGGGGTAAGCTACAAGATCCTGCCCCACCCTCCCTTCGGCAAATCAGATCACACCTACATCCTGCTCCTCCCTTCCTATAGGCAGAAACTCAAACAGGAAGTACCAGTGGTAAGGTCTGTTCAATGCTGGTCTGACCAATCGGAATCCATGCTTCAAGATTGTTTTGATCACATGGACTGGGATATGTTCCAGGTTGTCTCTGAGAATAACATTGACACAGTGACTGAGTCCGTCAGGAAGTGTATAGGGGATGTTGTTCCCACTGACGATTAAAACCTATTAAAACCAAAAACCGTGGTTAGATGGCAAGACACTGACGTCTTGCTCCCGTACATGCTAAACACCTTCTTCACCCGCTTCGAGGGAAACACAGTGGGTCACCACTGCTCCTGTGGACTGTGAGCTCTCGTTCTCCATGGCCGACGTGAGTAAGACATTTAAGCATGTTAACCCTCACAAGGCTGCTGGCCCAGACGGCATCCCTAGCCGCGTCCACAGAGCATGCACAGACCAGCTGGCTGGAATGTTTACAGACATATTCAATATCTCCCTATCCCAGTCTGTTGTCCCCACTTGCTTCAAGACATCCACCATTGTTCTTGTAACCAAGAAAGCAAAGGTAACTAAATGATTATTACCACGCTGCACTCACTTCTGTCATCTTGAAGTGCTTAGAGAGGCTAGTTAAGGATCATATCACCACCTTAACCAACACCCTAGACCCACTGCAATTTGCATATCGCCCCAAAAGATCCACGGATGACGCAATCACCATCGCACTGCACACTGCCCTATCCCATCTGGACAAGAGGAATACCTATGTAAGAATGCTGTTCATAAACTACAGCTCAGCATTCAACAACATAGTACCCTCCAAGCTCATCATTAAGCTCGGGGCCCTGGGTCTGAACCCCACCCTGTGCAACTGGGTCCTGGACTTTGACAGGCAGCCCCCAGGTGGTGAAGGTAGGCAACAACATCGCCACTACACTGATCCTCAACACCAGGGCCCCCACAAGGGTGCGTACTCAGCCCCCTCCTGTTCCAACTCAAAAATCAAGTTGACGACACAACAGTGGTAGGCCTGATTACCAACAAATACAAGACAGCATACAGGGAGGAGGTGAGGGCCCTGGCGGAGTGGTGCCAGGAAAATATCCTCCCTTCAACAAAACGAAGGAGCTGATCGTGGACTTCAGGAGATAGCAGAGGGAGCACGCCCCCATCCACATCGACGGGGCCACAGTGGAGGAGGTGAAAAGCTTCAAGTTCCTCGGCGTACACGTCACTGACAATCTGAAATGGTCCACACAGATAGTGTAGTGAATTTCTTCAGGCGGCTGAAGAAATTTGGCTTGGCCCCTAAGATCCTCACAAACTTTTACAAATGCACCATTGAGATCACCGTCTGGTATGCAGTCTACCCATAGAGCACCAGGGGCACACTATCTGCGCTCCAGGACATTTACAGCACCTGGTGTCACAGAAAGACCAAGGAGATCATCAAGGACCTCAGCCAACCAAGCCATGGCCTGTTCACCCCGTTACCATCCAGAAGGCAAGGTCAGTACAGGTGCATCAAAGCTGGGGCTGAGAGACTGGAAAAACAGCTTCTATCTCAAGGCTATCAGATTGTTAGACAGTGACAACTAGCCAGCGGCCTGAATTTTAGTCACCATCACTAGACGGCTACCACCTGGGCACTCTACCATGCACCTTAGAGGCTGCTGCCCTATGTACATAGTCATGGAACACTGGTCACTTAAAAAAATGTTTACATACTGTTTTACCCACTTCATATGCATATACTGTATTCTAGTCAAGGCCTATCCTATTTAACTATTGCTGTACATATACTATTCTTCAAATGTACTACATATTCTATTCATATTGTCTCTTCATCCCATAACCACTAACACTACAGCATTGCTCTTCCTAATATTGCTTAATTCCATTCTTTTACTTTTTAGATTTGTGTGTATTATTGTGTATTGTTAGCTATTACTGCACTGTATTTCGCTACACCCTCAATAACATCTGCTAAATATGTGAATGCGACCAATAACCTTTGATTTGATTTAGAACAAACTAATGAAAATGCTTTTGTATTCTTTGGGGGGGGAAATGCATATTCCAATGTTACCTAAGATCTTCATAAACACAACCAAAGCACTATTTTTGCAATAGAATATATGAAATGTATTTATTAGACTGTTAGGATGTTATTGGCTCAGAACGGGGTGGCTCAAGGCCCGGCATTTCTAGTGTGTAAAGTAGATGAATATGCGAATGAATGAATATACCTGTCCTTTCTTGTTCTTGTTATAGGCCTTGTTGTTAAAACTCTGCCACTTGGATTTCTGGTCTTCTCGCTCCTGTTCCAGCTCCTTCATCCTCAGCACCTTCTTCTGGGCCTTCTTCTTCTTGTACTCCCTCTGGTCTGCTATCTGCTCCTTCCTGTCATGGCGCACACACCCACACACAAAATTAAGATTTTAGATCAGCCATGGACTCTTCTGGACATCAAGAACTGGAAACAAGTGAAACTCCTGACCCAACACAGGACCTATTTAATTAACATATACGCTGTCTCTCCTACCTAGACTTGGATTTCCCGTCATCCTCAGAGTGCTTGCCCTCCTCGGCAGGCTTGAGGTTCTGCAGTGGCACCACCTCTGCGTTCCCGTAGCCGGAGAAGGTGATGGCCGCCGTGCCGTTCTCGCCGTCTATCTCCTCAATCTCAGCTTCATACACCCTGTCAAAGAATCCCGGCTGTAAGCAGGTGAGTACAAGCAAGACTCAAGCCCTTCTACACAATTATAAAGAATTACAGATTTTGAGAGTGTCTGTTATTGTTCTTATTCATGGGCTAGGCCCTTCTTGCAAAATAGTCTTGTCATGTCTATCACTGCTTCACATACATCTGAATAGTGTAGGTCAAATGAAGTCAAGACCCTATATGTGCAAGCAAGACGAACAAAGATGACATTGTAAAATTGGTAACGAAACAGTTGAATATTCAGGTTGACTATGGACTGAGGAGCTTCTGGGTGATACTCACTGTCCATCCTTACTCCACGCAGTCATACACCTGTCCCCAACGCTCCACCTATGTTTCAGGGGGGCTGCATCTGAGCTGTTGGCACTAGCAGTACCTTCGGAGGGCTGCGACGTCAGGAGGTCTTTTGTTAAGTCTATGACTTCCTGTGAAGGATACGTAATTGAGGTCATTCAATTCCTGGATAATAATCACATTAGACAACAGACACACTAAGAAACATATTGACACTTAATGATGTACAAATGATGTAAAATCTCAAATGTTCATGGCCAATACAGGTGACACATGGCCAACTAGTTACCGATAAGTCTTTCTGTAATTTGAGAAGGTCTTCATTTTCAGGGTCGGTTGATAAGGCGGCTTCCACTTGTTGCAACTGTGCTTTGTAGCTGCCTAACTGTTTCAACAAATCCTCTGACATCTGAAAATTCACAATGAAAGAGAGGGCAGGGGGGTAAAACGATACAATTGAAACAAAGCAATGACAGCAAATAACAAGCACACATAGCCTAATAACATCATTAAGTGTTGCACATCATAGAGAATTGTTACTAGAGGTCGACCGATTATGATTTTTCAACGCCGATACCGATTATTGGAGGACCAAAAAAAGCAGATATTTGTAATAATATAATATATATTTGTAATAATGACAATTACAACAATAGTGACTGAACACTTTTATTTTAACTTAATATAATACATAAATTACATATATTTAGTCTAAAATAAATAATGAAACATGTTCAATTTGGTTTAAATAATGCAAAAACAGTGTTGGAGAAGAAAGTAAAAGTGCAATATGTGCCATGTAAAAAAGCTAACGTTTAAGTCCCTTGCTCAGAACATGAGAACATATGAAAGCTGGTGGCTCAATATTCCCAGTTCTTCAATACACCCAGTTAAGAAGTTTTAGGTTGTAGTTATTTTAGGAATTATAACATGTCAACTATTTCTCTTTATACCATTTGTATTTCATATACCTGTGACTATTGGATGTTCTTATAGGCACTTTAGTATTGCCAGCCTAATCTCGGGAGTTGATAGGCTTGAAGTCATAAACAGCGCTGTGCTTCAAGCATTGCTAGGAGCTGCTGGCAAACGCAGTAAAGTGCTGTTTGAATGAATGCTTACGAGCCTGCTGCTGCCTACCATTGCTCAGTCAGACTGCTCTATCAAATATCAAATCAAAGACTTAATTATAATATAATAAACACACAGAAATATGAGCCTTAGGTCATTAATATGGTCAAATACGGAAACTATCATTTCGAAAAAACAAAACATTTATTCTTTCAGTGAAATACAGAACCGTTCCGTATTTTATCGAACAGGTGGCAAACCCAAGTCTAAATATTGCTGTTACATTACACAACCTTCAATGTTATGTCATAATTATGTACAGTTCTGGCAAATCAATTATGGTCACATAGTTCACAATGATCCAGGTGGCCCGAACTGTTGCATATACCATGACACAATTTCCCTAGTTAATATTGCCTGCTAACATGAATTTCTTTTAACTAAATATGCAGGTTTAAAAAATATACTTCTGTGTATTGATTTTAAGAAAAGGCATTGATGTTTATGGTTAGGTACATTTGTGCAACGACTGTGCTTTTTTCACGAATGCGCTTTTGTTAAATCATCACCTGTTTGGCGAAGTTGAAGTAGGCTGTGATTCGATGATAAATTCACAGGCAGCGCATTGATTATATGCAACGCAGGACAAGCTAGTTTAACTTAGTAATATCATCAACCATGTGTAGTTAACTAGTGATTATGTGAAGATTGATTGTTTTTTTTATAAGATAAGTTTAATGCTAGCTAGCAAAGTATCTTGGCTTCTTGCAGCCACAAGGTCCTTTTGACGCTGCACTCACGTAACAGGTAGCCAGCCTGCCACAGTTTCCTCATGGATTGCAATGTAATCGGCCATAATCGGCGTCCAAAAAGGCCGATTACCGATTGTTATGAAAACGTGAAATCGGCCCTGCCGATTAATCGGTCGACCTCTAATTGTTACGTTACCTAACAAAGGGCAAAAGGGCTCTGTGGATAAAAGCTGTTTAGCTTTCATACTAGCTGTGTGATCAAGCTGTCCGTAGCAAATGTGAGCAAGACCTTTAAGCAGGTCAACAGCCATGAAGCTGCAGGGCCAGACGGATTACCAAGATATGCGCGGGCCAACTGGCAAGTGTCTTCACTGACATCGTCAACCTCTCCCTGACTGAGTCTGTAACACCTACATGTTTCAAACAGACCACCATAGTCCCTGTACCAAAGAAAGCGAAGGTAACATGCCTAAATGATTACCGCCCCATAGCACTCAGTAGATATGAAGTGCTTTGATAGGCTGGTCATGGCTCACATCAACACCATCAACCCAGAAACCCTAGACCCACTACAATTCGCATACCGCCCCAACAGATCCACAGATGACACAATCTCAAATCGCACTCAACACTGCCCTTTCCCACCTGGACAAAAGGAATACCTATGTGAGAATGCTGTGCATTGACTACAGCTCAGCGTTCAACACCATAGTGCCTACAAAGCTCATCAAGCTAAAGACCCTGGGACTAAACACCTCACTTTGCAACTGGATCCTGGACTTCCTGACGGGCAGCCCCAGGTGGTAAGGTTAGGCAACAACACATCTGCCAAGCTGATCCGCAACACTGGGGCCTCTCAGGGGTCCACGCTTAGTCCTATAATCCCTGTTCACCCACAACTGCATGGCCAAGCACGACTCCCAACACCATCAACTTTGCTGACGACAACAGTGGTAGGCCTGATCACCGACAACGATGAGACAGCCTATAGGGAGGTCAGAGACCTGGCAGTGTGGTGCGAGGACAACAACCTCTCCCTCAATGTGATACAGACAAAGGAGCTGATTGTGGACTATAAGAAAAGGAGGGCCGAACAGGCCCCCATTAACATGGACGAGAATGAAGTGGAACGCGTCGAGGGCCGAACTTCGACGAGACTGAAGTGGAACGTGTCGAGAGTTTCAAAGTCCTTGGTCTCCACATCACCAACAAACTATCATGGTCCAAACACACCAAGGCAGTTGTGAAGAGGGCACGACAACACCTTTTCCCACTCAGGCCTGAGAAGATTTGGCATGGGTCCCCAGATCCTCAAAAGGTTCTACAGCTGCACCATCGAGAGCATCCTGACCGGTTGCATCACCGCCTGATATGGCAACTACTCGGCATCTGAACATAAAGGCGCTAGAGGGTAGTGAGTACAGCCCAGTACATCACTGGGGACAAGCTTCCTAACATCCAGGACCTACATACTAGGCGATGGGTATCAGAGGGAGGCCCAAAAAAATCATCAAAGACTCCAGTCACCCAAGTGATTATTCTCTCCACTACCGCCCAGCAAGCAGTAACGAGACGCTAAGTCTAGGATCAAAAGGCTCCTTAACAGTTTCTACTCCCAAGCAATTAGACTGGTGAACAATTAATCAAATGTCCACCCAGACAATTTACATTGACCCCCCTTAGTTTTTACACTGCTGCTACTCGCTATCTATCGTCTATGCATAGTCACAAATTACCTCGATTAACCTGTACCCCTGCATATTGACTCTGTACCGGTACCCCCTGTATATAGCCTCATTGTTATGTAATTTTCTTGTGTTACTTTTTGACTTGATTATTTTACTTTATTTCTTGAACTGCATTGTTGGTTATGGGCTTGTAAGGAAGCATTTAATGGTAAGGTCTACACCTATTGTATTTGGTACATGTGACAAATAAGATTTGATATAGGAAAGGGCCTTCCCCAAACTATTGCCACAAAGTTGGAAGCACAGAATAGTCTAGATCATTGTATGCTGTAGCGTTAAAATTTCCCTTCACCGGAACTAAGGGGCCTCACACGAACTATGAAAAACAGCGCCAGACCATTATTCCTCCTCCACCAAACTTTCCAGTCAGGCAGGTAGCACTCTCCTGGCATCCGCCAAACCCAGATTTGTCCGTCAGACTGCCAGAAGGCGAAGCATGATTCCTCACTCCAGTGAACGAGTTCCCACTGCTCCAGAGTCCAATGGTGGCGAGCTTTAGACCACTCCAGCCAAGGCTTGGCATTGCACATGGTGATCTTAGGCTTGTGTGCGGCTGCTTGGCCATGGAGACCCATTTCATGAACAGTTTTTGTGCTGATGTTGCTTCGGTAGAGTGTTGCAACCGAAGACAGACGATTTTTAGGTGTTACGCACTTCAGCACTCCCATTATGTGAGTTTGTGTGGCCTACCACTTCTCGTCTGTTGCTCTCAGATGTTTCCACTTCACAATAACAGCACTTACAGTTGCCCGGGGCAGCTCCAGCAGGGTAGAACTTTTACAATCTGACTTGTTGGAAAGGTGGCATCCTATGACTATGCCATTTTACAGTCACTGAGCTCTTCAGTATGGGCTACTGACAATGTTTGACTGTGGAGATTGCATGGCTGTGTGCTCGATTTTATACGCCGGTCAGCAACGGGTGTGGCTGAAATAGTCGAATAAACTAATTTGAAGGGGTGTCTGCATACTTTTGGCCATGTGTAGCTACACAAATTCCAGCTGGCTAGTTAGCTTAATTGGCTATCTGGCGTAACTAGTTACATTTCGGTGGAGGGTTAACGCATTTACAGCACTCGTTTCTCAGGTAACTAACGTTAGTTCTCTTTATTTCCTTACTCTTATAGGTATCAAATCTAGTTATCGACTTTCAAATACATTTCAAATAGGCATCGCTAGCAAGAATGTCAGCTAACTAACGTTACCGCTAGATAGCTAAAGTTAGTTAATTTGTAGGCCATCATCACAACACAGTGACATTTTTGCAAAATAAAACACATTCAAAACGGCTAAATGTTCATTAATAATCTTACCTTTCTGTATTTGTTTCAACTGAATAAATAACGATATTCAGATTTGACTGAAATAGGTTCTCATA
The DNA here is from genome assembly GCF_002910315.2 of Salvelinus sp. IW2-2015. NCBI lineage: Eukaryota > Metazoa > Chordata > Actinopteri > Salmoniformes > Salmonidae > Salvelinus > Salvelinus sp. IW2-2015. The sequence continues at coordinate 39,515,186 of NC_036858.1, forward strand.
AATCAGCAAAAATAAATATCTTAAAAATAAACCGGAAATGTCGATTATTTCTTATAACATGTTATTCTCGCGATAGTAGTCTGCCAAAGTGTAATATCGCTATTTGTCAGCAGATGGGGCTTTATCCCAATAAATTCTGTCCATGGTACTTAAAATGGACAATTGGTATTTGAATCGACACTAACGAATTCACTGTAAAAGGTCAACTCTGACTGTAACTCATAGGGTGTGTTCGTAAATTGTCTCCAGTGTGTCAGAGTACGCTCTGGGTCGGTCGTAAATTCAATCTTTTCCCGTTCGTAAATTAAGAGTGATTCACTCTCGGTGTACGCACTGGACGCTCTGGTGGAGGAGTAGGGTTGATCAGAGCGTTTTGACCTCACAACGGCAGTCAGCTAAATTTGGCTAGCTGCTAGCTACTTCCAGACACAAATGAGCAACACAACGAGAGAACACCTCACGCTGACCATTGTACTTACCCTAGCAGAGGTGGTCAGGCTGTTTTCATGTTACCTAGAGCATTGGTGACTGTAACTGCAGCTGAATGACGTTTATTTTTTTTGCTGACTATGGACACCGATCATATTCAGCGGTGTTGTGTGTATGTAAATTCATCAGTTATTCTGCGCTATGGCACATTCAGACAAGAGTGCTCAGAAGTCGGAGTAGATAGCCAGAGTGAATTTACGAACGCACAGTTATTCTATAATATGTTGGGTGCATTCGTAACTTCCAGTTGGAGTGCCAGAGTGCGCTCTGGGCGTTAGGAATTCAGAGCGTTGCCAGATTGTCCGTTTGTAAATTCAGAGCATTGTCAGATTGTCCATTTGTAAATTCAGAGTGTTTCGCTCCAGGAGCACCCAATCTAACTGGCTAAAGTTGGCTAGCTTGTTAGTAGCTACCTCCAGAAACAAATGAGAGAGCACCTTTCTCTGACCATTTTACTCCACTAGCAGAGCTGGTTAGGCTGTTTTCATGTTATCTAGAGCGTTAGTGTTAACTGTGCTGTTTTTTTGCCAACGTTTACTGACACCGGTCATATTTGACCAGTGTTGCAGGTTCGTAAATTCATAAGTTATTCTGCACTGTGGCACACTTAGACGAGAGTACTCTAAAGTCACAGTAGATAGCCAGAATGAATTTACAAACGCATCATTAAATAAGAGCCGTCAGTATGTCTTCAACAAGTCATATAAGGGTGTGTTCGTAAATTGCCTCCAGTGTGTCTGTTACGTAAAGTAAATTCAGAGCATTGTCAGATTGTCTGTTCATAAATTCAGAGTGTTTTGCTCTCAGTGTTCAGAGCGCACACTGGACGCTCTGGCTGAGGAGAATGGTTTACTGACACAAGTCATATTCAATGGGTGTTGCACCTTCGTAAATGAATCAGTTATTCTGTGCTCTGGCACACTCAGAAGAGAGTGCTCTGAAATCGGAGTAGATTAGAGTGCATAATAATATATGAAGCTATTATTTAGGCCTACTGTTTGCAGCAATTAACTTAGGCTACTTGCTGTCATTAGCATTTTTTAAGATGAAAATAAGTCATTTACAAGACGCTCTTATCCAGAGAGCCTTACAGGAGCCATTAGGGTTAAGTGCCTTGCTCAAGGGCAAATCAACAGATCTTTCACCTAGTTGGCTCTGGGAATCTTGGATTAACTCAAGGTTCCTAGCGTCTCCACCGAGCCAGGTAAATCTGCTTTTAGTTTTAATGCACCGTATTACTGGAACAAAATTCAAAATGCATTTCATCTTAATGTTCTGGTGTCCTTTCAGGAAATTTCAAGTATTGATTGGTGACTTATTTGTGGAGTAATGTAACTGTTTTTCTGGGTGTTTCGTGATGGTTTATTAGTGCTTCGCATGACTGTGTTTTTGTATTTTAATGTGTATATACAGTGCATTCGGAGAGTATTCAGACCCCTTGACTTTTTCCACATTTTGTTACGTTACAGCCTTATTCTAAAATGTATTCAATAGTTTTTGAATCTACACACAATACCCCATAATCGCAAAGCAAAAACAGGTTTTTAGACACGTTTATCATATTTACATACGTTTTCAGACCCTTTACTCAGTACTTTGTTGAAGCACCTTCGGCAGTGATTACAGCCTTGAGTCTTCTTGAGTATGACGCTACAAGCTTGGCACACCTGTATTTGGGGAGATTCTTCCATTCTTTTCTGCAGATCCTCTCAAGCTCTGTCAGGTTGGATGGGGAGTGTTGCTGCACAGCTATTTTTCAGGTCTCTCCAGAGATGTTTGATCGGGTTCAAGTCCAGGTTATGGCAGGCCGACTCAAGGACCTTGAAAGACTTGTCCCGAAGCCACTCCTGCGTTGTCTTGGCTGTGTGCTTAGGGCCGTTGTCCTGTTGGAAGATTAACCTTCGCTCTAATGCAGGTTTTCATCAAGGATATGTCTTTACTTGGCTCTGTTCATCTTTCCCTCGATCCTGACTAGTCTTCCAGTCCCTGCTGATGAAAAACATCCCCACAGCATCCCCAAGGCATTTCGTTTTTTGTTTTGAATAAATTAGCAAAAATGTCTAAAAACCTATTTTCGCTTTGTCATTATGGGGTATGGTGTGTAGGTTGATGAGGGGGAAAAAATGTAATACATTTTAGAATGAGGCTGTAACTTAACAAAATGTAGAAAAAGTGAAGTATCTGAATACTTTCTGAAAGCACTGTATATATATATATATATATATATATATATATATATATATAGTTTGGGTTCAATGTGTATATTTGCGTTGTATATACAGGGTGCATTTGTAAAAGCGACCCAGGTCTCAATATGTCTTCCCTTTTAAAATAAAGGTTACATTTAAAAAAGGTATATATTGGAACCAGCGACCTTTTGGTTACTGGCTCAACAACTAGGCTACCTGAGATTATGAAATAAGATTACTAATATCTCATGTGGTTCATTAATAAACACTAGCCTAGACGTAGTCACAAAATACAAAATATATAGATATATCTGCAGAATATTTGGAATGACAAGGTATTTTGTCAATGTACAATTTGGAAAGCAACAATGAAACTCTTCTGTTGCTCCGATAGTAATTGGACCCCGCCCATTATTCCTACTAAGATATACTGACTAGGGAGATGAGGCTCAACACCATATAAAAAGCGGCAATCCCCTCCTCTGCCACATACATATCTGCTTCACCAACTACTGTTTCAGTGGCAGAGAAATATAATCCTGTCGATGCTATTCCATGCACAACGTGGGACAATTTGAAGTGTTTGAAGCTCGAAGGCAGAGGATAACGAATTACCACTTTTATCCTGAATGTGTAAATGGAGAAAACTACGTTTTTGGATGCTGGAAAACAAAGGAGTAAAACCACATTTTGAGATCATTTGTATGTGAGATTGTTGATATGACATTTTCCCCAGTGGGCAAAAATTAAAGGCTACGTTATCGTGGGACGCTTAATTAACGAATGTGCCATAATAGTGGATTGGTTGACTTATCTTGTAAGGACCCCAGCTTCATCCTTATGGGGTGTGATAACTTGACCAACAGCAACAAGACTTTGCCTGGCAGGCTCCCTTACACTGTGCAGACTTCTGTGCCTCTGACAATACTGGTGGGTATCCTTATTCTTCTCACAGTGTTCGGTAATGTCCTAGTGGTCATCGCTGTGTTCACCAGCCGGGCCCTAAGAGCCCCTCAGAACTTGTTTTTAGTGTCCTTAGCATGTGCAGACATTCTAGTGGCCACTCTGGTGATGCCCTTTTCTCTGGCTAATGAACTGATGGGATATTGGTACTTTGGTCAAGTGTGGTGTGAGATATACCTGGCCCTGGATGTTCTGTTCTGCACCTCGTCCATCACGCATCTGTGTGCCATAAGTCTGGACAGATACTGGTCAGTCACTCAAGCCATTGAGTACAACTCGAAAAGGACACCACGCAGGATCAAATGTATAGTTTTATTCGTGTGGGTGCTGGCTGCTATTATATCATTCCCACCTCTCATTTCAATGGAGAAGGAAGGGGCCAAAGAGGAGGGTCCCACATGTAAGATCAATGAGGAGAAGTGGTACATCATATTCTCCAGCACCGCCTCATTCTTCGCCCCCTGTGTGATCATGATTCTGGTGTACGTTCGAATTTACCAGGTTGCAAAGAATAGAACTAGGGCCCCTCCGGGTGAAAGGAGAAGGGAAAACAATAATCCAGATAAAAGTCAGTATGGCTTAGTTCAGCAGGACCCCCTGGAGAGAAGGAACAGAGAAGGACGTAGAGATGGAGTGGAGGAGGGTGAGGAGGTCAATGGAATCGACGTGGAGGAAGAGTGCTCCTCGTCTGATGGGAATGAGAACCAGTGCTCCATCAAAATGAAGCTGAGAAAGGGAAAGACCAAAGTGAGTCAGGTGAAACTAGAAGACCCGTCCCCTAAAGATTATGATGCACACCAGTGTGTGAAAGTGAGCCGGTGGAAAGGAAGGCAGAACAGAGAGAAGCGCTTCACCTTTGTTCTGGCTGTGGTCATGGGAGTGTTTGTTGTCTGCTGGTTCCCCTTCTTCTTCACGTACACACTCACCGCCATATGTGAGTCCTGCTGTGTCCCTGAGACATTGTTCAATTTCTTCTTCTGGTTCGGATACTGCAATAGCTCGCTGAATCCAGTCATTTACACTATTTTCAACAATGACTTTAGGAGGTCTTTCAAAAAAATCCTTTGCAAGAAGGATAGAAGAGGGCTATGAATATACTTGTTTTGGACTAGCTACTGTTTCTTGTCTGAATACAGATTTAATTGTTTACAAGTTGGAGTCATGTACAGTTTCTCATGGAAAGAAAATATACCTATTGGGAAATACTTGTTTCATCAATTTTGTACACGTGTGTCAATGTACAACAGTTTTGAGATCATTCCAATCTTTAATCCCACCACATACATTTACATGTATTTGACATTCCATGTTTATTACTTCATGCTTATGTAGTGAGGCAGCTGGCTTGTATCTCCATGGAGGATGCTTGATGTTATTATGTAGGCTATAATTCAGTCATGCATAATCGATTAGCTGTGCAGATTAACAAGGAGCATATGTATGTATAATGAATAAACATATTTAAACATGTATTCAATTTTACAGTATGTTCTATCAGTGTATGTTCGTTGGGGTACCCATTGAGTTTTAGGGGTATTGTTGTACATTAAGTAAATGTTCCAGAAAACAAATACTCAAACTTACAACACTGCACTCTAATCGTTTTCATTGCATTCTACTTATTGAATAAGGACAATCATGTTTCAAACACAACTGCGTTTCCTTCATGTACCATATTGCACAGAGGCACAGACCCAGAGGAGCCAACAGAAAGAGATAACCTGGGTTCCCACAGGGCAAGATAGACTGAATCATCTACCGTGTCCTTATCAGTAGAGAGGAAACACCATGCCAATAATCCACCCACAATCAACAGATTTTATGGTGTATACTGTATACAGTGTATTATTTTTTATAATCTTTCACGCACAGCCTGCCAATATTCATGATGCACACAAAAGAAAAAGAGGTTATCACTTTTTTTTCAAGTTAAACAGTACATTAAGTGATGGATGTTGGATTTCTGCCATCAGAGAGAAGTTAATTATGTTAGTGATGCACATGAGTCACTGCAACCCCTGTCGATGAGCCATAGCAAAATTAACTCTATTGCTCATAAATCAAAATATGCATGCAGTTGCCTTCACTTCCCTCTTTCTGGGGTCTTGCATTTACTTTATCGCCACCATTTCAGGGATCTTGAAAAAACAAAAAACAATAGAGGAACTCTATCGCCTTATCGATGTGACTGAAATAAAACGGGTGTCCCATACTATAACAGTAATTGTTCGGCTTACATTATCACATAAGTGAGAATTATGCAACATGCTGTGGAACTCTCCAAAAATTCATCACACAACATGTTCTGTTGCTCATCAGGCTAATCGGACTAGAAATGGTCTCGGTATGAAATAAGCCTTTGTATAAAAACTGATTTGAGAATGACATACTATGAACACGAGCAGGGGAATATAGCACTGAAATCAACACGAAATGGCAGAGAATCAACATGAACATGAACATTACATAAAGCCCTATTCAGGAGGGCCATTGGAACATAAGTGTATTCTGAGGAGCCATTATCTCCTTGTGTTTCATCGTCTTCTCTCAAGTGGGTGATGAAACTCTCATCAAAACAAATCGCATTGCCTTCAAAGAGCCTCCCCCCACCAAACTACCAGTGAGAACAATGCAAATGAAATGAGAGGGAAAGTATGCCTACAAGGTAATGGCTGGCACAACAATATTGAACACAGCTCAGTTCAGCTCAGCAGAAATGATAATGCTACAGTTGCAGATATCATTAAATCCTTCCCCCAAGTCAAACAAGAAACATATCAAGAGCCAAATGTTATTGGCCCTGCACTCCAAACATTAAGGTGCGTGTAATTGCATTGTGATGTAATGTTCACAGACTTATTTAGGCCGGCCTTGACGTCAGACAGTTTCTTTGATTAGGATTCTCTTTTCTTCTGTGGAAACATTAGAGGCTAGTCAATGTGTTTCCCTTTGAAATCCGTTTGCACTGGTTCTTCTAGTGTTATACTGTACAACAGAATTATGGTGGCATTCTCATTATCAGTTTAAATATGTGTTATTTCATTTGAATGTTTTTGCCAGTGAAGGAAGGCACACAGTAAAATACACACCATTAGGGATTATCATAACTCAGCTCCAACAGTCCTTTCTTATTCCAATAGATAGAATATGCCTCAGTTGCAGCAGTTCTGCTGTTTAACATTCCTGTGGTACACATACTTGGGTTTAGCCATGTAGCCAGTCTTAAAATACAACAACTATTACTCACCAGTCACCACAGATGTTAAACTATAGACCCATCTTTGATCGATTCCCACGAACCATCTGACATGTCAAATGTACACAACAAAACCCACTGGGCACAAACTGGTTGAATCAACATTGTTTCAATGTAATGTGTCATCATATTGTGACATTGCATTGGGATATAGCTACTGTTTTTGTGCGTTTTGCGCTTGAAGACCATTAAAAACAAAAACACATTTGAAACGGAAGTGGTCACACTTTCCCATCAGATTAGAGGGAAGATTTGTGTAGTCTGTAGTTTGCACCCCTCTCCCCATTGTGTTCCATCATCCTCCATCATCCTCCTCCTGAGGCAGGTGTCAGATCTGCAGGAAATGGATCACTCATGACTTTTTTACCTCTAATGTTAAAAGCCCATTCAGTTAACAAGATAGATTGCCTCCTATCAGAGTAAAGGACCAAGGGAGAGGGCAGGAGAGAGAGAGAGCGAGAGACAGATGGAGAGACATAATGAATATATTGCCTGAGAAACTCAGATCCTCTAAAGATGTAATTTGCTTGACTTCCCAAAATCTGCAGAGGATATGGAATATATCCGAAGTCATTAGCATTCATCGTGTTTAGCTTCTGGATGTTCTTAGTTCTTTTAATCAAAATAACAACCAGGAGAATAATGAAGGCATGTGCCATGCATTGCCAGCTGTGCATACATTACAATTAAACGCTTTGGTTGAGCAGTTTTTAACAGATACTAAAAAGGTTGAATGTGAATGCATGTATATTAATCTCAATTGCTCAAAGTAGTAAGAGGAAATTGTGGAAACAAAGACAGTATTTGTTGAACCTTTGACTAGATAAAGCAGTTCTTCCTACAGTTGATAAAAGTAATGCGGTCATCACAGATACGTTATGTTCTTTTAAACATGTATTTGCAAAACAATTATGGCCTTTTAACCTAAAATCACTTTGATTTAGCATCATTTCAACACTGAGTTTTTATTCTTCCTGGTTACGCTAGCACTGTAGCACTATCCTCATTGCCACACTTTCACACACATACATTTTTTCTTCTGGGTTTCCGTCAATTATTTATTTCCCTCGAACAGGGCCGCAATTTATGGCTATGACACCCAGGCTTGTATGCTTTATAAGCTGTGTATGGCAGTAGTTCCCACGATTTTCACATTGATCTCAAGTTTGTCTCTCCCCATTTAACTCCCTAAGCCACATTAAGTCACAGTGATTCTGGAAAAGTCGACTGTACTGTGTCTGAAACATTGCTGGTGTAGTCAGTGCTGGAGGGGGTTTCACGCACTGAGGAGAGGGTCAAACACAATACTGAACAGGTTTAGGGGAGGACCGCCTGTAAAATTTTGAAAAAGTATGAAACCAAGGCAAAAAGTGTCAGAACACATGCCAGGAATACTGAGAGGGTAAAGCAGTGTATCGAATCAAACAAAGAACCTGCAAGACCACAACAAAGTGTAGCTGCTATTATAATTGAAATGGCTTGGAAAGGTCAACATATTGATATGAATGCCATGAGAAGAGAGGTGGATTATCATCAGCATATACTGAGCAGAAGAAAAATAAGTAGCAGGAGCGCTTCAGTTATTCCAAAACAAGTACATGTGCTCTTGGCGGGGAATAGTACTAGAAAAGCTAAAGAGAAATTTGAGGCACTTGTGTGAGTTTGTGTGAGTAATGTGTGGGCCAAGCAATTAAAAAAATTAAATACACCAACATATATCGGCTCACGCCTTCATCAGAGTTTCGGACACCCTGATGAAGGCTTAATTAAGCCAATACACATTGTTGTATACACTGAGCAGAGTTGTGCCAATATATATCATGAATAAAAAAATATTGATAATGAATTGAAAATACCGAAAATATTGAAAAATCAAATACTCATCTATGGACCATCTCTGAAAAGAGATGATTCCTGATCCTTGAGTGCACATAAGTAGATTAGTGTACATTTGATTTGATGGGCACACAGATTTATTCATTTCAGTCTTTTCTTTGTATGCAGTAGGATAGGCTACATTGTGTTGGGGCTATTGCAGTATTTGTTTTAATGTAAGGACATACAGCAAAAGTACCTCTATTGCCAAACAGTACCGTATCACTGCCAAAATTAATGAAATAGCAACAGCACGTTGATTGTGTTTTTATGTACTAGAGTTCATTTCCAATATTCTTGAGATTTAGCAGATATAACATATGGTACATTAACCATTTTCTACGCCTCTACCTCATTGATGACAAACTTATTATACACAGTGGAGATTAGAAATTCTACCACTGTAATAGCATAGTAAGTTGAAGAACTTAATGTTTGTATCTTGGCATTCCCTTCAGATTTTATCTGAATGTGATACAATGGTTAATTATATTTTTTATCTCTACAGCACAGCACCCACCTCAGGGGACAGTTCTACATAGAACCAATGCATACAGTATATTAGGTAGCATTACGGTATTGGGAATTGGATAGTCCAATCTGCAAATGAGCTGCCAAGCATAGTTTCTACTATTGAAGTGCTCATCCATCTGCTTCTCTGCTGTGTGACTGCTTGATTGAATGAAAAAGAGCACTACTAAATCAAATTAAATTGTATTTGTCACATGCGCTGAAGTAAAAAATAAAAGAGAAACAATAAAATAACAATAACGAGGCTATATACAGAGGGTACCGGTACAGAGTCAATGTGTGGGGGTTCAGGTTAGTCGAGGTAATATCTACATGTAGGTAGGGGTAAAGTGACTATGCATAGATAATAAACAGTGAGTAGCAGCGGTGTAAAAAAAAAATGGGGGGAAGACAATTCAAATTCTCGGGTAGCCATTTGATTAGCTGTTCAGCAGTCTTATGGCATGGGGGTAGAAGCTGTTAAGAAGTCTTTTGGACCTAGACATGGCGCTCAGGTACCGCTTGCCGTGTGGGAGCAGAGAGAACAGTCTATGACTAGGGTGGCTGGAGTCTTTGTCAATTTTTAGGGCCTTCCTCTGACACCGGTATAGAGGTCCTGGATGGCAGGAAGCTTGGCCCCAGTGATGTACTGGGCAGTACACACTACCCTGTGTAGGTTTTATGGGTATTATGACTCATACTGTGGTACTCGTGAGCAAACATTCCTGTAGGTGGCAGTAAATCACAAACCTTGGCTTTATACGTGTTTGAACAACATTAGCTGGCAGTATGCACCCTTTCAGTTTGCCAACTAGATGTAGTAGAAAAATATGGAGATGGCCACAATAGAGATAGCCTCAATGGCACTGCCCGTGCGCTCACAGATGCCATAATGTGACATACACTGAGTGTACAAAACATTAAGAACACCTGCTCTTTCCATGACATAGACTGACCAGGTTAATCCAGGTGACAGCCATGATCCCTTATTGATGTCACCTTTTAAATCTGCTTCAATCAGAGTAGTTGAAGGGGAGGACATGTTAAAGAAGGATTGTTAAGCCTTGAGACAATAGAGACATGGATTGTTTATGTGTGCAATTGAGAGGATGAATGGGCAAGACAAAAGATTTAAGTGCTTTTGAACCGGGTATGGTAGTAGGTACCAGGCGCACCGGTTTGAGTGTGTCAAGAACAGCAACGCTGCTGGGTTTTTCACACTCAACAGTTTCCCCTGTGTATCAAGAATAATCCACCACCCAACTTGACACAACTGTGGGAAGCATTGGAGTCTACATGGGCCAGCAGCCCTGTGGAATGCTTTTAACACCTTGTAGAGTCCATGCCCTGATGAATTGAATGTGTGCTGAGGGCAAAAAGGGGGTGCAACTGAATATTATGTTTTGTACACTCAGTATATATAAGGGCACAAGGCGAGACCCAGATGCAGACACAGGAGGCAGATGGTTTGAGTCTTTGATATTTCTTAATAATCCAAAAGGGGTAGGCAAGAGAATGGTCGTGGACAGGCAAAAGGTCAAAACCAGTTCAGAGTCCAGGAGGTACAGTGTGGCAGGCAGGCTCGAGGTCAGGGCCGGCAGAATGGTCAGGCAGGCGGGTACAGAGTCCAGAAAACAGGCAAGGGTCAAAACCGGGAGGACTAGCTAAAGAGAATAGAAAAGGCAGGAGCACAGGAAAACCATGCTGGTTTACTTGGAATATACAAGACGAACTGGCACAGACAGACAGAAAACATAGGTTTAAATACCCAGGGGATAATGGGGAAGATGGGTGAAACCTGGAGGGGGTGGAGACAAGCACAAAGGCAGGTGAAACAGATCAGGGTGTGACAGTATATATAGATGTTATCTCTAATATTCTCTCTGTTTACCAAATATGACTGCGAAAAATCTATTTGAATGGCCCACCAACTGGTAATTACTAGTGGGAAACTTGTCGATCATCCTTGAGCTCCAACTTCTCCCACATGGTGACCTCTGACCTAAATAACAGCATTTTTGGCAGCCCGCTTTTCTGATTGGCTGAGCTGGCACAAATTCATATTCAAAGTCAAACACTCTTCATCAGAGAGAGTGAGACCCGCTCTGACTCTGTCAGTCACTCAGTCGAAACAGAAAAACAGAAGGGTGGTGCTGAAAAAGTTAGAGACCAAAAAAGATCTCGAGGCCAACGTTGCTAAATGTATGAAATTAACACATTTATTTAGTAAAAGTTCTGGTTCTGCTGGGCCGAGTGCTGTGTCTGTGAGAAATGACAGATCATCTGCTGTGGTACACTTGCAATAACAAGTCTTTCGATTGGCTTTTATAAAACATAGGTAAGGCAATAGCCATCTACTAGACATTTATACCGTGCTTTTTACTAAACACAAGTCATCGTGTATTACAATAAAGGTCAATTCGTGGACTGTCTATGTATTTGTTTTATTAATGTTTATTCGCTTCTGAGTCTCAGTCTCTAACTCAGCGAGTGAGTTTATGATCTGTAGTAACAAGTGACTATGGTATTGGATTACATTACATTGCCACTGCACTGAAGGCTGGAAAGTCCCTCCTGTCTCCCACTTATTTCATTCGCTGAAAGGCCTGTCACTTCCTGGCAGAAATATACATATATYCGCACGGCACTGTCAAACGAAGCACAACACTAGTCCCGGCATTGTTCATTGACAAACACAGAATGTTGTACTGTATTTTGAATTCAGTAGAAGAAAACAGAGAGAGAGGGAAAAAAGAGACTGCCAGGTCCTTAATGTAGCCATTGGCTACAGTCTAAACATTAAGGAACTGGCAGTCTCTCTCTCTCTCCTTTTTTCTCTCTGTTTTCTTCTATTGAATTATATGCAATCTAATATTTAAACACTTATCTAAAGTGGACAAGGAGGAACACTTGAAATGCACTAATTTGAAATATGTAGTTAGGCTGTTCTAAGATATTATATAAGCCAATGTTCGTCTATAAGGCATTTATTTTGTGCTTTTCTTCTTTTTCTAATATACAATGTGTTTATTCATTTACAACTAGGATGGTTCTGGATGGAGTCTGTAATAAACCAATTATAAGGCATTTATAAATTGTGTTCACCATTTATTAATCATTACTCCCACATTAATAAAGCATTAGTAAAGTATTTCTGCAGTCCCAAATCTAAAGTGAGAGCTATTCAAACTCAGTCAAAACAGAAAATGTGTGTCAGTCTGTCTCTTGTGAAAACAGTGAACAACTTGTGAACATTTCTGAATTATAATATATACTGTGGAACAGCCTGGAGGTGTTGTAAAGGTTTGCTGCTCAATTAGCATCAAGGGACCTAACGTGTGCCAGGAAAGCATTCCCCACACCAGTACACCACCGACACCAATCTGAACCAGGCAGGATGTGTCCATGGACTCATGCTGCTTATGCCAAATCCTGACTCTGCCATCAGCATGACGCAGGAACCGGGATTAGTCAGACCAGGCAATGTTTTTCCGCTCCTCAATCGTCCAGTGTTGGTGATCGTGTGCCCACTGTAGCCGCTTCTTCTTGTTTTTAGCTGATAGGAATGGAACCCGGTGTGGTCGTCTGCTGCAATAGCCCATCCGTGACAAGGATCGACGAGTTGTGAGTTCCGAGATGCCGTTCTGCGCACCACTGTTGTACTGCGCGGTTATTTGTTTGCTTGTGGCCCGTCTATTGGCTTGCATGATTCTTGCCATTCTCCTTCCACTCTCTCTCATCATCAAGCTGTTTTCGCCCACAGGACTGCCACTGGCTGGAAGTTTTTTTGTTTGTTGCACCATTCTCTGTAAACCCTAGATGGATGTGGCAGGGCTTGCAAACTATTACGGATTACAAAAGGGAAACCCAGCCGCGAGCTTCCCAGTGAAGCGAGCCTACCAGATGAGCTAAATGTCTTCTATGGTTTCTTCGAGGCACGCAACACTGAACCATGCATGAGAGCACCAGCTGTTCCAGATGACTGTGTGATCACGCTCTCCATAACCGATGTGAGTAAGACCTTTAAACAGGTTAACATTCACAAGGCCACAGGGCCAGACAGATTACCAGGACACGTATTCAAGCAGACCACCATAGTCCCTGTGCCCAAGAACACCAAGGTAGCCTGCCTAAATGACGACCGCTCCGTAGCACTCACGTCTGTAGCCATGAAGTACTTTGAAAGGCTGGTCATGGCTCACATCAACAGCATCATCCCAGACACCCTAGACCCATTACAATTCGCATACCGCCCCAACAGATCCACAGATGACACAATCTCCATTGCACCTTTCCCATCTGACCTTTCCCATCTGGACAAAAGGAACACCTATGTGAGAATGCTGTTCGTGGACCACAGCTCAGCGTTCAACACCATACTGCCCTCAAACCTCATCATCAAAGCTCATAAGCTAAATACCTCCCTCTGAAACTGGATCCTGGACATCCTGACGGACCGACCCCAGGTGATAAAGGAAGGCAACAACACATCTGCCACGCTGATCCTAAATACGGGGGCCCCTCAGGGGTGTGTGCTCATCCCCTCCTGAACTCCCTGTTCACCAGGACTGCATGGCCACTAACGACTCCAACACCATCATTACGTTTATTGACGACACAACTGTGGTAGGACTGATCACCGACAACGATTAGACACCCTACAGGGAGGACGCCAGAGACATGGCAGTGTGGGCAGTGTGGTGCCAGGACAACAACCTTGTGCTCAACGTGAGCAAGACTAAAAAGCTGATCGTGGACTACAGGAAAAAGGGGTCAGAGTACGCCCCGATTCACATCAATTGAGCTGTAGTGGAGCGTGTCGACAACCTCAAGTTCCTTGGCGTCTACATCACTAACAAACTCTCACAGTCCAAACACACTAAGACAGTCGTGAAGAGGGCACGACAATGCCTATCGAGAGCATCCTGAATGGTTGCATCACCGCTTGGTATGGCAACTGCTCGCCATCCGACCGCAAGCCGCTACAGAGGGTAGTGCGTACAGCCCAGTACATCTGGGGCCAAGCTTCCTGCAAGCTTCCTGCAATCTGCTCCCGAGTGGCGCAGTGGTCTAAGGCACTGCATCTCAGTGCTAGAGGCATCACTACAGACACCCTGGTACGAATCCAGGCTGGTACGAATCCACCCTGGTACAACACCCTGGTATCCACCCTGGTACGACACCCTGGTACGAATCCAGGCTGTATCACAACCGGCAGTGATTGGRCCAGTGTCATCCAGGTTTGGCCGGTGTAGGCCATCATTGTAAATAAGAATTTGTTCTTAACTGACTTGCCTAGTTAAATTAAGGTTAAATTTAAAATACAATAAAATCCAGGACCTCTATGCCAGGCAGTGTCAGAGGAAGGCCTTAAAAATTGACAAAGACTCCAGCCACCCTAGTCATAGGCTGTTCTCTCTGCTACTGCACGGCAAGCAGTACCGGAGCGCCAAGTCTAGGTCCAAAAGGCTCCTTAACAGCTTCTACCCCCAAGCCATAAGACTGTTGAACAGTTAATCAAATGGCTACCTGGACTATTTGCATTACTGCTGCTACCCGCTGTTTATTATCTATGCATAGTCACTTTACCCCTACCTACACGTACACTAACGTTCAAAAGTTTGGGGACACTTAGGAATGTCCTTGTTTTTGAAAGAAAAGCAACAAAAATTGTCCATTAAAATAACATCAAATTGATCAGAAATTCAATGTAGACATTGTTAATGTTGTAAATGACTATTGTAGCCGGAAACAATATTTTTTTTATGGAATATCTACATAGGCGTACAGAGGCCCATTATCAGCAAACATCACTCATGTGTTCCAATGGCACGTTGTGTTAGCTAATCCAAGTTTCTAATTTTAAAAGGCTAACTGATAATTAGAAAACCCTATAGGAATTATGTTAGCACAGCTGAAAACTGTTGTTATGATTAAAGAAGCAATAAAACTGGCCTTCTTTAGACTAGTTGAGTATCTGGAGCATCAGCATTTGTGGGTTCAGGCTCAAAATGGCCAGAACCAAAGAACTTTCTTCTGAAACTCAGTCTATTCTTGTTCTGAGAAATGAAGGCTATTCCATGCCAGAAATTGTCAAGAAACTGAAGATCTCGTACAACGCTGTGTACTGCTCCCTTCCCAGAACAGAGCAAACTGGCTATAACCAGAATAGATAGAGGAGTGGGAGGCCCCGGTGCACAACTGAGCAAGAGGACAAGTACATTAGAGTGTCTAGTTTGAGAAACAGATGCCTCACAAGTCCTCAACCGGCAGCTTCATTAAATAGTACCCGCAAAACACCAGTCTCAGAGTCAACAGTGAAAAGGGGACTCTGGGATGCTGGCCTTCTAGGCAGAGTTGCAAAGCAAAAGCCATATCAGACTGGCCAATAAAAATGAATGATTAAGATGGGCAAAAGAACACAGACACTGGACAGAGGAGCTCTGCTTAGTAGGCCAGCATCCCGGAGTCGCCTCTTCATGTTGACGTTGAGACTGGCGTTTGCATGTACTATTTAATGAAGCTGCCATTTGAGGACTTGTGAGGCGTCTGTTTCTCAAACTAGAAACTCTAATGTACTTGTATATAAGAGACAGATTGCGATTGATATTAAGTAACCATCTGTCTTATGTTACGTTTGGTATGGTAACATATCATACTAATATGAGTGTCCCGGATTTACATTTACTAAGTTACATCTAGTCTATGATGCCGGCTGTTTTGATGCATCTTCTGGTTTGGTGGTGAATTCCCATACTAACGTTAAAGTGTAATGTCGTGGTGCGGAACAACAAAAGAGACAAAAGTAGGGGTGTGTCGAGTAGTCGGACAAAACGAGTATCGTAAAGGATATGGGCAATTTTCTGGACACGATTATGATCCTAGCATTTTTCGGTTGCTAGTGTCATGACGTTGGCCTGGGGGTAGGTTTTTCCTCTCTATATCCTACTGATGTGACATTTGAAAATCCCTTGGTTAACATAGAGATTCTGGGAACATCAGAAGGTGGGGGGAAATTAACAATATTTTGGTAATCCGACCAGTTGAACATATGCGTTGGTACTTAATGAATAAGATGTCAGTTCGGTTGTCATCTGAGACATTATCATCAATGATAGGATGACATAAACTCTACAGTGGAAAGTATACACATTAGAGTTATCAGATTCACATGGAATTGTTGGGCAATTTAAATGTTTGAATATCAAATTATTGGTGAAAAGATTAAATGTAATTTTAGCTTCCAAATGAGAGATTTGGGTTTTCATAAGGTTAGGGCTCTGCTCAGTCAGTGGCCCGCCCCTGTGAAGAGACATGGGTTATAAAACTATGAGAACACACCCTTCTCCCTCCACTATATAAAGCCTTGACGAAAATGTAACCTCCTGTTCCGGGTACATTAGGATGACGATCCGATGTCAGAATGGTTCAGCGTGAGCTTTGGTTGCGAATGGTATGAACTTTGAACTCTTGTTCACTACAGAAGTGATACCTCCTAGCCGTTGAGTTAGCAACAACAGCTGCAACAGACAGAGTATCCCGTCTACCACACAACGACGTTACTACAACGTATCCAATTTGCCAGCAGAGACATTCTTCAAAGGACAAAGGACTCTGTTTGGCAACACGGCCTTCCATCTACCACCAACCTACCGAAGCGCAGCTCAGAGTAAATATTTATTGCATTTTCCTTTTCCAAATGGCCGGTAATTTAGAATGCATAAGATACTGTATTTACGATAGCATGGCTTCTCCCTTTGTTCCTCAAGTCTTCCCGCTCTTTCACTCAAACCCAGCCCCCTTTTCTTTTGTGTAACCAGCTGTCATATCTGTTCCGTCCGCTAGGGACGTTTTCCTTTATGACGTCATTTGTAATCAAGGTATGATTCATTCTGTGTATATGTAATTCTGTGTGATTAGTTAGGTATTTAGTAAATAAATAATTAAACCCAATTTTGTATTGCTGATTCAACTTGTTTGCTAGGGTTCGTGAAGATAACCAAGAATTTACAACTTTCAGATGAGACTGAAATAAGGTGACGATTAATATTGACTGCTATTGATGTAAAATATTACTAGGTCTTTAAGAGTTTATTCGGAAGATAACAGCTCTATAAATATTATTTCGTGGTACCCCGACTTTCTAGTTAATTACATTTACATGATTAGCTCAATCAGTTAGTATTCATTACGGAGAAAGGATTTTTATAGAATAGCATGTCATATCACTTAATCCGGCATAGCCAAAGACACAACACTAGCATGCATCTTTCTCATGTCATTCAGCTTATGTGCGAGGTCCTACGTGGTCTAAATCAGTCGTTCCTAAACTCTGGGGCGTGGACTCTACGGGGGCGTGAGGTGTCCGCAGGGGGTCGCGTGGGTCCCCCACCCCCAAAAATAAATAAATTAAAATAATGATAATATTTGTATTTATTTTTGGGAACTTAGTCCGGCTTTCAACTTACTCTTGAAAGTTATAATAGTATAATGTATAAGGTGCAATTTTGAAATTGGTAGTGCATCATGAGTTTTTCTTTTGTCATCTCAGTCATAGCCTACTTTAGAGAGTTATTTATAACTTGTCAGAAATGTCCAGATCAACTAGGACAGTGGTTCCCAAACTTTTTATAGTCCTGTACCCCTTCAAACATTCAACCTCAAGCTGCGTACCCCCTCTAGAATCAGGGTCAGCGAACTCTCAAATCTTGTTTTTTGCCATCATTGTAAGCCTGCCACACACATACTATACGATACGTTTATTAAACATAGGAATGAGTGTGAGTTTGTCACAACCCGGCTCGTGGGAAGTGACAAAGAGCTCTTATAGGACCAGGGCATAAATAATAATCAATCATTTTGCTCTTTATTAGGCATCTTACATAAAAAACGTTATTTGTTGATCAAAAWTTGTGAATAATTCACCACGGGTTAATGAGAAGGGTGTGCTTGAAAAGATGCACARAACTCTGCAATGTTGGGTTGTATTGGAGAGAGTCTCAGTCTTAAATCATTTTCCACACAGTCTGTGCCTGTATTTAGTTTTCATGCTAGTGAGGGCTGAGAATCCACTCACATAGGTACGTGGTTGCAAAGGGCGTCAGTGTCTTAACAGCGTGATTTGCCAAGGCAAGAAACACTGAGCGCAGCCCTATCCAGAAATTGTCAGTGGCTTCTGATTAAATTACATTTTCACATAACCGCTTGTTGCAATTTCGATGCGGCTCTCTTGTTCAGATATCGGTAAGTGTACTGGAGGCAGGACATGAAAGGGATAACGAATCCAGTTGTTTGTGTCATCCGTTTTGGGAATGTACCTGCGTAATTGCGCACCCAACTCACTCAGGTGCTTCGCTATATCACATTTGACATTGTCCGGAATTTTCACTGRAGTGTCCAAAACGTAGTTCAAGCTGTCAGGCATTCCCTTGGCAACAAGAGCCTCTCGGTGAATGCTGCAGTGTACCCAAGTGGCGTCGGGAGCAAATGCTTGCATGCACATTACCACTCCACTACATTATGTCTCCCTGTCATGGCTTTTGCGCCATCAGTACAGATATGAACACATCTTGTTTTGTTTCTAATGACTGCGCAAGAGTGGTTTCATTGAGTTGTGAGATGTTTTACTTTTGCACATATAACACACTGTGGCTGAGGAAAGGCACTACTCCCAATATAAGTGAACCCCAAATCAATGTAGTTCTCGTCATATTTGCGCCTCTTCGATGGTCCAACGTTCCTGTCCGTTGTTCTCTTCGGCTGCATCAGATTCACAACTGTCAGTGTCCATGCTAGCTGGGCTAACAACAAATGTAGAATTACTGATGCTAGCATTGGATGTGCTCGTGGAAGCAGAACAACTTGRGTCATCGACAGGTGCAGTTGTAGTACTACTGTTAGTAGCACTACTGCTGGGAGRWWTTTTWTTTTTWACCATTTATCAATTTTCGAGCAAACGGATTGAGCAGCAGCTATGTTTGGCTACATGCCGACCGTTAGTGGAATTATTTGAATAGGCTACCTGTATTTGACTTAGTGTTGTTATTTCGCTGAACACTAGATGGTTTAATTTTATTTATGACAGTGAAACGAGGCTACTCAGGCGAGAGAAAAAACTCACCCAAATGTATAGCCCAATTGGAAAATATAAATGGACTGTTTGAAAATGTGAAGAAATGTTTCAAAACAGATTTTTATTTGGCGTACCCCCAGTGGCATTGCGCGTACCCCAGTTTGGGAATACCTGAACTAGGACATATCAGCTAGGTTTTTTAGCCCATAGATTTTGTTGTGATGTTTGAGTCACTGAAATATCACATGAATACTCATTAGACATGGCAAAATATATAGAATTGTAATCAACCGAAGCACATTTCCTCGCAATCAGCTGGTAYTGTTTGCCTTTCGATTATGCTCAGCCATATAGTGCAAGTGCTTGTCTGGCATTCTGGCTTGTAGAGGTCGTGAGAGGAAACTTTTGTGATCCAAACGCTCATTTTTGCCTGACATAGAATTCTATGCAATTCAACATCGGGTCTTCAGCCTAGTTAGCCAGCTAAATAGAATTAGATATTAATAGGGTCTCTATGGCCAGCTGGCAAAAAAATCTTTGTTGATGTTAGCTAGCTAACATTAGCTACTTACCCTGCAATCTCTCCTTAGATGGATTTTCCTTCTGAAGCAACATTATTATCTCAGAAACGTTAAAATCTACCTGTTGCACTGTGTCGATTAACTATTAAATAGTTTGGTCTCATTTTAATTGATTACACGAGTAAGCAAAAAATTATGAGCAACACTAGGCAGCAGGGAAAAAAGTATGATAAAATGTTGTGAAACGTGATTGCCTAGTAACTGATGAGCTGTCATTGGTGAACATCATGCATGTACAATYCTAAGAATGMTATAACTGACCCAAGATAGACCACATTCTGTCATTTCCTATAGAGCCCCACAGCGGAGGTGTCATAATATCCATAACACCTATTTGTCAAACAGGGCCAATG
Source organism: Salvelinus sp. IW2-2015 (assembly GCF_002910315.2). Classification (NCBI taxonomy): domain Eukaryota; kingdom Metazoa; phylum Chordata; class Actinopteri; order Salmoniformes; family Salmonidae; genus Salvelinus; species Salvelinus sp. IW2-2015. The sequence goes on from NC_036858.1 coordinate 39,535,474, forward strand.
GATCCAATCGTTTTTCCACCATTCAATTTTAGAAACACTTCAAATAAGGGCTGTGTTTCGTGTAGGCTTACCCTGGTTTGACATTTTGATAACCATGTAAATCTCTCTCGGACAGGGTGACTTTTATCAATATATTCAGCTCTATTTACTCTTAGATTCGAAAATGCTCATTAGTATCAAAGCAGACATCATGCAAGACTACAAATCCATGCAAGCTCCTGCACATCTCTATCTGACACCTTTGCTGACAGGTATTGTGTCAATTTAAAACTTGCATAAGACAGTTCACAGGATTGTCAATTTAAAGTAATGTTGGCAATTGATTCATTACTTTATTTAACAAACATTAATCTACAGATTGTTACCTTTGCCTTGATTTGGCAGTCTCGTCCATATCATCAAGGCATTTGTAGTTCTTTATGATAGCTACATTAACAGCTAATAAGCATTTCATTTTGGGGGGGTAAATACAGGTGAATATATTGATAAAAGCCACCTTGACCTAGAGAGATTTATACAGTTATTAAAACGTCACGCCAGGGTAAGCCTATACAAAATACAGCCCTTAATTTAAGTGTTTCTAAAATCCCCTATGTGAAAAATGTATGGACTTAAAATGATTGGAACCATTTTCTTGTTTGACCGCTAGATTTTATGGGTATTATGACCAATTTTTTACTTTTTWAAATGTTTATTTAACTAGGCAAGTCAGTTAAGAAGAAATTCTTATTTACAATGACGGCCTACCAAAAGGCCTCCTGCGGGGACGGGGGCTGGGATTAAAAATAAAAAAATGAAATAAATATATAGGACAAAACACACATTACGACAAGAGAGACACCACAACACTACATAAAGAGAGACCTAAGACAACAACATAGCATGGCAGCAATACATGACAACRCAGCATAGTAGCAACACAACATGACAACAACATAGTAACAACACAACATGGTAGCAGTACAAAACATTGTACAAACATTATTGGGCAAAGACAACAGCACAAAGGGCAAGAAGGTAGAGACAACAATACATCAGGCTAAGCAGCCACAACTGTCAGTAAGAGTGTCCATGTTTGAGTCTTTGAATMAAGAGATGGAGATAAAAACTGTCCAGTTTGAGTGTTTTTTGCAGCTCGTTCCAGTCGCTAGTTGCAGCGAACTGAAAAGAGGAGCGACCCAGGGWTGTATGTGCTTTGGGGACCTTAAACAACAAAAATACTTAAATACATGTAATTTTGTCCTTGAAACATTTAATTGAAATACTGTAGGATTCCATTCATTCCTATGGAGYACTGCTATTACTAGGGAGTGCCAATATGGCCGACCGGTGGCTTCAAAGCCTCTCAATGGCCAATACATAGCATCAGCAATCCAGGGTTTATATACTTAATTGGCAATAATTCAATTCGCCATTGCACTCCTTCTAAAGAACAGATTTTTTTTATAACATGGGCAAAGGGTAAAGTCTACAAAACATTGTCCACTTTGTTCGTAACAGATTCTATTTTTGAAAACAGAGAAACATGTGCCCCCTGCTGATCCCTGCGGGCCCCACATTTTGGGAACCACTGGTTTAAATAACTAAACTGGCTGTCTGTAAAGAGAAGGGCGGGCTGTACGTCGATCCTGCTGCTCTGATTGMATAGAGTGAAACTGTATTTCTCCTTCCACTCGCTTCATGATTTCACCCAATCAGTTTTCCTTGCATGTTTTCAATCTGATCATTTCGATTGCTGCTGCCTGCTACTATGATAAATCACATGTTGAGGAAGTTTGCTATCAAGCTGTGCATAATATCTAACAAATGGGGCAAGGGCATAGCCACAGGAAGTACTTTGGGGGTGGTATGGCAAAGTGGAGTGTAGAAATACACCCACCATTTCAAGCTCATTTACTGTACTTCTACACAATTTTAAAACTCTAAAATGCTATTTGGAGAACAAACAAAAATGTCCCCCCAATATTAGGTTTAAAGGTATGTGGAATGGCGTGTACAATGTACTACTCAACCTCATTATACATAGGCTACATGAKTCATTCAGCCTGCTTGAAGAACAGGACATACAGTACAACATGAAATAGATGCATAGTACACGCTATCAAGSCTGACTTCAAATACCGACGTCAATGTGAAAGTAACCGGAGCATAAAACAGCTGACTGCTAATGCTAACTTTGCCAGATGAATCCTACATATGCATTGAAATAAAAGGCATACATCAAAGGAATTACTTAGGCCTACAATCGACGAGGCCGCATAAAGACTAACAAACTCGATGAATGAAGAAAAATCTATACATTAAGGCTGCGCCGATGATTCAGCACCGCTGAATGGACAGCGCCTCGGTACAGTTAGGCATAGTGGAGCTCCGTGGGGTGTGGCTGAAAGGACKGAGTCTCTGTCTAGTAGCCAGCTAGAATTAGGCTATTCTGTTTGTGGGAAATTAGACATTTTCTTGGCACAGATTAGTAGCCTACAATGCTTATATGAAAATCATAACTGGCACGCAGATCTTTAGAAATTTGTAGGATAAATTGTAAATTGTCACTCATATGAAAAAGGTTACAGACCCCCTACTATAGGCTATATGAAGTCACCATACAGTGTACTATGACAGTGTCATTATTATTGCATCAACGAACGAGGCAGCTCTGAGAATATTGAAACATTTTGTATCAACAAGACTGCTCTGAGAATATTAATATTGCAAAATAGTAGCCAACGCAGAGGCGGCCCGCAAAAATGTATCCCCGGGCCAGTTTGTCTCTGTCTGATATTATTGTGTTGCCTATGCAGCATCTGGGTGCTCATTATATACACTGAACAAAAATATAAATGCAATATGTAAAGTGTTGGTCCCATGTTTGTTTCATGAGCTAAAATAAAAGATCCCAGAAATCCACCTAACAGGTGTGGCATATCAAGAAGCTAATTAAATAGCATGATCATTACACAGGTGCACCTTGTGCAAGTGACAATAAAAGGCCACTCTAAAATATGCAGTTATCACACAACACAATGCTACAGATGTCTCAAGTTGAGGGAGCGTGCAATTGGCATGCTGATTYCAAGAATGTCCACCAGAGCTGTTGCCAGATAATTGAATGTTAATTTATTTACCATAAGCAATGTCGTTTTATAGAATTTGTCAGTACGTTCAACCAGCCTCACAACCGCAGACCTATTGWATGGCATTGTGTGGGCGAGTGGTTTGCTGATGTCAAAGTTGTGAACAGAGTGCCCCATGGTGGCGGTGGGGTTATGGTATGGGCAGGCGTAAACTACGGACAARGAACACAATTGTATTTTATCAATGGAAATTTGAATGCACAGGGATACCGTGACGAGATCCTGAGGCCCATTGTGAGGCCCATATTTGTAAAGGTATATGTGTCCAACAAATGCATACCTTTATTTCCAGTCATGTGAAATCAATAGATTAGGGCCTAATTCATCATTAAATTGACTGATTTCCTTATATGAAACTGCAGCACCATTCAGCACTTACTTCCAGTGGCTATGGGAAAGGGTAGGGGACAAAAAACGAACATTCCCCCATTTCTGTCTGATGACAGCAAACCTGGCTGCCTGCTGCAAAGTTTGACCAAAGGAAATAATTATATTACATATACGATCGACTTCTACCGGTATGTCTTGTATTTGTATAGACTTTGTATTTTATTTTATTATTCATCCATTATCTATCTTTATAATTCTCTATAAAGCTTTTTAATTAAATATGGAATATATATATATATAATCCAGGACCTTCACTGCCATCTGGCAGACCAACTAATGAGCTGCCTTGAAGGATCCATCTTACTATCTTATTTTCACCCAGAGAGAATTGAAAGAATACAGTGGGGCAAAAAAGTATTTAGTCAGCCACCAATTGTGCAAACTCTCCCACTTAAAAAGATGAGAGAGGCCTGTAATTTTCATCATAGGGTACACTTCAACTATGACAGACAAAATGAGAGAAAAATCCAGAAAATCAACATTGTAGGATTTTTAATGAATTTATTGCAAATTATGGTGAAAAATAAGTATTTGGTCAATAAACAAAAGTTTTTCAATACTTTGTTAATACCTTTGTTGGCAATGACAGAGGTCAAATGTTTTTGTAAGTCTTCACAAGGTAACACACACTGTTGCTGGTATTTTGGCCCATTCCTCCATGCAGATCTCCTCTAGAGCAGTGATGTTTTGGGGCTGTTGCTGGGCAACACGGACTTTCAACTCCCTCCAAAGATTTCTATGGGGTTGAGATCTGGAGACTGGCTAGGCCACTCCAGGACCTTGAAATGCTTCTTACGAAGCCACTCCGTTGCCCGGGCGGTGTGTTTGGGATCATTGTCATGCTCAAAGACCCAGCTACGTTTCATCTTCAATGCCCTTTCTGATGGAAGGAGGTTTCACTCAAAATTTCACGATACATGGCCCCATTCATTCTTTCCTTTACACGGATCAGTCGTCCTGGTCCCCTTGCAGAAAAACAGCCCCAAAGCATGATGTTTCCACCCCCAGTGCTTCACAGTAGGTTATGGGTTCTTTGGATGCAACTCAGCATTCTTTGTCCTCCAAACACGACGAGTTGAGTTTTACCAAAAAGTTCTATTTTGGTTTCATCTGACCATATGACATTCTCCCAATCTTCTTCTGGATCATCCAAATGCTCCTAGCAAACTTCAGACGGGCCTGGACATGTACTGGCTTAAGCAGGGGGACACGTCTGGCACTGCAGGATTTGAGTCCCTGGCGGCGTAGTGTTTTACTGATGGTAGCTTTGTTACTTTGGTCCCAGCTCTTCTGCAGGTCATTCACTAGGTCCCCCCGTGTGGTTCTGGATTTTTGCTCACCGTTCTTGTGATCATTTTGACCCCACGGGGTGAGATCTTGCGTGGAGGCCCAGATCGAGGGAGATTATCAGTGGTCTTGTATGTCTTCCATTTCCTAATAATTGCTCCCACAGTTGATTTCTTCAAACCAAGCTGCTACCTATTGCAGATTCAGTCTTCCCAGCCTGGTGCAGGTTACAATTTTGGTTCTGGTGTCCTTTGACAGCTCTTTGGTCTTGGCCATAGTGGAGTTTGGAGTGTGACTGTTTGAGGTTGTGGACGAGGGTCTTTTATACTGATAACAAGTTCAAACAGGTGCCATTAATACAGGTAACGAGTGGAGGACAGAGGAGCCTCTTAAAGAAGAAGGTACAGGTCTGTGAGAGCCAGAAATCTGCTTGTTTGTTATTGACCAAATACTTATTTTCCACCATAATTTGCAAATAAATTCATAAAAAATCCTACAATGTGATTTTCTGGATTTTTTTTCTCATTTTGTCTGTCATAGTTGAAGTGTACCTATGAGAACATTACAGGCCTCTCTCATCTTTTTAAGTGGGAGAACTTGCACAAATTGGTGTGGCTGACTAAATACTTTTTTGCCCCACTGTATTTCTATAAATGGATTCAAATGATCCAAAGGGACAGTGTTTGCATCATGATAAGTTTCCCATTGTTTGAAGCTATATTTAATTAGCTAGTTTAATTTAATTTCAATCAAAGCAAGTATACATTAAAATGGCTATCGATTCTGACAGCTTTGATCTGGGGGCAATTTGTAATACAATAGTCCTCACAATAAGCAAAAAGCCCAACTTCAACCGACTTATCCTGCCAAGATCCAGTACCTTGAGGTAGCTGGCATATAATTGTTATGACAGCTCCCTATATTACCTATCCTCCTAGAATTAGAGAACACCACCACTGTTCACAAGTTGTTCAAATTAAGTTTGTCTTCATTCCAGAGCCTTTCAAATGCAAAGTACATTATCTGTCCATTAATGACATAAATTTAAACAAAAAGCCAATTTTCGATAGACCAATAAGCCAGACTAATATGGTTGCAGTGAGTAAACAGCACACTCAGGTTTCAGCAAAAGAAACCATTGATTTTAAACAATTTTTTCATTAAATATAAAAAGGTACTTTGTCTTAGAGAGAGAGAGAGAGACCAGGAATTCACTTTACCATATCGACCTTCACTGCRATCTGCAGAGACAAACTACTGAACTGCTTTCAAGGATCTTATGGCAATCTTCTTCTATCTCTTTTCCAGATATAGGGATTCATCTATTTATATAACTATAACTTGTGAATCTGTTAATTAAAAGTATCTCTATGAGCTCCTCCGAAGAGACATGAAAAGAAGTGACATTCTTCTCTGAGTATTTATTTCTCTAATAAGAATATTTGACTTAAAAAAAGTTGCTGCATGTTTCACCATGGACATCATTGCTCACAATGCTTTTCCTAAGGAGTTCATRAATTAATTAACTACCTTATTTGTGGCGCTATAGTGGTGACTCAAGTTTGTACCACAGATAGAACAATGAGCCAGATATTTCACTGGATGTATAAATGTGAAGCATTCTGCCGCTGCCACTCACTGCCAAATATGGTGATGAGAGGAAGGCCAAGTGACCCAGCAGTGGTCAAAGATGGAGCGAGATGGATTTGGCTGACATTCTACACATTTTCTCATCAATTAAATAATACAGTTTTCGGTTTCCAAAACTAGAATCTGTATGAACAGAGTGGATAACTTTTTGTAGACTTAAGCCTTTGCCCAAGTTTTTTTTAAATTGCGTTCTTTAGCAGGAGTGCAAGGGCGATTTGAGTTATTGCCAATGAAGTATAAAAGCCCTGGATCGTGTCCTATGTATTCGCCATCGAGAGACTTTGAAGCCACCGGTTGGCCATATTGGCACTCCCTAGTAGGAGCAGTCCTTCATATGATTTTATATTTTATTTAACTAAGTACTGAATGAKTGGAATTCTACAGTATTTCAATTAAAGGACACAATTACGTTCATTTAAGTTTTATTATTTTTTTGTAGTGGGGACAGTGACATTAGTACTCACAAATACAACAGGAAATACCTTAAGGAAACATTTTTCATTTTGTATGTTTAGCTCACATAATATAATTMAAAAGTATGCATTAAGGTGTCTGTAATAGAATAAACATGTCAAAAACGAATGTAGACGTTAATAAATGCATTTCTATAGCTTCCTAAATCTTTTTTTTTTTTTTTTTTTACAATTGAGGAGTACCAAGATGGCTGGARGGTGTCTCCAATATAACTCCCCTGGGGAATCATCCAGGGTTTATACACTTCCTTGATTATTGCACACACGCACTTCACAGAGTAGGCATTCCCTATCGGAAATATGCAAATACATGCTATAACGCACCAATAGGATCTCACTATTTTGTGTTGGCTCTGCCCACCTTGCTTGTTCTGCCCAGGCACTATGATTAATTTGCTCCCATCGTAAACAACAGGCAGTGGTCTATCTTAGGTCAGTTATAAAATTATTTGTTTGTGCTGTACATATGAGCAGCACATGCGTGATGTTCATCAATGACAGCCCATCAGTTACTAGGTAATTACATTAAATCGTTTTCCTGCTGCCTAGTGTTGCTCATAACTTACAGAGGTAAAGACAGTTTCAAGTTGGATATTCGGCGGATATTCACACATTCAAACCTCAATAGCTTTCAAACCATTTGAGCCAGAGACTCCAAATAAGTGTCATGATGTTGGAAAAATTGCACACAACATTGCACAGGTCTTATTTTCACGATTTGGACATTAATTTGCTTTCCAAAGCTAATAAACACGTGGAAATGTGAGCAGCATTTTGTATTCATAGTTGAATTAGTTAGGGACCGTAAACAAAGTACAAACTTTTTTTACATTCGAATTTCAATAGCTCCTTGGTCATGTGACCTACAAAGTTCAGAATGTCCACTGACTACCCTTCTATATTGCACACCCTTTGGTTTGTCCACTTTCAACTCACACGTTTTTACATACATTTTTCAGACTTTCTCATTTCAATAGCTCCTTGGTCATGTGACCTACTGACTTCAAACAAGGTTCAGAATGTCCAATCAGTTGGCCTACACATTGCACATCCTTTAGTTTGTCCATTTTCATCTCTCGCGTTTTTACATACATTTTTKAAACTTTCTAATTTCAATAGCTCCATGGTCATGTGACCTAKTGGACTCAAACAAGGTTCAGAATGAACAGTCAGTGGGCCWACACATTGTACACCKTTTAGTTTGTCAATTTTCATCTCACACGTTTTTACATTAATTTTCAAAATGTTAAATTTCAATAGCTCCTTGGTCATGTGACCTGTTAGCTAGCTAACATCAACAAAGCTGTTTTGCCAGATGGCCACGTAGAGATCCTATTAGCTAATATCTAATTATATGTAGCTTGCTAACTAGGCTGAAGACCCGACYTTGAATTGCATATTTAAAATTCTATATCGGGCAGAAATGAGTGTTTGGATTAGGAACGTTTCCTCTCACGACCTCTACAAGTCAGAATGCTGAAGTGATACTTTACCGGTTGTCCGTGTTCTTGGTCCTTTTTGCAGGTAGGGATGTGAGACAAAATATCCACAGAGTAGTGTTATCAACCTGACCTTCAGTATGATGGTCTGTATAGTATATATTTTGTATCCGTTTTTTTTCCTGATAGTGATGCAATTCGCATGTGTCAAACACAATATGGCTGAGACTAACCGAAAGACAAACACTAACAGCTGATTGCTATGAAACGTGCTGTTCAGTTGATTACATTTGGCTGTTGTTTACATTATTGTGCAGTGTGTCAACAGATTGAAAATACAAGTGACAGAACCTAGTACCGGCSCCACAAAAAGTCGGAAAACAACACTTTCCTGTGGATACCCTATCTCCACCTCCTACCGCCAAAAGTAGCCTGGACGCATAGAACGCCCCTCTGCATAACGGGCATGGTTTTGGCTTAACTGAGTTGGGGAAAAGAAAGACGCAGGCTGGACAATAAAAGTCTGAAAAATGGCTAAAGAACGTTGGCTGAGCTGGAACACTAGCATGAGGCCACAGCAAATTCATTGAAATGAACCGTCGCAGAGTCTCTTCTAACTAAAGTGGTGTAAGAATTCAATTTCCCCTAAATGGGCACCAAAAAATTTCAAACTTTTATTTTACCACTGCAATCAGTTTTAGGACGAAACTGAAAAATAACACACTCATGAAGAAGTAAACATCCGCACTGTAGGACAGTAAGTGTCCTTACAGTGCATTCGGAAAGTTTCAGAACCCTTGACTTTTTTCACATTTTGTTAAGTTCAGCCTTATTTCTAAAATGTATTACATTGTCCCCCCCTCATCAATCTACACACAATAGCCCACAATGACAAAGCAAAACAGTTTTTTTTTATTATTTTTTTAAGAAAAGCACATTTAGTTACTCAAATGGCTACCTGGACTATTTGTTTGACCCCTTTTTTATGCTGCTGCTACCCTGCTGTGTATAATCTATGCATGGTCACTTTACCCCTACCTACATGTACACTGACGTTCAAAAGTTTGGGGTCACTTAGAAATGTCCTTGTTTTTGAAAGAAAAGCAAAAACATTGTCCATTAAAATAACATCAAATTGATCAGAAACACAGTGTAGAACATTGTTAATGTTGTAAATGACTATTGTAGCTGAAACGGCTGATTTTTATATGGAATATCTACATAGGCGTACATAGGCCCATTATCAGCAACCATCACCCACCCCTGTGTTCCAAGGGCACATTGTGTTAGCTAGAATAGAAAGAGGAGTGGGAGGCCCCGGTGCAAACTGAGCAAGAGGACAAGTACATTAGTGTCTAGTTTGAGAACAGATGCCTCACAAGTCCTCAACTGGCAGCTTCCTTAAATAATACCGCAAAACACCAGTCTCAACGTCAACAGTGAAGAGGCGACACCAGGATGCTGGCCTTCTAGGCAGAGCTCCTCTGTCCAGTGTCTGTCAACCATCTTAATCATTTATTTTATTGGCCAGTCTGAGATATGGCATTTTCTTTGCACTCTCTGCTAGAAGGCCAGCATCCGCGAGTCGCCTCTTCTCTGTTGACGTTGAGACTGGTGTTTTGGCGCGTACTATTTAATGAAGCTGAGTTGAGGACTTGTGAAGCATCTGTTTCTCAAACTAGACCTAATGTACTTGTCCTCTTGCTCAATTGTGCACCGGGGCTCCCACTCCTCATTCTTTCTGGTTGTAGCCAGTTTGCGCTGTTCTGTGAAGGGAATAGTAACGCAGCGTTGTACGAGATCTTCAGTTTCTTGGCAATTTCGCACATGGAATAGCCTTCATTTCTAGAACAAGAAATAGACTGACGAGTTTCAGAAGCAAGTTCTTTGTTTCTAGCCATTTTGAGCCTGTAATGACCCACAAATGCTGATGCTCTAGATTCTCAATTAGTCTGAAGAAGGCCAGTTATATTGCTTCTTTATCAGAACACAGTTTTCAGCTGTGCTAACATAATTGCAAAATGGTTTTCTAATGATCAGTTAGCCTTTTAAAATTAGAAACTTGGATTAGCTAACAAACGTGCCATTGAAACACAGGAGTGATGGTTGCTGATAATGGGCCTTCGTACGCCTATGTAGATATTCCATAAAAATCTGCCATTTCCAGCTACATTAGTCATTTACAACATTAAACATGTCTACACTGTATTTCTGATCAATTTGATGTTATTTTAATGGACAATTCTTTTTGCTTTTTCTAAAACAAGGGACATTTCTAAATAACCCCAAACGTTTGAATGGTAGTATATGTATGTGTGTGTGTGTGTGTGTGTATGTGTGTAACTGTAAAGTAATGAATGACCATTTTTTGAAAATCATGGGACTATAGTCTTTGGTTGCATGCTATTTCATGTCAATCATATTGCTGCTTGTAGGCTATAACTTGCCTGATGCCTGTTCTTATGCTGCCATCTATTGGAAATATTTAGCAATTAAAAGTTATTGTTTCACAGCAGACCATAAAGTCATTGGAGATGCAGCTGAGAGATAGTGTATTTTTTCTTATTAATTGCAGAGATCAGTCTAAAACCAGTCCCAACTGTTCCACGCCAATTGCTCGACTTTCACATAGAGGTTACTAGGTCACGAACAGTTCAAACCGCATTTGAAATATAAAATACAATCAAATGTGGGTTGTTATCAATTGTTCTTTCTTGCAATAATACATACCACAAAATAACTAATTAATAAAACAGCAAATGCTTACGTAGGTTTTGATACAAAAATAACAAATGTTATTTAATACTATAATGGTATTRACTAACATATTATTACTTAAATAGTTTGTAGAAGTGTTCTAGGCTACCCTACCCCAGAATTAGGGTACAAATCGATTCGCTAGACCAGGTATTCCCAAACTGGGGTACAGGGGGTACGCGCAATGTGATTCACATTTTTAAAAATATAAAAAATAAGAGTACAAAACAGTACATTTATATATTTTCCAATGGGGCTATACATTTGGGTGAAGTTTTTTCTCACCTGAGTAGCTCGTTTCACTGCCAAGAATAAAATTCAACCATCTAGTGTTCAGCGAAATAACAACAGAATGTCAAATACAGGTAGCCTAGTCAAAAAATGAACATCCAATCACATAGAGTTTTTTGAGCGAGAATAAAAACGACTTTCAAGTAGTAAGACATGTGTAAAAGCAACAGATACCATTAATAAGAAGGGGCTAGAAGAATCTTATATGGTGAGCTACCGAGTGGCTAGGACAGGCAAGCCCCATACTATTGTGGAGGATTTAATTATTCCTGCTGCCGTGGATATGGCTGGGACAATGCTGGGGGAAAAGGCCCAAAAAACTATACAGACATTGTCTTCATCAAACAACACTGTTTCTTGATGCATCAGTGACATGGCAGMAGAAGTTTTGAAACAATTACTGCTCCACATACAAATCAGTGAATTCTCTGCGTTACAGCTGGATGAGTCAACAGACGTGGCGGGCCTGGCACAGCTCCTGGTATATGACCGTTACGTTTATGGGGGGTCAATTAAGGAAGACATCCWCTTCTGCAAACCCKTGGAAACCAGGARGTCATGAGAGGATATTTTTTAAGTACTGGATGGCTTTGTGACATCAAATGGACTTTGGTGGTCAAGATGTGTTGGTATCTGTACTGATGGCGCAAAAGCCATGACAGGGAGACACAGTGGAATGGTAAGGCACGTGCAAGCAGTTGCTCCCGATGCCACTTGGGTGCACTGCAGCATCCACCGAGAGGCTCTTGCTGCCAAGGGAATGCCTGACGGCTTGAAAGACGTTTTGGACACTACAGTCGTGACCAAAGGTTTTGAGAATGACACAAATATTAATTTCCACAAAGTTTGCTGCTTCAGTGTCTTTAGATATTTTTGTCAGATGTTACTATGGAATAATGAAGTATAATAACAAGATTTCATAAGTGTCAAAGGCTTTATTGACAATTACATGAAGTTGATGCAAGAGTCAATATTTGCAGTATTGACCCATCTTTTTCAAGACCTCTGCAATCGCCCTGGCATGCTGTCAATTAACTTCGGGGCCACATCCTGACTGATGCAGCCCATTCTTGCATAATCAATGCTTGGAGTTTGTCAGAATTTGTTGGTTTTTGTTTGTCCACCCGTCTGTTGAGGATTGACCACAAGTTCTCAATTGGATTGAGGTCGTCGGGAGTTTCCTGGCCATGGACCCAAATATCAATGTTTTGTTCCCCAGCCACTTAGTTATCACTTTTGCCTTATGGCAAGGTGCTCCATCATGCTGGAAAAGGCATTGTTCATTACCAAACTGTTCCTGGTTGGTTGGGAGAAGTTGCTCTCGGAGGATGTGTTGGTACCATTCTTTATTCATGGCTGTGTTCTTAGGCAAAATTGTGAGTGAGCCCACTCCCTTGGCTGAGAAGCAACCCCACACATGAATGGTCTCAGGATGCTTTACTGTTGGCATGACACAGGACTGATGGTAGCGCTCACCTTGTCTTCTCCGGACAAGCTTTTTCCCGGATGCCCCAAACAATGGGAAAGCGGATTCATCAGAGAAATGACTTTAACCCAGTCCTCAGCCTAATCCCTGTACCTTTTCAGAATATCAGTCTGTCCCTGATGTTTTTCCTGGAGAGAAGTGGCTTCTTTGCTGCCCTTCTTGACACCAGGCCATCCTCCAAAAGTCTTTGACTCACTGTGCTGCAGATGCACTCACACCTGCCTGCTGCCATTCCTGAGCAAGCTCTGTACTGGTGGTGCCCCGATCCCCGCAGCTGAACTCAACTTTAGGAGACGGTCCTGGCGCTTGCTGGACTTTCTTGGGCGCCCTGAAGCCTTCTTCACAACAATTGAACGCTCTCCTTGAAGTTCTAGATGATCCGATAAATGGTTGATTTAGGTGCAATCTTATGGCAGCAATATCTTTGCCTGTGAAGCCCTTTTTGTGCAAAGCAATGATGACGGCACGTGTTTCCTTGCAGGTAACCATGGTTGACAGAGGAAGAACAATGATTCCAAGCACCACCCTCCTTTTGAAGCTTCCAGTCTGTTATTCGAACTCAATCAGCATGACAGAGTGATCTCCAGCCTTGTCCTCGTCAACACTCATAACACACACCTGTGTTAACGAGAGAATCACTGACATGATGTCAGCTGGTCCTTTTGTGGCAGGGCTGAAATGCAGTGAAATGTTTTTTTTGGAATTCAGTTCATTTGCATGGCAAAGAGGGACTTTGCAATTAATTGCAATTCATCTGATCACTCTTCATAACATTCTGGAGTGTGTGCAAATTGCCATCATACAAACTGAGGCAGCAGACTTTGTGAAAATTGATATTGTGTCATTCTCAAAACTTTTGGCCACGACTGTACAGTGAAAATGGTTAACTTTGTTAAAGCAAGGCCCCTGAACTCTCGTGTATTTTCTACATTATGCAATATATGGGCAGCAACCATGTAACGCTTTTACAACATACAGAAGTGCGCTGGTTATCAAGGGGCAAAGATTGACACGTAAAAAAAAAATGAGAGACAAGCTTAGTTTTCTTTACTGGACCATAATTTCTCACAGCGATTGGCCCATCTGGGTGATGTTTTTTATTGCCTGAATTACATTTACATTTAAGTCATTTAGCAGACGCTCTTATCCAGAGCGACTTACAAATTGTGCATTCACTTATGATATCCAGTGGAACAACCACTTTACAATAGTGCATCTAACTCTTTTAAGGGGGGGGGGTTAGAAGGATTACTTTATCCTATCCTAGGTATTCCTTAAAGAGGTGGGGTTTCAGGTGTCTCCGGAAGGTGGTGATTGACTCCGCTGACCTGGCGTCGTGAGGGAGTTTGTTCCACCATTGGGGTGCCAGAGCAGCGAACAGTTTTGACTGGGCTGAGCGGGAACTGTACTTCCTCAGAGGTAGGGAGGCGAGCAGGCCAGAGGTGGATGAACGCAGTGCCCTTGTTTGGGTGTAGGGCCTGATCAGAGGGCCTAAGGTACGGAGGGTGCCGTTCCCCTCACAGCTCCGTAGGCAAGCACCATGGTCTTGTAGCGGATGCGAGCTTCAACTGGAAGCCAGTGGAGAGAGCGGAGGAGCGGGGTGACATGAGAGTGATCTGAATGATCTGAATCTAGGATTACAGGGACTCTCCGCAACTATATTCAATATCCCTTTCATACCCTGCCTCCAGTCCATTTACCGATATCTGAACAAGAGAGCCTTATCGAAATTGCAACAAGCGGTTATGTGAAAATGTTATTTAATCAGAAGCCATTGCCAGATTTCTGGATAGGGCTGCGCTCAGAGTAACCTACCTTGGCAAATCGCAGTGTTAAGACACRGATGTCTTTTGCAACCAKGTACTTAWTTGAGAGTGGATTTTCGGCCCTCACCAGCATGAAATCTAAATAGAGGCACAGACTCTGTGTGGAAAATGATTTAAGACTGAGACTCTCTCCAATACAACCCAACATTGCAGAGTTATGTGCATCCTTTCAAGCACACCCTTCTCATTAACCTGTGGTGAGTTATTCACAATTTTTGATGAACAAATAAGGTTTTATATGTAAGAGGGCWAAATAAAGAGCAAAATGATAGATTATTATTATTTGTGCCCATTCTTATATGTAATAAATGTATTGTATAATGTGTGTGTGGCAGGCTTACAATGATGGCAAAAAACAACATTTGAGAGTGCGCTGACCCTGGTGCAATAGGGTACGCAGCTGGAGATTGAATGTTTGAAGGGGTACGGGACTATAAAAAGTTTGGGAACCACTGCGCTAGACCATCCATTTGGTTTGCAAATCAGTGTACCTGCGCAGCATCCGCTCAATTTTATGCCCACGAACGCATATGAAATTACCCAGCAGCCATTAAAAATAATAATAAATAAAAAAGTCTTCTGGTGGTTTAAATTTGCAGCCATGATGAATTTTTACTTCAATCAAATGAACATTTTTAATMACCTTTCTTTGCTATTCTGTCTTCTCAGGATATYCATTGGGAGATGTCTCAGCACCTACTGATGCTGATGCTGCGTTCTGACACCAGTCACCCCTGTTGTGACTCATACAARTGGCATGCCTTCAAATGGGACAACTTCAGAATCAAGGGAGAAGGGGTTGATGTAGCATTCTCCATTTTAGCTGATTGCCTCAAATCTTATCTTCTTCACCTTGGTGAATACTTTGTACTGCTTCTTTCTCCCAGAAATGCCTTGAATCAGGAACTGCTTGGTGCTGCCTTGTTCCTCGCAGTATTTAGAATGTTGTTTTATATTGATGGCTGCCAATCGGCATTCATGTTTATCTCATTTTCTTTTGCATGTCGAGTTTGTGGTTTGCCTGATTGTTATGCTCAAGGAATGATTCATGTGAATGAAAATTAATTGTGAAATATTTCTTTCACTAATTTTCTTTGAGAACTTGATCGCTTTGCTACTTACGTTGTACTTTTTCAGTACTCATTTATGTTTGAGTTATTTAGCCGACACTCTTAGCCAGAATTCGGGTTAAGTGCCTTGCTCAAGGGCACATTGACAGATTTTTCACCTAGTCTCAGGATTTGAACCAGCAAAGGTCTTAACCGCTAGGCTACCTGCTGCATTTGAAATCATTCCATAATTTTCTCTGAACACTGCAACTTACTGAATAGACATCTACAGTATACCATCAGACTCACTTCACCTGTTTAAATTAATGGAGGCATAATGCAGATGAACATGATTTTATTTTATTTAACTTTGGTCAACATAAACAAGTGAATACATTGCCACCATGTTAATTATTAAACAGAGAAATMCTTTATTACCAGTGTTCCTGTTTTTAATGTTGTAATCAGTACATATGTCAATTCAACCTTCATTTTTGCATTGATAACTTGGAAAACGAAGTATGCACTTTTGATCCCAATAAATGATTTAAGGGCACATGTAAGAGGCTTGTCGGAATGTCCTCTTACTACACGAAGAACTATCAACTTTCCATGTTTTGGAGGTAATCTGTATATCAATAGAGCTGTATGGTGTGCAGTACTCTTTCTCTGACTAATTATATACCTAGTGTTTTCACAGACAGCCACAAATAGCAGCAGTAATGAGAAATCTATAAAATAGAATTTAAAAATAATGCACATAAGGTTTGTAAAACATTTGGGGACATAACCAGTAGCTGTCATTGATAGACGTAGGTATTAAGGCTGCAGATTCCCTTTGTCTTGCATCTCCTCCCATGAAGTTTCCKGCCTGTATCTTAAATGAGAGCAACACAAATAAATATCTCGACACTTGCACATGATCGGTCTCAAACGGTGGTTCTGAAACTTCGGAGTAGTTCCTTTGAAGATAGCTTGAGAGAACTACTCAAAAGACCGCAGTGACAGAATTTTTTTCCACCTCCACAACATAAAAACATGCAAAGCAATTAAGAACATGATTTAATACAGTTCTAAATATTAAAACACATAGCTGTAGTTTTAGTTACTTTTATTAAGTGGATGACACCATAAAGGTGTACTTGAATAGATACAGTCAGTGAGATTACCATGTCTGGGGGATAAATTAGGGATAGGAGGGAGTGGGTAGAGAAAAGAAAAAGGTCCACTTTCCAAATTCATGACCTGTTGCAAGTGCTTTGGCCTGAATGCATGGTCAATGGGGGAATGTTAACAGGTAGGCCTAAAACCCAGGAAATATCATGTTTTAGAAAGGCCCAAAAGAGGGTGTTATAACAATGACAAGAGGTCATTTTCAGGGCTTTCCATAGTTTGGTTGTTAGATTATGAAATAAAGGCTGAAAATGTCAACACAAACACCAATGTTCAAGAGTTTGACCTCTTGGGAGTGCCGTTCCATTGATTCAACATAAGGTGGGCTCTCAGGGTCCGATCTATGCCCTGGCACCGATTCACCCAAGGCAAAATCAACCTCTGACTCAAAATAAAAAACAGGCAGACCAATCAACCTCCTGCAGCAACAAAAGGAGAAAAGTGCCACCAGGAGGACGATAGGGCTGTTAGTTTCTGATACGAATAAACCACTAGGCTTAACTACGCAGGAACAGTAAAGCCTTGTCCTCAGGATGGAGCCCAATTCTTTTTTTAGTTGATCTTATCCTGGAAAATGTACAGGTTGTTGGTGGCCGCCACAGCGATTACATTTTCTTTGGGGTGCCAGGCGGTGTGCAGGATCTTCTTGTTGAAATCCAGGCTGTCCACACTAATTTCGTCTTTCTTCCTCTTGCCTCCAGTGGAGACTTTGCGGGGTTTGAGTGTGCCACGCGGTTTGCTGCTCTCCCTGGAGGCCTCCAGTGTAATGTCCTTCCTGGTGTTGCGGTCAAACATCCGGAAGAAGTTGTTGTAGGAGCCAGTCATGATTGCACTGAGAAATGAAAGAAAAATGAATCATTAAAACTTACATACTGGCAGAAAAGTTGTCCAAAGAACAACATAGTAGTTGCAGATTGCCTTGAACAGAGAAAGTGCTCGGGTTTCTCACCTGTCGCTACCGTTCCAGCAGCACTCAAACTTGTCGAAGATGCAGTCATTTTCATACAACGAACAGAGCTTGCTGCGAAGGTATTCGTGAACCTGGACGGGAGAACGTTGATTAGTGTATTTGGAAAAGAAGTGCGTCTTTCCAACAATTTTCTTATACCCAACTCGATAATTGTGGGTAAGCAGACCACACTGAAAATGATGTTAGTTGGAGTGTTATCACTAGGAAGAGCAAMCTAGGTACCTTATAGTGATTGGGGGATAAATGGATAGTTACATATCGTGATATTTTTTTTTTWACAATTTTATTTTTGCACTAGTTGGTTGTACCTGCACCAAAACTTCAGTATTTGTCCTTCATAGCTTGTTCTTCATCTTATTTTTAAATAGGGAATTTATTTTTTAGCACTTTATTTTCATGACTGATCAAAACTCGTTTTCTCATGGCCCTCTCGTCTCTATGCAGCAGACATATGGTGAGCAATATGTTTGGAACATCGAATCGCAATACATATACAATCGTGAGAATTGCAATACATATCGTATTGGCACCTAAGTATAGTGATATTGTATTGTGAGGTCCCTGATAATTCCCAGCCCTAGTACCTGATATGTCTCGACTGGCCTGCTCTCCATGTTGAGGTCCCACACCTTGACGGAGAGGTAGTCCCGTGTCATCATGTAGCGCCCGCTGTGACTGAACTTCACGTCAGAAATGGACGAGATGATCTCAGAGAAGAACGACCTGCTGCTTGGATCCTCAGGCTCCTCAAAGACTACAATCACAAACATGGAGAGAGATACTCAAAATGACAGACAATCAAAGCTCATTTATCTGTGAATGAACATCATTTAGAATGCAGAGAACAAGGCTCTACGGATACTCACACTTAGTGTGCCTATCGCAGAGTGCTGCTGCTCGCATGTCACAGAGGCGTATGGTGCCTTTGCTACTGCTGTACACAAATACATTGCATTGGTTTGGCTGGCACTCAGCAGCTGTGATCACCTCTGTCAGTTCCTCCATGTTGGCAGGCTTGATGTCTACAATGTCTGAGAACACACTGTTAAGGAAATTAACTGAAATGAGTCTAAAAAGGATCATATAGGCTAATACAGGGCAGTTCGGACAAAGCTAACATTTGCATCTAAAAGCCATGATGCTGAAGACTTCAGGACAGATAACTTTTCAGACAAAGGATACTAAAGCTTCTGTCAGTGATTTCCAAGTGCCATAGGTTAATTCTTAGGTCATCAGCGGAGAGGTACGTTTGATGATCGCTATTTACAGAAATGGAATTAATATGATATGTATGAGCGTTGGCAAACACCCTCCGAGGACTTGCTTCTACCATGAGATCCATGGGCATCAGCACTGGTACCTATAAACACAGGACAGATTTATTCAGAGGTGGAAGCGATAAGCATGCTGCGCGTGTTTGTTCTTGTACAGTGTTTGCTGAAATCTTAAAGGTCAAGCAACATTAAACCAACCCGCAGGGAGGTAATTCTAAAGGGATCCCTGAGACGTCCGTCTTCGTCTTTCAAGTTGTAACCCTCAGCCCGCTTGTCTCGTTCACTGATTTTCCACAATTTGATCGTTTTATCTGTATAAAACAAAAACGTATATGTTCAGGCTGAAGACAACCTGACCAAAAGCTTAGTAGGTTCAAGCAAAAAGTTCTTACCATTTGTTGAGAGCAGAAAGTGAGCAGAGTTTTGTTGGGGTAACCATCTTATTTTGTTAATTTTTTCCTCGATTTCTAAACTTTTCAAGTAGTCAAATTCAGGTTCGTGACTCTGAAATGTGCTATAGACGTTGTATTCCCCTCGCAGGTGTGGTCTAMTTTTACACTGAAAGAGAAAAGTAGATGTGCACTGCGTGTCAAACTTTGATATTAAACATGTATTATAATTTTCATAATTTCTTTCCATAACAACCTATCATAGCTGACTCCAAAATGTATGTCAGTAACCAGGTTTCCATCCAACCTTTTTATGCGAGTAAAGAACGACGGATAAAAAAAGTCATTACAGGTCTGACGAAAACAGCAAATTTGGCGGTCAATTTTCCAACCGTCAACAAAACAAAATACGCTAGACAAGGTGGGATCTTTGTGTCGGTATAATGTATTACGCAAGAAATGGAGGTGGAATCTGGCTCTTTTGTCAATAATAAGCTCATGTAGCCTAGGCTATACCTGCACGGTATCTGCGAGCTGTAGAGCGCACGTGCCAATACCAGTGGACACATTCGCTATAAACGCAACTTTTTTGTGTGAAAAAAACACCAGTAGAGTTGAAAATGGGATGCAAACCGGTACATGGGAATTTAACCGCAAAAGTAATTTTTATGTGCACTACGTCATCACGCACAGCCTTTTATCCGCAACAAGTCAATTTGATGGAATCATCTCTGTTGGGAAAATACGGATTTAGAATATTTGCATGAAAATCTGTCGCCAATTGGATGGAAACTTAGCTAGTGTTTATGAAAATAAATGTAGTTGGTAATTATAAAATTCACCTCCTGTTCATGTTGAAATATGACAACTCTGCCTCCCTTGTCTCCAGTTGCTAGAAACTCTCCAGAATGGTTGAATTCAACCGTTGAGATGATATCAGCTGAAAGGAGGACATGTACCATAAAATCTGGATTCTGGAGCATGATTTAGTGTATAAGGGTTATCCTTATACATTTAAGGGTTATCCTTATACATTAGACACACATCAGCAAAATGACAACACCTGGTACAAAAAACAATCATGGTGAAACTTTCATGGGTGCACACTATGCAATGTAGTCGACAGAGCGGTTTATACATTTCTACCTCTACTTTGAAAGAATCAAACACACAAATGTTACTCTCTCCCTATCAGAATGTATGCAACATACACAAATGTTACTCTCTCCCTATCAGAATGTATGCCGCGTTCAAAACAACTGGGAACTTGAAGAAAGAAAAAAAAACTAGCTACGACTGGGAAAATCATTTTGACCGGTCATCCAACTCAGAATTCCAAGTCGGAAACTTTTTTTAGAGCTCCGACTTAAGGACCTGCAGATCACAGACGTAATGATTTGACCTTGTTTTTTTCCCTTCTAGCTCACAGTTGTCATAAAAGCACCAGTACTTTATCATACAATATGTGCTCACAAACAAAGTGAGGGAAACACACATAGTATCAGTAAATATATTAGAAGTGTTTATGAGAAATGTAAATTTTGTCAATCTGGGCCAGAATCACTTGGGGCATTTGTATTTACAATGTGTGTATGTGACTATGTTCTGGGTGGATCTTCAGCTGGATTTGGGTAAAAGATTTGGTAGGGACATTCATCTGCAAGCTTGTGAGGTTCTTTTAGTTTTTTGATAAGATAATCCACTAACAAAAAGGTAGAGATTCATTTGAATATAAGTCTTGCCAAATATTACATCGCATAACATTTATTTTTAAAAACAACATAATTTTCACTATTTTTCAAGGTAGATTTAAAGAATTGCTTTACAACATTGAATACTATGCTCTGTAACAATAAGGCAATGAAATCAATTGATACACTAAGCTATTCAAATTTATTTGAATGTAAAAACCCTGTAGGTGTTTCTGTTCTTGTGTTTATCTGTGTGATGTTTTGTGTTAGAATTTTTAGGAAGGGCGCATAGATTTTTGTAACACATTTGTATCCTTCAAAATGTATAGAAATTCAATAAAAAACGAATTTAAAAAACGGTATACTTGCCATGTTCCCGACGCAGACCTTTGACGTCATTGACAAATCGCACCCACACTAGCTAACTTAATAACTACGCTAGCAAGATAACTCGTTAGTTTACTACAGGAGATTTATCTTACTAGCCTACAAAAATTACAATATCTAATACGTACTCTGACTGCCTAATTCGTATTATATGTTACATAAATGTGCGGGACATAAGTTACTGGGGACAGTTGTTTGGGTAGTTATACCGTTAGCTTGCTAATGCTAGCCGACCGTAAGCAAGAGAAGCCAGCTAAGGTAACGTTAGCTAGTTAGTTAGAAAAACAAACTCCGCGTTGCCCAGTAGTACTCCTTATATACATGCAGTGTCATGACATCTTTGTTCTTGAAAAGACATTCAGTCAAAGGCGTAGTTAGCGGAAGTTAGCTAACAGTATCACATTTGAGCTCAAACGCTAACGTGTAGCTAGCTACCATTAGCTACTCACCTTCCGCAACATCTTCATCTATTGCCCCCTTCACTTGTGAGAAACACCACTGAAAATCATTTCCACCGGCAACTCCTGCATAACAACAATATTGGAATAATTAGCGCCAGTTCACCAACCCATTTAGTCAAATGATGTGTTGTCAGTTAACGTTAGCTAGCCTAGTTAAAACTTGCATTCAGGCCACACAGCAACGAGTGAGTGGTATGGGGACCCTTTCCTAGCTACAAAAGTAGCTTACCTGCCATTGTTTCATTTAGCAGAGTTTGATATTACTGAACACTGCTTATTCAACCAATGCAACTTGCGTGGGGTAAAAATAGTCAACATCCACAAGCAAGGTGAAGAGTCGGGATCAGATCACGGAAATCGTCTGTGATTTTTTTCCCATCCAAAATGGCGCACATTGCGTGACACAATGACGTTATTTCGACATGCCTCCAAGCATCTTTCAGGTATCTATCCAGACCCCCACCATCCATCAATCCATCCATCTTCTTTGATGAGGTTCAACAGTGGTTGGCATCCAATAAATGTTGCATTACCGCCACCAACTAGACACCTTTTACTTTGCTTATAAACCAACAAATACCCTACCATACTCATTAAAACCCACCACCCGACTCCACTAAATCTATTGAGTCATACCTCAGGCCAACAACCTGAAAGGATGGGACACCACCACTCAACACACCCTGTAACTCTTCAGACGTCAAATCTCTTACACCCAAATACTTCTCTGCAGCTGCCACCACAACCTCAATTTTCTGCAACTTACTGTATGTTCCATCCCTGCAGTACAGTTGATAATCATTGCTATAAAACACAAGAAAAATCCAATCTTACTGAACCATACATCACTTGTTGGCCAATCCCTTTGTACTGGTACAGATCTACTACTCACACCATTCCCCTTAGGATCCCTCCCTCTTGACCCATCTGCCTCTACTTTATTCACTGCCTCAGCATGCAGTAACTTTTGCACTACTCTATCCCTGGTAACCTCAACCTGCCTTTCTGTCACCAGACATTTTTGATTCCCAGGCCCATGGGCATCCCTACAATTAAAACATACTGCTTCTTACCCTAATGTTACACATACCTTTGTCTCATGCCCTTCTGCATACTTCTCACACCTAGGAACCTCCCTCCTAAACACTGCTGCCACATGCCCAGTAGCTTGACACCTTGTAACAACGTATTGTATTCGGTACAAAAGCTTGTACGGGATAACTGATATATCCTAACATCACTTTGTCGAGCAACGACTCAACATCACACAAAAAAAACAGACAACGACTCTTCTGTTTCTCCATTCAGGACACCCTGCCTGCATCGCACCAAACAACGAGCATCACAAACACAGAGAATCTTCCCCTCCAGTCCACTTTCACATTTACCACTACCACCATTATTCTAACAAACCATCTCAATTTTTTCCAAATGTTTTAACCAATTCAAGCTCACCCTCTTCCTCCCTCTACCGCTTCGACCTCCTCTGCCTCTCTTTCTCTCTCCATTCCTCCTCCGTAATCCAAATATACTAACTATAAATAAATAACTCTCCTTCCAAACTCTCCTTCCAGACTCACATAAAACATCTCCAATCCAAAGTTAAATCTAGAATTGGCTTCCTATTTCGCAACAAAGCATCCTTCACTCATGCTGCCAAACATACCCTCGTAAAACTGACCATCTTACCGATCCTCGACTTTGGCGATGTCATTTACAAAATAGCCTCCAACACCCTACTCAACAAATTGGATGCAGTCTATCACAGTGCCATCCGTTTTGTCACCAAAGCCCCATATACTACCCACCACTGCGACCTGTACGCTCTCGTTGGCTGGCCCTCGCTTCATACTCGTCGCCAAACSCACTGGCTCCAGGTCATCTACAAGACCCTGCAAGGTCAATTCCCACCTTATCTCTGCTCGCTGGTCACCATAGCTGCACCCACCCGTAGCACGTGTCCCAGCAGGTATATCTCACTTGTCACCCCCAAAGCCAATTCCTCCTTTGGCCGCCTCTCCTTCCAGTTCTCTGCTGCCAATGACTGGAACGAACTACAAAAATCTCTGAAACTGGAAACACTTATCTCCCTCACTAGCTTTAAGCACCAGCTGTCAGAGCAGCTCACAGATCACTGCACCTGTACATAGCCCATCTATAAATAGCCTAAACAACAACCTCTTCCCCTACTGTATTTATTTATTTTGCTCCTTTGCACCCCAGTATTTCTACGTTGCACACTCATCTACTGTCAAATCTACCATTCCAGTGTTTTAATTGCTATATTGTATTTACTTCGCCACATGGCCTATTTATTGCCTTTACCTCCCTTATCTCACCTCATTTGCTCACATTGTATATAGACTTATTTTTCTACTGTATTATTGACTGTATGTTTGTTTTCTCCATGTGTAACTCTGTGTTGTTATATGTGTCGAACTGCTTTGCTTTATCTTGGCCAGGTCGCAGTCATAAATGAGAACTTGTTCTCAACTTGCCTACCTGGTAAAATAAAGGTGAAATTAGAAAAATACGTCTTCTTATGATAATACTGCTCTTCTCTTGATATACATCTCGTTCTTGCCGTCTCAAGGGACTCCATTTCCCACTCGCTCAGTTCCATCCTCCCATCCATCCATCCATCCCTAACTGTAGACAGTTTTGTCTATGTTTGAGTCATTTAGGCTCGGCCCTACTCCTTGCAACTTCATTGAGACAACAGAAAAACTGATCCTCACACTTAATGTTGATGACTGAATTGAAGTGCAATGTAAGGTTGTACATTGAAATGTAACCTAGGCCTACTTTTAAAAGTGTTTGTAATGCAATTCAAGTAAAAAAGTGTCTGTAAAGGACATCACTGACAACCTGAAACGGTCCATCCGCACAGACAGTATGAAGAAGGCGCCCAGTACCCTGCCCTGAACTTTCGTGTCACTGTTACTAGCCGGCTTAACCCTGCTTCTTAGAGAATGCTGCCCTACAGTATGTACATAGTCATTGAACATTGGTCACAAGTCGGAAGTTTACATACACTTAGGTTGGAGTCATTAAAACTAGTTTTTCAACCACTCCGAAAAATGCTTGGAGTGGTTGATATAGTTATATATATAGTTTTGGCAAGTTCGTTAGGACATCTATTTTGTGCATGGCACAAGTAATTTTTCCAACAATTGTTTACAGACAGATTATTTCACTTATCATTCACTGAAGTTTGCATACACCAGCTCTGTCAGGAGGAATGGGCCAAAATTCACCCAACTCATTGTGGGAAGCTTGTGGAAGGCTACTCGAAATGTTTGACCCAAGTTAAACCTTATTTACCTTATTTGGCTAAGGTGTATGTAAACTTCCGACTTCAACTGTATGCTGAGCACTTGTTGGCTGCTTATCCTTCACTCCACGGTCCAACTCATCCCAAACCATCTCAATTGGGTTGAGGTCGGGTGATTGTGGAGGATGAGTCATCTGATGCAGCACTCCATCACTCTCCTTCTTGGTCAATTAGTCCTTACACTGGCTGGAGGTGTGTTGGGTTATTGCCCTGTTGAAAAACGAATGATAGTCCCAGTAAGCACAGACCAGATGGGATAGTATATCGCTGCAGAATGCTGTGGTAGCCATGCTGGTTAAATGTGCCTTGAATTCTAAATAAATCACTGACAGTGTCACCAGCAAAGCACCCGCACACCATTACACCTCCTTCTCCATGCTTCACGGTGGGAATCACATATGCGGAGATTATAAAAATGCACAAATAAAATGGTAAAATGTCTTTGTAAAGACACCAGTGATACCAGTATACCAGTGACTGAGCCTATGATTGACTGGAGAAGGCCAGCCAACCCTGGTATATAAAGTGCAGTGGTTCATAAGGGTTTTGTAGTTTAAAATAAATCTCAATGCTCCATGGTAAACGGTGTCAATTGATCTCAAATGCTGAGCGGAAGTATTCATATATAAAATACCCTATAGTCTAGTATAGGCATAAATGTCGCTGATACTGGCCTCCTTCTGGCTTCAAAAGAAAAACAGGCCTTATTTCTAAAGTAAAATCCCAACTTCAGCTTAAATTTTTTGGTAAGTGTCACTCCTGCTCCCGCTCTCCCTCCCTGGCGCTGGAGGGTGCCAGGCTACCCGTCATCATACGCACCTGTTACCATCATTACGCGCAGCTGCGCTCATTGGACTCACCTGGACTCCCTCACTTTGGTGATTGCCCCTGCATATATGTCTGCTCCTCTGTGTTGTTCCCTGTAGTAGCATTGTTTGTCGTGTCGTGTTTATGTCCATACGCTGTCCCTGTTCCGTTGCATGTCCATCTGTATTAAATGGTTCACTCCCTGTACCTGCTTCTCATCTGCTGCGTTGGGCCTTACAGAAAGCTACTACTATTACAAGAAGCGTCAGGGAGTTTTTTAGGGTTTTGTTTTGTTGATGGTGACGTCAGACTTGGGGGCCGCCACCGATGGAACCAGGGGTGCCTAAGCTGGCTCGTCGGGCTGTCATGCCCTAGCTGTTTCGAGAGGTTTCCCTGCCCCGATTGGCTTGGCAGGTTCCCATCCCACGTCATGCTTCAGCCGACTCGTCGGGCTCTTATGCCTCAGCCGGTCTATTTGTTTTGTTGGTGACATCGGACCCGCGGCCCGCCATTGCTGGCTCGTCGGACTGTCATGCCCTAACTGGCTCGAGAGGTTTCCTTGTCCCGGTTGGCTCGGCAGGTTCCCATCCCACGTCATGTTTCACCCGGCCCATGGGACTTCTACTCTGCAGCGGGATCGTCAGGCTGTCACGCCTCAGCCGGCCAGTTCGGCTCGCCCAGGTGGGACGCCGGGTGGCGCCCTTTATTTCAAGTGTATATAAATAGTGAATAAGAGGGGACCAAGTACAGAGCCCTAGGGCACACCATTACAGACAATTTAACAGACCTGAGGCCAAATTGAGTGCARTATCATGCAAATAGTTAGCAAACCATGCAACTGCATGCTCTGAAAGACCTACGCTCGACAATCTCTGACTCAGTATAGCATGATCATCTGTATCTAAAGCCTTAGAGATCAATAAAAAGTTTGACAGTGTTGTTTTTTGTTAAGGGCTTAATTGATATCATGTAAAACCTTCATGGCTGTGGTAATTGAGATATGCTTCTTCCTGAAGCCTGATTGATACATTGATAAAATAGAGTTAGTATATAAAAACTATTTTAGCTGTTCATTAACAAGGGTTTCAAGTATTTTTGCCAGGGTTGACAGCTTTGAGATCGGCCTATACATATCTAAAATAGTTGGATCTCCCCCTTTTAAAAGTGGTATGACAAATGCTGATTTCCAGATCTTTGGAATTTCACTACATTCCAGGGTGAGATTGAACAGATATGTAAGTGGTTCAGCTATGCAATCAGCTGCCAGATTTAAAAAGCAGGGATCAAGAAGATCAGGACCTGCAGGCTTTCTTTGATCTAAGGATTTCAAGGCTTTATGTAACTCCTGCACTGAGAATGGCAAAATGCTAAAAGTTTGACCAGCTCTTGCTGGTTCATCCACACAGGGTTGTACAGAGACAGAGGACACCGAATCAAACAGCCTACGAGGTGATACAAAGTGCTCATTGAAACAATTCAGCATTTCAGTTTTGTCATATACAGCAACAAAGTCCTTCAATACACATGACGGTAATTTATAACATTACTGTTTCCAGACATAGACTTAATAGCCTTCCAAATCTTTAGGGTAATTCAGGTTATTAACAGACACAAAATATTCAGACTTGGCCTTCCTGAGAAGAAAATAACACTTGTTTCGTAATTGCCTAAAAATAAGCCAATCAGCATCAGAACATGATTTCCTTGCTTTAGCCCAGGCTAGATTACGTTTGTGAATAATACAAGACAGCTCATAAGAAAACCATGGATTATCCCGCCCTTTGACCCTGAACCTGCGGAATGGGGCATGTTTGTTTACTATTTGGAAAAAAAACATAATGAAAGAATTTCCAGGCAGTTTCCACATCAGGGATAAGCTCAATCTTGCTCCAGTCAAAATAAAACAAATCATGAAAGAAAGCCTGCTCATTAAAACTCTTAAAATTTCTCTTACAAATAAAGTGTGGGTTTGTCTTAGGAACCTTAGTATTTCTAACAGCAACAACAGCACAATGGTCACTTAAATCATTACAAAAAACACCAACCGCAGAATATTTATGTGGAACATTTGTCAATATCAAATCAATCAGGGTAGATTTCTCTGGACATTTGAGATTTGGGTGAGTGGGTGAGTTAATCAACTGGGTAAGATTCATAGAATTACAATACATTTTTAAATCATCAGACACCAGCTTTAACCAACACCAGTTGAGACCACCAATCAAGATCATGTCACTGTAAAGTTTAGTCATAAGTTGCATCAGAGAAGACAAATAGTTTCAGACTTTGCCACACGTACAAGGAATTTAGTCTTTACATATATAGCCACACCCCCACCTTAACTCGATCAGTGCGATACACATTGTAACCATTTATACAAATATCCTTATCAAGAACAGGCTTGCTGAGCCATGTTTCAGAAAACACAATTACATCAGCATCAGTTGATTTAGCCCAAATCCTAACCCCATCAATTTTGGACAACAGTACGCAGCGTACATTTAAATGAGAAATACCAAAACCAGAGCAAGATTTAAATTCAGAGACGGTTTGGAGACATTGCATATCAGGGCCAGGGTTAGGTTGCACGTTACCTGATATCAACAAAAGAAGAATAACTAGGCACCTCGGTTTAATAACCTTGCACGGCTTCTCTTTTTTAAGAGACCTACTGCAAGCAAATTCTACAAGTGAGTTTCCAGACAATACAAAACAGTCTTTTAAAACCATTAGACTTTGGTAGTGACACAGGTTCGTACTGTTCACATCATGCCGCAACTGAGGACAMATGATTTTTACACGCTACAGCACTTGACGGTCCCATACTGTAAGCTTGTGTGGCCTACCACTTCGTGGCTGAGCCGTTGTTGCTCCTAGACATTTCCACTGCACAATAACAGTTGATCGTGGCAGCTCTAGCAGGGCAGAAATTTGATGAATTGATTTGTTGCAAAGGTGGCATCCTATGACCAACACAACTCAGGATAAGACCCAGATGCAGAGACAGGAGGCAGACAGTTCGATTTTCAGTTGTTTAGTTCGATTCTCAGTTGTTTATTACAGAACAGGAGGCAGGCAAATGGCAGGTCCAGAGCAGGCAGGGGTCGGCAATCCAAGACAGCGTCAATATGGGACAGTACGGCGGGCAGGTAGAATGGTCAGAATCGGGAGGACTAGAAAACAGAACCTAGATATACTGGAAACCACACTGGTAAAACTTGACAAGACAAACTGGGCACAGATCAACAGAAAACGCAGGTATAAGTACACAGGGGGAAATGGGAGACACCTGGTGGGGGGTGGAGACAAGCACAAGACAGGTGAAACAGATCAGGATGTGACATGACGGTGCCATGTTGAAAGTCACTGAGGTCTTCAATAAGGCCATTCTACTGCCAATGTTTGTCTATGGAGATTGCATGGCTGTTTGCTCGATTTTATACACCTGTCAGCAACGGGTGTGGCTGAAATAGCCAAATCTACTAATTTGAAGGTGTGTCCACATACTTTTGTATGTATAGTATATACTTTGTATACACTATACACCATACTAGTGTATTCTACAGGAACCAATATCACTCCCTAAAACAACCCTATGGAACAATCCTTGGGAAACTAAAGGCATGGAAATCGTAAATGACTTAGTAACAGYAAATAATTTTATTTCCATGACAGAATTAGTAAGCAATTTTGGACTGACCAATGTAGATATTTTCAAATACATGCAACTTAAAAGTTAAATATCATAACATTTCAATATGAAATCTTATGGACATCAGAGCAAACTTTAGGGAATCTTATTTGAGCCACAGAAGGATGTTCATATGATAGGTAAGATATACAAAACCTTGCAGTGATCATATCCAACTGACAATCTGTTAGAATATAAACTATTGGAACCAAGTCTTAAAAATAACTGATGTTGGTACAAGATGGAGGAAATGTTGGAGCATAACTAACGAAAGTACAGTTAACGAAAATGTACGCTAAATCCAGTGTAAACTAATGTACAAAATGTATTACAGAAGACACAAAATTCACAAATTCTACAGCACAATGGCAGAGTAATGTTTTAAGTGTAAACTAACAATGACTCAATAATGTTCAATAGTTATGGGTGGAGCTAGAAAGTTGGCTGCCAGAAGTATTACAATGCAAACTTTTAATCTGTATGTCTGCATATTTCAAGACATGGCATATGGGGATGTAGTGAAATAAAAGTACATTTGTAGAATGTATTTCCTTCTTATTAAGTTTGATCCAATCAGTTGTGTTGTGACAAGGTAGGGTTGGTATACAGAAGATAGCCCTATTTGGTAAAAGACCAAGTCCATATTATGGCAAGAACAGCTCAAATAAGCAAAGAGAAATGACAGTCCATCATGAAATGAAATGAAGGTCAGACAATGCGGAAAATTTCAAGAACTTTGAAAGTTTCTTCAAGTGCAGTCGCAAAAACCATCAAGCGCTATGATGAAACTGGTTCTCATGAGGAGCGCCACAGGATAGGATGACCCAGAGTTACCGCTGCTGCAGAGGATAAGTTCATTAGCGTTAACTGCTCCTCAGATTACAGCCCAAATAAATGCTTCACAGAGTTCAAGTAACAGACACATCTCAAAATCAACTGTTCAGAGGAGACTGCGTAAATCAGGCCTCCATTGTCGAATTTCTGCAAAGAAACCACTACTAAAGGACACAAATAATAAGAAGAGACTTGCTTGGGCCAAGAAACACAAGCAATGAACATTAGACTGGTGGAAACCTGTCCTTTGGTCTGATGAGTCCATATTTGAGATGTTTGGTTCCAACCGCCGTGTCTTTGTGAGATGCAGAGTAGGTGAACGGATGCTCTCCGCATGTGTGGTTCCCACCGTGAAGCATGGAGGAGGAGGTGTGATTTTGCCGGGGTGGTTTGCTGGTGACACTGTTGGGGATATATTTAGAATTCAAGGCACACTTAACCAGCATGGCTACCACAGCATTCTGCAGCGATACGACATCCCATCTGGTTTGCGCTTAGTAGGACTATCATTTCGTTTCCAACAGGACAATGACCCAAAACACCTCCAGGCTGTGTAAGAGCTATTTGACCAAGAAGGAGAGCCATGGAGTGCTGCATCAGATGACCTGGCCTCCACAATCACCCCACCTCAACCCAATTGAGATGGTTTGGGATGAGTCAGACCGAGGGGGGAAGGATAAGCAGCCACGTGCACAGCATATGTGGGAACTCCTTCAAAACTGTTGGAAAAACATTCCTCATGAAGCTGGTTGAGAGAATGCCAAGATTGTGTATAGCTTATATCAAGGCAAAGGGTGGCTACTTTGAAGAATCTAAAATCTGAAATATATTTTGAATTGTTTAACACCTTTTTGATTACTACATGATTCCATATGTGTTATTTCATAGTTTTGATGTCTTCACTATTATTCTACAATGTAGAAAATAGTAAAAATAAAGAAAAATAGTTATTATATGGAAAATGTTATTTAAATACCAGATTTCCTATAATATCCTCCAATATTCTATATGTGCAAATTGATATGGTATTTGGGTTGCTATAACATTTGCTTTGAAGTAACTTTGAAGATTTGCGCATGCATTTTGAAGCCTCTTGACATAGGCCCTACCACTCCCATTGTTTCACTAGCAGCAACGCTAATGTTGGTTTTAGGGTAACTAAATAAAGAAAACAAATCCATATTTTTGGTAATTCTCTTTCAGGATGAATGTCAATAAAATTAAGTATATTTCAAACTTTAGTGTACCGCRCCTTTAAATGACAGTGTTTGTACCACATAAATAAGGTAAAATTAATATTTACTTTTAAACATTCTAAAAACGAAATGATACTACAATCAAATGTTGGTACATTTCACTGCATCTATCTGGTGTGTGACAATAAAAATAAAACAATAATAATAATTTCCGCTCTTTAGTACTAGCGTGGATCCTACTTTGGAAAAAAGCTGCACATTATTTAAGGAAAACGTTTCTATTTTAATTTGACAGAATATGCAAGTTGACTGTATATTTGCTAAAACAACACTCTGTTTTTGTTATTTTTTTGATAACATTATTTACATGTCAAATGACGTTTTGATAAGAATTAAGTTTAGATTTGTCTATGATTGTTGGTTTTCCCATAGTTTTTTCTTGGGGTCAAAATGACCCTAGTTGATAATATAAAATAAATTAGTAGAATGAGGGTTGACAGATTATGAGCTTTTAAACAAAATATTTTAACTGAACAGTTACTTTAAGCCTATCAAAACAAAACATTTTATTAATTTGAGTCCCACTTTGGAGAGATATAGCCCACTGTGTTACATGGTGCACAAGGGACATCTAGTGGACATTTGGATACATTATTCTAAGTCATTTTAATTGATTTCTTCACTCAAAAATCTCCACTCATTTGATGGGTCATAAATTAAAAACACCAATTTCACATCTTCATACAAGGCAGCAATAATGTTTTCTATAATAGTCCAGGATTTCATTTTTCCAAAGCCTATGTGTCCGTGTGTGTGCATGTGTGTGTGTGTGTGCGTGCATATGTGTGCGTGCATATGGGGTTCCTTCACCTCTGTAAGGTATAACGAGAGGTATTGACTTTTTTCCACGCCTCCATTAACTCTTTGATAGTTGACTTCGATAGTTCCCCATGCCTTTGGGAATTGATTATAGGAAAGCTTGAGGCTGCTTGAGGATGGTTACTCTGCTGTCTGTGTGTTAACTTGTTACTATGATGCAAGGCAAACATGTGGTGTCGTGGCATTCTCTGGCTGTGGGCAACCTAGAGAGATTGATTGGTGCGCCTTCTGTTTTATCAAGGATCAGGGCCACATTCAGTAGACATGGCGCCTCAGGAGAAGTTGCCATTTTCCCCAGAACAATATGCCTCATTACTGGCACACTCACAATAAAGGTAAATGTACATTGTTTTTCTCTTAGAACACAGCTTACTGTGTGTTACTTAGGCCCCTCAGCAACAACCTTGTCTCACTCCATAGCCGTCAGTGGGTATCTTTTCATACTACATGACTGCATACACATACGATTCCCTTAGGTAGGTGTTTCTATTATCTATTAATGCAACCATGCCTCATAACATACTTTCCTTTTTTGACTAAACCATACAGTTGTGCAATTAGAAAAAAGCATGTGATCAGTATCAAGACAATTTTAACCATCATGTTTAACCACCTTGGTATGCTATTCTCATGAGCCATTAAAATCTCAAGCTAGATGTGTATGAATGTTTGTCGAGAGAGACGAACGGTATACTCGTGGAGGCTAATGTATACAATATTCTGTGTTTTGTGCCCCAGTGAAGAAGCCTCTGGTCACTTGAGCAGCTAAATGAAAACACACAATATAGTATCACAGAGATAAATTAAACCTTCTGGATTCACTGTTGCCCCAGTCCTCCATTCCACCAACCCCTCCCCCTTGCTCCTGGTCAGTCTCAGACGCAATCGACTGGACCTGTCTGGTCAGCTCATGGGCATGAGCTCTGTCCAACCCTCGGTCTTCACATACAACAGCAAAGACAAACACAATCTATTATTCAGTACTGACTCTTGTTTGGCTTCTGTGCTTTTCATATTATTTTTCTTTGTTGTTTTTTTTCTACTCTCCTCTTGCAAGCAGAGAGGAGAAACTGAGAGATATATGAGGCCTGAGGATTTGATATTGGTCTAGCTTGTTAAATTGGCCTTGACAGCAGAGTAAATATATGCATTGCCTTCAAAACTGTCCTCACTGCAGACCTACTAAAGAGCCCTATGGGTTGCTATAACAACTTGTAAGATAATATTCTGTTTGTTTGTTTCTTTATTTCTTTTAATCAGTGGTCTTCTGTAGCTCAGTTGGTAGAGAATGGCACTTGCTACATCAGGATAGTGTGTTCAATTCCCATGGACCACCCATACTTAAAATGTACACTACAATTAAAAAGTTTGGGGTCACTTAAAAATGTCCATGTTTTTGAAAGAAAAGCAATTTTTTTGTCCATTAAAATAACATCAAATTGATCAGAAATACAGTGTAGACATTGTTAATGTTGTCAATGACTATTGCAGCTGGAAACGGTCGATTTTTAATGGAATATCTACATAGGTGTACAGAGGCCCATTATCAGCAACCATCGCTCCTGTGTTCCAATGGCACGTTGTGTTAGCTAATCCAAGTTTATTATTTTAAAAGGCTAATTGATCATTTCAAAACACTTTTGCAGTTATGTTAGCACAGCTGAAAACTGGTGTTCTGATTAAAGAAGCAATAAAACTGGCCTTCTTTAGACTAGTTGAGTATCTGGAGCATCAGTATTTGTGGGTTCGATTACAGGCTCAAAATGGATAGAAACAAAGACCTTTCTTCTGAAACTCGTCAGTCTATTGTTCTGAGAAATTAAGGCTATTCCATGCGAGAAATTGGCAAGAAGCTGAAGATCTCGTACAACGCTGTCTACTCCTCCCTTCACAGAACAGCACAAACTGGCTATAACCAGACTAGGAAGAGGAGTGGGAGGCCCTGGTGCACAACTGAGCAAGAGGACAAGTACATTAGAGTGTCTAGTTTGAGAAACAGATGCCTCACAAGTCCTCAACTGGCTGCTTCATTAAATAGTGCCCGCGAAACACCAGTCTCAATGTCAACAGTGAAGAGGTGACTCCGGGATGCTGGTCTACGAGGCAGAGTTTCTCTGTCCAGTGTCTGTGTTCTTTTGCTTAACTTAATTTTTATTTTTATTGGCCAGTCTGAGATATGGCTTTTGCTTTGCAACTCTGCCTAGAAGGACAGCATCCCGGAGTTGTCTCTTCACTGTTGACGTTGAGACTGGTGTTTTTTAWTCATTTTTTTGTTTTTTATTATTATTATTTATATATATTTTACCCCTTTTTATCCCCAATTTTGTGGWATCCAATTGGTAGTTACAGTCTTGTCTCATCGCTGCAGCTCCCGTACGGACTCAGAAGAGGCGAAGGTCGTGAGCCGTGCGTCCTCCGAAACACAACCCAACCAAGCCGCACTGCTTCTTGATACAATGCCCACTTAACCTGAAAGCTAGTCACACTAATGTGTCGGAGGAAACACCGTACATCTGGCAACCGTGTCAGCTTGCACTGCGCCCGGCCCACCAAAGGAGTCGCTAGTGCGCAATGGGACAAGGACATCCCTGCCGGCCAAACCCTCCCCTAACCCAGACGACGCTGGGCCAATTGCACGCCGCCCCATGGGTCTCCCAGTCGCGGCCGGCTGCAACAGAGCTTGGACTCTGAATCTCTAGTTGCACAGCTAGCACTGCGATGCAGTGCCTCAGACCACTGGCCACTCGGGAGGCCCGAGACTGGTGTTTCGCGGGTCCTATTTAATGAAGCTGCCAGTTGAGGACTTGTGAGGCATCTGTTTCTCAAACTAGACACTCTAATGTACTTGTCCTCTTACTCAGTTGTGCACCGGGGCCTCCCACTCCTATTTATTTTCTGGTTATAGCCAGTTTGCTTTGTTCTGTGAAGGGAGTAGTACACAGTGTTGTAGGAGATCTTCAGTTTCTTGACAATTTCTGGCATGGAATAGCCTTCATTTCTCAGAACAAGAATAGACTGATGAGTTTCAGAAGAAAGGTCTTTGTTTCTGGCCATTTTGAGCCTGTAATCGAACCCACAAATGTTGATGCTCCAGATACTGAACTGGTCTAAAGAAGGCCAGTTTTATTGCTTCTTTAATCAGGACAAGAGTTTTCAGCTGTGCTAACATAATTGCAAAAGTGTTTTCTAATGATCAATTAGCCTTTTAAAATGATAAACTAGCTAACACAACGTGCCATTGGAACACAGGAGTGATGGTTGCTGATAATGGGCCTCTGTACGCCTATGTAGATACTCCATTAAAAATCTGCCGTTTCCAGCTATAATAGTCATTGACAACATTAACAATGTCATCACTGTATTTCTGATCAATTTGATGGTATTTTAATGGACAAAAATGAGCTTTTCTTTCAAAAACATGGAKATTTCTAAGTAACCCCAAACTTTTGAACGGGAGTGTATGTACACATGACTTCACTTTGAATAAAAGCATCTGCTAAATGGCATATATTAGAATTGTTGGAAAAGGACCCGTAAGTAAGCATTTCGCTGTTAGTCCATACCTGTTGCATGTGACAAATAACATTTGATTTCATATTACCTAACAAGATCAGTTGGTCACACAAGATGCGCAAGTACTACATAGACTATGTGTAGGGTATATGAATTACCTGCACTTGTAGCTGCTGTATGTACTCTTCTTCTGCTTTATTAAATCACACACAAGACGTTGTGAAACTTGTAAAGCTCCATAATGGTACTGTATGTTCATGCGCTACTGTAGTTTCAACAAGATAGAAGAGACTAATTTCCTTTAGCATATTGTATTCCACTAGATGGCGTTATGTCACTGGCTATTCACAGTCCTTACAGCCATAGCCCTCTTATAGCATACAGGCCATTTGAAAGAACAGTCTAAAACAATGTCAACAACTTACTGCCTTACATTCATATGGGTCAGTATGTATGGTAAGAATCAACTGCTAGTGTACTTGACTCATTGAGAAACTTTGCAGAAACAGGGAGGAACAATCAAGACACTCTTTAAATAGCATTATGTATATGACATGTTCAGATGAACATATTCCACCCATGCAATTGAGCAACCAATACATTTGGTTTCATCTCACCTACTTTTAAGACAATTTCTTACAAGGAACATTTTAAGTTGTTTCTAGTGCTAACAATTAATCAATAGGACTGTGACCTCTTTTTTTTTGTTTGACAATCAACATAAATGGTCATTATATCACGTGAAGATAAAGCAAATACTGAAGACCTCAAAATATCTTTATTTGAATTTTGAATTAACGGCACCCGTAAAAGGTCAATCCATCCCCTGGCCTATTGGAATCCTTCTGTTATAACAACAGATAAGAAAAAAGAGGGGTTAAATTGCACTTGGATCTTCTCTTCTTCCCGACCGCCATGACCTCACTCTGGGGAAATGGTGGAGATTGTGTGTACCCTGACTCTCAATAATGCTAGACAATGAAGTATTGGCTCGTAACATGCCACAATATAGGACAAGCATAAAGGGCTTAGTAGTTAATAAAGTAGCAAGTCTTTAAATCCATGTCAAAAGATCAGGGGGCCACAGGGACCTTTCATAACACTTGTATGTGCAGGTTCAATCYCAGTGAAAAGGTTACACTTCCACATTGAACTGGTCCACCCTGACGAGTTCATGTACACCACAGACTTCAAGACCACATTTCTGACAGGATTTCAGGGAACAAGCACTCATTTTGAATGGTTCTTTATTGAAGAAATGGAGCTTGATAAACCTGTGGCTTATCAGATGGTGTTTGTACTTAGTGTTGTACTCTGTCATTACTGGAATGTGTATGGCAGCATACTGTAGCTACATGCTTTTCTGATGCTAATATATTTTAAAATGTTGTATAAAGTACAATAGGTTGCACTGTTATTTTGTCACCAATGTACTTGAATAAATCATTTAAATAACACCAGTGTAAATGATGTCACAAATGTTATACAATGTTAATAATGTTGCTAATTGAATTAAGTAGCTTAAGGAGCACAAACACAGCCTGTCTCGGTAATTAAGTACAGTTTCTCCATCTGCGTTTCACAAACGAAGTCTCTCTTTCTCTCTGGTGAACGTATCCTTTACTCGAACACAGACACTCCTCCAGCATTTCCACCCACTTTGTGAGTCTTTGATCCACATTATTCCAGTTGAAGTTCCACCCATGTGCTGCAAGTTGAAACTTTCATCATTGTTGCTCAGGGAAACCTTATACCCGTGGCGCCTTCTTGCTTTTGTCCTTCCCTTTAGTGACAGAACTCTCTTATGGTGCGGGACAAAAGACTACTCACGACACCATTTTATGATCTCTGTGATGAAACCGTTTCTTTCTTCTTTCATGTTACCTAAATATGTCCCTTTAATCCAAGATGTAATGTCACAGCAACAGCAACAGCATTCTTTGTATTGTGACATGAATTTTGAAAGCAGCATATGTTGAGCTGAAACAACTACAACTAACAGCCAGAGAAGTGCTTCATACAGTATGAATGTTATGATAGAAAAAGTCATCCAAAACAACCTGTCGGTATGTGTGTATGTTGGTGCGTGCGTGCGTGTGTACGCACGTGTGTACGTGGTTTGCGAAAGACAGACGCAAAGATTATTATTATTATTATTTTTTTTTTTTACAAAGTTCACTGTTAATTACTTTATTGGATTTTATGGGTCTATTGTGTCCTTGTGTAGCCTTGTACAGGCATTAATGCAGTCTCTGCACCTTCTTGTTAATCAATGTGGACWGTTGACAAAGCTTAACAGCACAAAGATTATCTCATGTCAAACTGTCTGACTCAAACCCCTCATTAGACACTTT
Organism: Salvelinus sp. IW2-2015; assembly: GCF_002910315.2. Taxonomy (NCBI): domain Eukaryota; kingdom Metazoa; phylum Chordata; class Actinopteri; order Salmoniformes; family Salmonidae; genus Salvelinus; species Salvelinus sp. IW2-2015. The sequence goes on from NC_036858.1 coordinate 39,574,206, forward strand.
GAATGTTTGCATCCAAAGTATCCGAAAACTATAGTTTAGTAAACATTCAAAGTGTCTAATGAGTGGTTTAATGGACTCACGTAATTCACTGTTTCCCTCAATGTTGCAGTTCCACTGTAAAGTTAGCTTGGTATGTTTACACAGGATTTCTGCATCTGTCTTTCATAGCCCCGTGGGCCAACTAAAATCGAGGGGAACTAAGATTATCATCCCGTTTCTCAAAGGAGCTTTTCCTTATGCACACCCTCACAGATGTCGACATTTGGTTAGACAGTGTACTGGGAGACACAGATTAACAGAGTTTGGGCAAGTCTGTTTGTGAATTACAAGGATGGTTACTTTAGTGCAAATAGACCATAGAACGTGTAAGCCTATTTCTGTATTCTGTATCCCAGATTTTTTGCACTTTTTCAGAATTGACCAGCATGAACAAGATGCTTAAGATTGATCTCTATTATRAAATTGAAAGGACACTCTTAGTCAGATTGATAGGCTTTCATATGGAAGAACAGATGGTGAGAATATGTCATAATACTATAAAATCCAACAGGAATGAATCAATCCCACTGTTGGAGTTAGCTTGTTTTAGAATTGACATAATCTTTATGTAAATTCAAAGAAACAAACAAATAAGCTAGTGAGTACAGTATGTATCTGGGGCAAACATTGACCACCTATAGATTTTGTTGATGTACACCACATTCAAATCAAATCAATGTTTATTGATCATGTACACAGATTTGCAGGTGTCATAGCAGGTGCAGTGAAATGCTTATGTRACTAGCTCCAACAGTGCAATAGAATGTCTCCAAATACAATACAAATACACAAACAATCCAAAATCTAAACAAGAAATCAAGAAATGGCAGAATGAGTCCAATTAGCAATCCAGTCTAGATAAATTAGAGTTAGCATCCAGAAATACAGTATATATATATATATATATATATATATATATATATATATATATATATATATATATATATATATATATATATATTATATATATATATATATATATATATATATATACAGTACCAGTCAAATGTTTCGACACACTTACTCATTCAAGTTTTTTTTTCTTCTTTTTTTTCTTTTTTCTACATTGTAGAATAATATGAAGACATTACAACTACGAAAATAACACATATGGAATCATGTAGTAACCAAAAAAGTGTTAAACAAAACGTATTCATATTTGAGATTCTTCAAAGTAGCCACTCTTTGCCTTGATGACAGCTTTGCATAATCTTGGCATTCTCTCAACCAGCTTCATGAGGTAGTCACCTGGAATGCATTTCAATTAACAGGTCATCTCCACCCGGCACAGCCAGGAGAGGACTGGCACCCTCAGAGCCTGGTTCCTCTCTAGGTTTTTTTCCTAGGTTTGTGCCTTTCTAGGGAGTTTTTCCTAGCCACCGTGCTTCTAGATCTGCATTACATGCTGTTTGGGGTTTTAGGCTGGGTTTCTGTATAGTGCTTTGTGACATTGGCTGATGTAAAAAGGGCTTGATAAATACATTTCATTGATTGATTGTTAAAAGTTAATTTGTGGAATTTCTTTCCTTCTTATTGCGTTTGAGAACATCAGTTGTGTTGTGACATGGTAGGGGTGGTATACAGAAGATAGCCCTATTTGGTAAAAGACCAAGTCCATATTATGGCAAGAACAGCTCAAATAAGCAAAAAGAAATGACAGTCCATCATGACTTTAAGACATGAAGGTCAGTCAATATGGAACATTTCAAGAACTTTGAAAGTTTCTTCAAGTACAGTTGCAAAAACCATCAAGCGCTATGATGAAACTGGCTCTCATGAGGACCGCCACAGGATAGGAAGACCCAGAGATACCTCTGCTGCAGAGGATAAATTCATTAGAGTTACCAGCCTCAGAAATTTCAGCCCAAATAAATGCTTCTCAGAGTTCAAGTAACAGACACATCTCAACATTAACTGTTCAGAGGAGACTGCGTGAATCAGGCCTTCGTGGTCGAATTGCCGTAAAGAAACCACTACTAAAGAACACCAACAATAAGACGAGACTTGCTTGGGCCAAGAAACACGAGCAATGGACATTAGACTGGTGGAAATCTGTCCTTTGGTCTGATAAGTCCAAATTTGAGATTTTTGGTTCTAACCGCTGTGTCTTTGTGAGACGCAGAGTAGGTGAATGGATGATCTCTGCATGTGTGGTTCCCACCGTGAAGCATGGAGGAGGAGTTGTGATGGTGTTGGGGTGCTTTGCTAGTGACACTGTCTATGATTTATTTAGAATTCAAGGCACACTTAACCAGCATGGCTACCACAGCATTTTGCAGTGATAAGACATCCAATCTGGTTTGCGCTTCGTGGGACTATCATTAATTTTTCACCAGGACAATGACCCAACACACCTCCAGGCTGTGTAAGGGCTCCCGAATGGCGCAGCAGTCTAAGGCACTGCATCTCAGTGCAAAAGGCGTCACTACAGTCCCCTGTTCGAATCCAGGCTCTATCACATCCAGACGTGATTGGGAGTCCCATAGGGCGGCGCACAATTGGTCCAGGTTTGGCCGGGGTAGGCCATCAGTGTAAATACTATTTTTTCTTAACTGACTTGCCTAGTTAAATAACGGTTAAATAAAATAAAAAATACAAATTTAAAAAGGGCRTTTTGACCAAGAATTAGAGTGATGGAATGCTGCATCATATGACCTCGACAATCACCCGACCTATTCCAAATTGTGATGGTTTGGGATGAGTTGTACCGCAGAGTGAAGGAAAAGCAACCAACAAGTTCTCAGCATGTATGGGAAATCCTTCAAGACTGTTTGAAAAGCATTCCAGGTGTAGCAGGTTGAGAGAATACCAAGAGTGTGCAGAGCTGTCATCAAGGCAAAGGGTGGCAACTTTGAATAATTATTTCATAGTTTTGATGTCTTCACTATTATTCTACAATATAGAAAATAGTAAAAATAAATGAAAACCCTTGAATGAGTAGGTGTGTCCAAACTTTTGACTGGTGCTGTATATGTGATGTGTATAGACAGTATATACAGTGCCTTCAGAAAGTATTCACACCCCTAGACTTTTTTGCGTTACAATTAAAAATGGATTACATTTAGATATTTTTGGGGTCACTGGCCTACACACAATACCTCATAATGTCAAATTGGAATGATGTTTTCAAATTTTTTACAAATTAATAAAAAATGAAAAGCTGAAATGTCTTGTGTCAATAAGTATTCAACCCCTTTGTTATGGCAAGCCTAAATAAGGTAATAAGTAAAAATGTGCTTTACAAGTCACATAACTGTCACGTCCTGACCATAGAGAGCCTTTTATTCTCTATGTTGGTTGGGTCGGGGTGTGACTAGGGTGGGTCATCTAGGTGTTTGTGTGTCTATGTTGGCCTGTTATGGTTCCCAATCAGAGGCAGCTGTTTATCGTTGGCTCTGATTGGGGATCATATTTAGGCAGCCATTTCKCCTTTGTGCTTTGTGGGATCTTGTCTATGGATAGTTGCATGTCAGCACTATTATTAGCTTCACGTTTTGTTTGGTAGTTTGTTGTTTTTGTTCGGTGTTCATTTYTTATAGGAAAATGTATGCCTACCACACTGCACCTTGGTCCATTCCTTATGACGAACGTAACAATAACAAGTTGCATGGACTGACTCTCTGTGCAATAATAGTGCTTAACATGATTTTGAATGACTACCTCATCTCTATACCACACATAAAAAAATTATCTGTAAGATTCAACCACAAAGACCAGGTAGGTTTTCCAATTCCTCGCAAAGAAGGGCACCTATTGGTAGATACAAATAAAAAAAAGCTGCCATTGAATATCCCTTTGAGCATGGTGAAGTTAATAATTTCAGTTTGGATGGTGTATTAATACACTCATTACTACAAAGATACAGGCATCCTTCCTAACCCAGTTGCCAGAGAGGAAGTGAAACACTCAGGGATTTCACCATCAGGCCAATGGTGACTATAAAACAGTTACAAAGTTTAATGTCTGTGAAAGGAGAAAACTGAGTATGGATCAATAACATTGTAGTTACTCCACAATACTAACCTAAATAACAGAGTGAAAATAAGGAAGCTTGTACAGAATAAAAATATTCCAAACATGCATTTTGTTTGCAACAAGGCACTTAAGTAATTCTTTAAAACATGTGGCAAAGCAATAACTTTTTGTCCTGAATACAAAGTGTTTTTTMGGGGGCAAATASAATACWACACATTACTGAGTATCACTCTCAATATTTTCAAGCATAGTGTTAGCTGCATCATGTTATGAGTATGCTTATAATTGTTAAGGGCTGGGAAGCTTTTCAGGATAAAAAAAGAAACGGAATGGAGCTAAGCACAGAGAAATCCTAGAGGAAAACCTGGTTCAGTCTGCTTTTTACCAGACACAGTGAGATGAATTCACGTTTTAGCAGGACAATAACTTAAAACACAAGGCCAAATCTACACTGGAGTTGCTTACCAAGAAGCCAGTGGTGTTCATGAGTGGCCGAGTTACATTTTTTACTTAAATCTACTTGAAAATATATGGCAAGACCTGAAAATGGATGTCTAGCCATGATGAACAACCAATTTGACAGCGCTTAAAGCATTTTGAAAACAATAATGGGGAAATGTTGCACAATCCAGGTGTTGAAAGCTCTTAGAGCAGTGGTTCTCAATCCTGGTCCTGGGGACCCAAGTGGTGCACATTTTTGTTTTTGCCCTAGCACTACACACCTGATTCAAATCATCAAAGCCTTTTGATGAGTTGATCATTTGAATCAGCTGTGTAGTGCTGGGTCAAAAACAAAAATGTGCACCTCTTGGGTCCCCAGGACCAGGATTGAGAACCAGTGTCTTAGAGACTTACACAGAAAGACTCTGCAAAGTATTGACTCATGGGTGTGAATGCTTATGTAAATGATATATCTCTGTATTTCATTTTCAATACATTTGCAACAATTTCTAAAAACATGTTTTCACTATGTCATTATGGGGTATTGCGTGTAGATGAGTGAGATTTAAAAAAATGTAATCCATTTTTAATCCAGTCTGTAACACAACAAGATGGGGAATAAGTCGAGGGGTATGCATACTTTCTGAAGGTAATGTAATCTGGAAAAAAAATTGTATGGACAGTAGTTGGCAAATTAGGATGAGCTATGTTGAGAATACAGTATATGCATACACAGTGAGTAAAAAATAGTATATAAACAGAATGTGAGGTGGCCAGTGTTCAATGACTATATACGTGGGGTATGAAGTATTCTTCCCAGAGAGCTCCTGAATGCTTTTCCTTCTCTTCCCACGTCCCTCTGCTGCTGCTGCTGCTGCTGCTGCTGCATGCCGTGGAAAGTAGGCCAAGTGAGCACCAGGGCGTTGCTTTTTTAAGATGATCAGTTTGTCAGTGTGTGTTTGTGTGTGTGCTCAGGACGGCTATTCATGTGGCTTGACTCTGTAGAACAAAGAGCAGCATTATACAATTTGCACCACATCCAATAGCAAGGGGAAAGGATAGTTTGGAAAATAGGGACTGAGCTCTTAAACATAGATTGAAAAAACTGGCTTGTGTTGTAATTTCATTTACCTCCAACGTTTCACCCCTTTGTTGCAGCAAAAAGGTTCCTAGCCAGTAACACTCATCTGCACTCTGCAGGAGAATACTGAAGGTGGGATTATTTTTACTTTTGCTGTGCTGCTTTCTCCTTGACCCCGTCTCTGTCTTCTGACATTATCATTATCATTCCTGGTCATAAAAACACTTCTATTTCAGCTTTCATTTCAGCTTTCTTGCACTGCAGGTGTTTATCATTTGAGCTGTTTTGAATTGTATTATGGCTCTGACAAGGGTGAGATCTTTCCATTGTGTGTCTTTGTGTTTTTCTCGTAAAGCTTTGTTGAATTCAAGTTAATCTCACCATTTAACACAAAGGTACACTCACAGAATTGAGTATCATGTGCGAAACAAAGAGCTATCGATCAAATGGTGCAACCATGGTTGAGTATGAAAGACAAAATGAATGCACCATTTGACAGAAGCTTCCATGTAGATTTAAGAAAACATCTAGGATTAACGGTTGAAGTCCTCATACGATTTTATTATTTCCCCAGATTGAATTAACCTAACAAGATGCCCATGACCATAAACTAACTGAAGAGCAACCTGTGGATATCAGCTGAAGAACATTTGACTTCTAGCGAGCCATACTGTCACATCCTCTGCACACCCAGTACATTTCAAGTACGGTTACTTCTTCCAAATTGAAATGACTGTAAATGTTGTTCGGTCTGTGTATATCTGTGGTGATAAGTGGTCTGGTGATACAGAGTACCCGAATAGCCTCCTATTATGAGCGTTCATAGAGTGCCTTGTGAATCTTCTCTGAAAACTGAGCTCTAAATTCCTTCCTAAAATCTTTGAGAATTTTGCAGACTCCTGTAGGTGGGGCAATATCACCATAGAACAGCTTGTCAATCAAGTGGCTCAATGAGCAAAACAAGGATCTCTAGGTTCTAAGAGGGAACCCTACCCAATACATGGCAGCATCTCTTTGGCAAAAGGACTGTAAATGCTTTGTTGGCATGTACTGTATGTCTAAGTTCTCGATTGGAAATGGAAGTTATTATTTGAGTATGAGTTTTTCATTGTTTATTGCAGATGAGTTAAAACAGGTTTGAAGTTGCCTAGAACCTATACCATCTACACTATTGTTCATAAAGAAATCGAAATAACTGAAAGGACAACTTTGTTGTGTGACAATTTCAGATGTAGGGCCTACGCCTAATTCTATTGATGGGAATTTTTCAAAATGGGATTTTAGAGCGGTGTGAATAGGGAATGGTCATGATGTTTTTTGGGGCTCAATTTCCATGGGATATTTTAGATGTTAATAGCCCTGAAGTGGTCTCTGTTTCTTATTTAATTTCTCTCGCCTTTTTAAAATGTGAATCGCCCGCAGACTGCGCCGCGAGGCTCTAAACCGCACAGAAACTCTCTCATCATTTCCAGCAGAATGGAAATGCAAATTGTGCACGCGGCGAATGACAGAACTCACCATTGCACATAATTAACCAGACCACTCTCAACTAAAGTTGGTGAGGAAAATGTGACCTTGCTGTGTCAATGTAAAATGCTACATATAATAATAATAATAATAATAATAATAACAATAACAATCATAATACATTTTACACTCAAATAGTCTCAATACATTTCTCAGATTTGAGATTCAATCGAACTGGCAGTGCACATTTAACGAAGTTTTATAAAGCCCATATTTTCGCGTGACTAAATACAATTGTCATATGTTTTTGGGTGTTGTGTTGAAATAGACTCCTCTTATAGATGCCTCCATTTTCTGTACTAAACAGGTGTGTACGAACAATAATCTGTAGGCCTATTCAAAGAAAGACAAACTATTACAATGAATTTAATCGAATCCATTCTCCTTTGCATAAAATTGTCCGGGACGATTCAAACTCTGCTCATTCTGTTGGCGTGAAAAATGAATATTCGATTAATTGCATCACTGAGGAGAACAGCTGCCCCCAATCGACACATGATCTCCACTGTAACCAACGAGGGGCGCTGTCTATTAACTCTGTCCTATGTTGCATCTCCCAGTCTTCCGATATCTTCATCTAATTTCTCTCTAAAATGCTGAACATTTTGTTAGGTTAAACTAATAGAAAAATGTGGGGAACGAGCTCAGAATTTGGTTTCCAGATGTCTGAAATGTGGGCCTAAATGTAGGCCATATGCGTTTTCGTTATGCCCTTCAATGCATATTTTCTTATGAATTATTATTTAATTGTCTTTCATAATTTGGTACTTATGCCCAATGTTTTTATTAGGTTATCTGCATATGTTAGGCCTACTCCTTTATGTCATATCATATTGACTTTTAAACAGATGGTCTACATGAAGTCTACAATGTAAGGCAAATAATTATGCTACAAGTGACATGTCTATAAAGATTTCGTTTTTATATGTATTTAACCAATAAAGCAATGAAGGACAGGCCGATGTAAATGTGAACTCCTTGCAATTTTGAAACGAATTTTCTATTTCAACTTTATAAACATAAAATTATTCAGTAAAATAAATGAGCATATTATGCATAGATTTTATCAGTTAGTCTATATTTCTATTTCTAAACTAATTCATAGGTGGGATGTTTATTGGGCCTATATTTGACACTTTAGGCTGTTTTATCACAAACTAATGCATGGATTTTGTAAATGTGTATTACACGCATTTGTTATAATAAAAATGCTGAAAGTTCACAAAGGTGGCTTATCCTTTAATCAATCAAGTTAAAACATGATGGCTAATCAATGCATGTGATTATAATAGTTGTCCTAAAGTCCATGCCGTTCAGGACAGCTGGGCAGTGGTCGTCTGACTTTGTCTTGACATCTGGGAAGCCCGCTGGCCTGTGGCACGTGCATCGGCTGATGTCGCCATTTACATGTAAATTTACTGAGATCATGAGGGCCTCGCCCCGTAAATTCGTACCAAAAAAGAAGACGTCACCCTTGACACGGTCTTGGAAGTCAATGGAACAAAAGAGCCACGCGCCAATGATCTGAAGAAATTCAGCTTCATCACCATGTTAGCTTTTGGGGATTCATATCTTGGTCATCACATTTTTATAATGTGATCATTTCAATATGATCAATAAAATAGGCCATATTCTCAATAATGTATGATGAAGATTTTTTTGAGGAATCTTGTCTTCAAGAATCTTGTCTTCACTTACCTTCAATGTGGTAGGCCTATATGCCACAATAAATGTTGTTCGAATATGCAGAAAATGGTTGTGGACTATGTGACAAGTTGATTAAGACAAATTGATTGATAGAACTAATAGAGAAATAATAAATAACAGATTCTTCATCCATAAACTCTACACATTGTTATAAAATAGGAGATCAACAAAGAACATTATTTTATTTGCAACGTGTGATTGTAATATTTTCCTAATGATGGCGAGCGCATTTTTCACGATTTAAGCCCACAGTGCAGATGATCCCGGAGAATGAGTCGAGACGGATTTAGGCTCCTCGCATGTGTGTGGAGCAGCTGACTGCCCCTCGCCACGTCCAGATGGCTTTTGAACACAGATTTGCATTCATTTTCCTTTAATGTCTTCTGAAATAGCGGGGCAGCTGCATTTGTTGTCAAATACGGTTTAAAGCCCCCTTTCAGGACATCATCGTTACCTACGTGACGGGTGTGGAGATCCATTTTCCCTCTCCAGTCAACAATATCAGATCTAAGAGGATTTGTCTCAAAGTCTCCTAATTTGATAATCTGATTTAAATCGCATTGGTGCGTGTAATTAGGGGTTAAGTTCTAATAAACGACTTGAAGCCATGTTAAAAAACACACAGTATGGCTAGGCCAAAGTTCTGCAAAGAAAGATAGGTTGACAATCTCAAATGAACAGACAAATTTGTCCCGTTCCGCTCCTCAGCCTGTTTTATATTTGTGTTGGAAGTGCCAAGAATTACAGCAAAAAACGTGTTAATGGGGCATTTACCTTCATGCCTTCAAAAAATATGTGTTGTTCTGACGCACATCTAAGGATATATCTTATTATACCYAGTGGCAATAAGGCAATAGATCTTGAAAAGAGGTGAAAGCAACAGATTATTATTCATTTATCTTTGGCAGCAGCTATTAACCCTCAGCACCAGATGGATAGATTGCTGAGGATATAGGCTATACCTCTTCCTCTCTCCTCCCCCCATTCCCCCCTTCACCTATTTGCCCTCAATAATGTGAAGGGTTTTCTGAATCCAAGGCTCGGACATTGTCTCTCCCCCAATCAATCAAGCCATTACACTACATATGACTTATTCGTCATGAGATGAAAATAAAGATACCTTATGGTCCGAGTATGTTTTATACAAGGCAATCCGGATCTTCGTCACATTAGAGGTCAGGGAATATAAATTGAATGAAATTACACTCATTATACTTTCTTTACTAATATTTTTTGGAATACACGTAAATGACTGGTGGTCAATTTCCCCAAAAATCTAAAAACTTTTTCTCTGCATGGGAGTGAATGACATCCCGAGGCTTTGTTAATATTTTAATATCTGCATAGCAGTGAAGCACACTCAGTTTACGGACTAGACCTTATTCCTATCGAGATTCTTTGTTGGTTTCTCCTTTGATTAAACAATATAGGCTAAATGTGAGATTAAACAAAGATAAGACAATCATTTCAACATATTAATTTCTAAAACATGATTTATATAGGCATAACATATTCCTATTAAATGTTTTTGTTAGCATAGCCCACATTAGTGAATTCACTGCCGGCCATATCAATCTTATGTGTCATAATACTCCCAATTAAATAACATAATAAAAATATGAAAATGTCTAATTACAAATCTTCTAAAAAATATAGTGTAGGCCTATCATAAGCACGCGTTCACAATAGACAAATGACCATAACAGGAATAGGTTTTTAATATAGTGAATGAATGTTGTGTGATGGTCACACCTCGTTGAATTCATATCATTGAAGAAAAAAAATCAACTCACCACATTGCAAGAGAAAAGTAGAGCGAGTGTTCTCAGGTTGCTTCTATAGGCTAATACTCGAACAGTCGAGCGCCACTGCTTGACAGGAATCGTCAGAGCTCCATATATGGTAAAAGCTACGCCCCATGAGCGTCATTTTCTGACTGAGCCTCTCCCGTGGGTTTAGAGTTTTGGCTCCCGGGAAAGATTTCAGTCCTCGGGGAAAGAGGGCTTAGTTTTGCATGTTCCCTTCCATCCTGCAACGACGCGAAAGGCCCCTTATCCACCTCTCCTGTGTACCGGGAACACCTCCACGGTGATCAGCTTCTGCGTGTGCTTGTCTTTTGGAGAAGCAGCACCTTTCAATTTCAGGAGTGGTTTATTCAAGTGTCCTGAAGGTTTTGGATGTGGTGCTTCAGGGATGTCGCTACTTTGAGAGCATCATCCATACACAAACAACAGCTATCGAATTTTTCTGTGAATAAGCACAACAAAAAGAAGGGACAATAGCCACAAAAAAAGCCTAGTCTGTTGAACAAGTCACTTTTCCAGTCTGTGGATTCCACACCGACTAAGTAGAGTACTTTGAGAATTGTTCACATCGCTGCAGCCCAGGACGGATTGAAAAGGGAGGCGAGACCTGTGGACCTGGTTTTCCCCTTGCAAGGCTCAGACGGCATTTACGACTTATCCCGTAAACCCTCAAGGATAACACGTTTGGACGTTTATTTACCGAATTTCACAGGAGGCTCTTTGCACGTATATTGTTCTAAATGTTTGGGATTCAGGAAACTATATCGCGGGGTGGGACAACGATGAAGGAGGAACCGCTGGGTGGGCTGAATTCTGTCCGCTCATGGATGCACACAGCTGGGGTGGTGGATGCGAACACAGCCGCCCAAAGGTACGCATGCCAAATCATCTGATTTTCTCACGCATTTCTCATATCGACCCTCAATCCCCTCAATACTCTGTATCAATTACGGTCTCCCAATGTCCCCCTTCGGCTCTCCCCTCTTTCATTACATCAGATTACCCTTATTGTGACAAATCAAGAAATCTCTCGTACTCAAACGTGCTTGCACATCTCCACTGTTTTCATTAGCTCCATCATCTGTCTCCCGTGTCTGATACTTAACCGAGATGGTCTCTTGTTTTCTCCCTGCAGTGGTGTTGGCTTGGCACGGGCACATTATGAAAAGCAGCCACCTTCCAACCTCAGAAAATCCAACTTTTTCCACTTCGTTCTTGCGCTGTATGACAGGCAAGGGCAGCCCGTGGAGATCGAACGGACAGCTTATGTGGACTTTGTGGAGAAAGATAAAGTAAGCGCTTCATGAGAATATCGTTTATTGAATTTCATAATCTTTACTTTGAAATGAACTTGACGTACTTAGAGATGGCTGTGGGTCAATAAAGCAGGTCACGTGCAATATCGATTTTTAACCCCATTCGTCGATGACAGGAGCGTGGTTGTAAGTCTTATTTTTGACAAATTATAAATTTAAAATGATGAAATATCAGCTAGATAGATAGATAGATATATATATAGATAGATAGATAGATAGATAGATAGATAGATATATAGATGCTTTATTTTCAGCTGACCATCATCTCAATGTTGATTATTTTCAGGAACCAAACAGTGAAAAAACTAACAATGGGATACACTACAAACTACAATTGTTGTACAGCAATGGTGAGTGAAACAATTATTTAGATAAATGCAATATTACCCAAAAGATAAAGCCTATAAATAATAGTAATAATAATAATAATGATGATGATGGTGATGATTATGATTATTATTATTGTCATCATCATCACCATCATCGTTATCATCATTATTATCATTTACAATTAATTTATTTTCTAAATCATTGTTTAAATGTCCAGATAAAAT
>NC_036858.1:39586655-39614241 GCF_002910315.2 Salvelinus sp. IW2-2015
TGATGCAGATTATAGATGTATAAATGTTCTGAGTAAAAAAACAACAACATCTATATATATATATATATATACTTTATATTAATGATTTTTTATTTTATCATCAGCATTCATGTACATCTCACACAGCCCTACATCTTTTCCTAAGCTTGTCATATTTCTTCCCCAGGCGTCAGAACAGAACAGGATCTTTTCATACGGTTAATCGATTCCATGACGAAGCAGGTAAACTACCTTTACTCTTATATTCATACAGCTTGCTTACACTAGATACATTGCTTCTATACATCACCTGCACGGTGCAAATCTCCACAACCTGTGCAATTCATCACACATGCATAATATAACTTATGAGATGGGTTTTCTTTATGCAATCATGCATTGACTGAAATGGCTTTATATATAGATTGCGTGTTGGCCTATATCCTGTTTTTGCGCGACTCATAAGTAAAATTAATCSAGCACTAAATTACCATTAATTTAGTTTACAATTGTGTACCTATACAATATAAATMATGATTGTTGGTTTGTGATGTCGTTACTTTCTGCCGATAATGATATAATGCATTTTTTTGCCTATTTATTTTTACATATAAGATATGATAGGCTATTGTAAAATAAAGTGGGCCRGGGCTATTTTATTGATATGGAGTTACAAGTAGTCGTGTTGTCTTGTTGAGTCCCTTATTCTAATCTGTCATTTTTAGGRATGTTGCTAAACTTGACCCATGACCCATATTAAACATATCTAATGTTTGGGAAGAGTTTTTGAAAAAGCTCACGTAGCTGAAACACTTTCACTCGTAGAACAATTCACGAAATTCAACCCAAAATCTCATCATATGATGTTAACTAGGGAAAAAATAAAAAGTTATTGTTTTAGACTTTTCCACCATGGTGGTTGTTATTACTACTAATTTACCGAGGGTTACAGCAGATCCATTTAAATAGAGCCGTTAAAGCTTCCACCACTCCGAGGGAAAATTCCTCTGCGAATGATCCGAGTCAATGACGCAGAACAAGCAGTTTATGGATTTCTCTGTTTCTGCAGCTGCAAATATCGACATAAATCAAACCAGTATATATAATCGCCCGGTGCTCATCAAACAAAAACAAAGCCGTCAAAAAGTCAAGTGGCGTTCCATCCCAGAAAGAATAGGACGTCAACATTTCGGAGTGTAATTGTGTATTTTTTTTACTCCTTATCATAGGCCACACATTCAAACTGTCTTCAATTGAATATAGAAGTGCTATAGGCCTACTGAAAACAAGGCAAGTTACAGTGCCGTATAACATGCGTCTTTGCGCTAGGTAGGCTAGTTCAATAAAGGGAAGCAAAGCGACTCGTCAGAATAGAGGGAGGGAGGAACCGAGGGAGGGAGAGCGGCACCACTGATAGCTGCACACCATCTGTTTCAGCCAATGCTCAAAAATTACTCAACCGCACCGCCAGACACCGCTTTTTATCCACAGAAAGATCATTGTTAGCAGCTCAAAAATAAACAACAGATTGCCCATTAACACTTTCCCCCAAATATCTGCAGATTATAACCATATTGATGACACGTCATTGGATCGTCCCTTATGAAAAACTCCCTCTAAAAAGTATTCTTAATATAATGTTATAACAAAAAAAGATATACGTTGTTACATATTATACTTATACTTATTATTATTATCATCATCATCATTATCACCATCATCATCATCTGTTATTATCATTGGACCAACATTGTTACATGTTATTAATTTCGTAGGCTTAGGCCTACATCATGACACTTATTGAAAATGTATCACAGTGTTAGTTTTGCAGCAGTGACGACAATATTGATTTTTCACCAATAACAACAGTAGTTTAGCTGTTTTTTGGAGGCACTTGTTTTGGACTATTCGGTTTTAAATGCCGTTTATATTTAGGCTACTGTAAAGATGATTATATACAGTTGCTCATTATATGTATTTAATGTAGCCTACATATTTGTGTCTTTATTTTTTCCAAAGGCGATTATATATGAGGGTCAAGACAAAAACCCTGAAATGTGCAGAGTTCTTCTTACGCACGAAATTATGTGCAGGTAAGTTTATTTTCTCTCCACAAACTCATCGTTGTTAAAGAAGTATACAGTACATTTCTATATTTTCTCCCCACACTTGTTTATCATATTGGCATACACGGAGAAGGCCTACAAGTAGTGGAATACAAACAGACTGGTACCCAGGATAGTTGTAGCCTACAGGGTCTCTTGTTGAATATATTAATATTAGTCTGATGCCAGTGAGTCTGCGCCTCAAAACATGGAGTCAGGCCTTGGTTGATCCCACCTGTCATTGGTGATCAGCGAACTTTTTAGCGTCATTTAACGAGGTAAATCTCAAGCTCTCGTGTTCTGCTGCTATTCAGTGGTGTCGTTGATACTAAAAGAAACAACGTTTTATGTTGTTTATTGTTGCGCTCATTGTGAGAATTGAATTCGGATACTGTCGGTTAACCTTTCTTTTGTTGTACTGTCGCATTGTTCAAGTTGTTTGAGAGCAAGTGCATTAACCTAGAACTGAGCATGATTTGCCTTTTTAATAAGTCTACATYAACTCATCACTCATACAAAATTGTTTACATGCATCCATCACTTATTTGTGACACGTGGAATAGGGTTTGTCCATATATCATTAAATCGAATATGGTGATATTTGACATTGATTATATATCATGAAGAGAATGATGTGCAAGACTAGCCTATACTCTATTTGAGTATAAACTGTGCAGTTTTATTAGTTAGGCCGTATCAATATGTTGAAAATTAAGTGTAAATGAATAAACAAAGCCTTATTTTTTGCCATACTACGATTATTTATTGACATATAATAAATAAGCACCAAAATTGCACAGTCTTGAATGATCTAGTCATTAAAGGCACAACATGTAGAAGAGGTCTCCCTAAATATTGTCCAAATCTAACATGGAATATGGTGCTTTCTAGAGGTCATTTTTACTGTCAATGTCAAAGAGAAATTGCATTCTGTAGAGGCATAAGAAGACTAACCTACTCACTGAGTGAAAGCTATAATCATTCAAGAAGGCATGAGGTAATGAGTATCCTAAGCCTACTCCATGAGAGTATTCTTCTGTTCTCTTTTGCTCTGGTAAAGCATTAAGTATATTTTTGCACTTTTACGCAGTATTATTGTAAAATCCACTCAAACTATCTCTTGTCTGCATGTTGTGAAAAATGCTTTGTCTTTCTTTCCTTGCCATATGGCATCAAATATCATTTAGACCTGCAGCCATTATACAAATATACATTTTCATTTCAAATGGGAAGCAGCAGTATAGTTGTGTTTAATTTCAGTTTGAATTAAAGCTCCAATCAAAGAACTGGAGGTTTAGTGTAGGTTTAGAGAAAAGATGGTGGAAACGTGATGAAGGATAGATTAGTGCTTTTGAGGCCGTAATTGATAAATGCCCCGCAGAAATATTGGTTTGAGGGTGGCCTCTTGCATCTCCCCCAGAAATAGCAGCCTGGCAATTAGAGGTAAACAAAAGCTGAAGCTGTGAAAAGTGACTCCCCTGCCTCCTGGCCCAATCCCCCCTCCCCTCCCTTCTACTTCCCTCCTCTCAAGCACTAAGGCAAACACTTCACCACAACATGTTGTTATTCTATCAGCATCCATGAAAGGATAGATTTAGTGTATGTTATTTCTCTATTCATTTTTGTTTCCAAATTGAACACAATGACGTTTTGCCTTAGAAAGCAATATGCATTTTTAAGGGTCTAATGTTCACTCTAAACAGTAACAGCCACTGTTGTGATCTCAAACGCTCTTTCTTCCCCTAGCCGGTGTTGTGACAAGAAGAGCTGCGGCAACAGGAACGAGACTCCGTCAGACCCTGTGATCATCGACAGGTAGGCTCTGCTCCATGTCTCCTCCATGCTGCTGTGATTGTGACCTGTGTTAGATTCAGCCTTATGCTCTGTTGGGAGGTGAGTGAGAACTCCGCAGTGTTGGGGTGCCCAGGTGGGTTGACTCCAACCTTCTGGTCCACTCTGTGGGAACTGTGGCTGATTGTTCTGTAAGCAGGTGAGGGGGGGGGGGGGGGGCTTTCCCAGGTACCTGTGCTCAGAGGGGCAGTCACCACCTGGAGATGTTCAATCACAAGTGCATTGGGTGGGGTATTCATCTAATTATCTAAGGGGTTTATCATGATATTTGTCTCTCATTTTCTCTTTGTCTATCGAAGTGGTCGTTATCTAGTTTTTACTATTCTCTAAAGTTCGGCAATGCTAAGCTTGTGTGTAAATGTGGTTAGGGCGAAGGTTGTGATAAGAGTTTGTGCCAGGGATTTTGCTTTGAACCTTTAGGTTACGGTATGTCACATAGATTACAGGATTTGGATATTCAGAGAACATAAACTGCATATTGGCTATTACATTCCTTCCACACAGTATAACTGTTATTCAGACTCCTCTATCTCACGGCTGAAAAATGAATGTGGGTGCGTTTGTGCGTGCCCACGAGTGTGTAGGAGGGAATATCTTCACCATAGAGCCTAACTAACTCTCACCATGGCGTGGGGAGAGACAGCAATGCTAATGTTTGACTAGCCGGAATCACTGTTTACTTAGTGGAGAATGCCTGGTATCTGACAGAGGGGACAACTCTCTTATTAGTAATCAAATAGGGCTGAACAGTTGTTGCCGCCACTCCAGCAGCTTCTCATGCATCAGGAAGTAGGGGCTGCCATGGATGCCTGCCTGGCTGGATTACCACAGCTACTGCTTCTCTAGATGCCTCTCTCTCTCTCTCTCTACTAGGAGAGCTGGTGTTCCTCTATTATGTAGGACTGGATGTAACATTATGTTATGGGTATTATGTATGTGATTTAAATTGAGCAGCCCAAGGAAACACTTTATAATTCAAATGTATATATAAAGGGCTCTCATCATGCCTTTCATGAAGTTGATTATCTCATTTATTAGACTAGTGTAGTTTTTGGATACAGTGTTCACACAGAAACAAAGTATGAGAGATAAACATCTCACTGATTTCTGCTGCTTTTAAGTTTGATTTGTATTGCCTCACCGCCTTCATTGAGTTAAGTTTCACACTCTATTGTTCCTCAATCTGTGGGACAAAACTGGGAACATAAGTACAATAGCCAAAATGAATGCAAGCAGAAAAAAAGAGAAGCGGATGGATATTGTAAGCTCAACCAGCTCTGAAAAAAGGCTCCGATTTTTATTGTGACGGGAGTGAATGGGAGTAGAGTATCGTTTTCCTCGCACAATGAGCAGGTCTGTTGAATCACAAAAGCATATGTTCCTCATTAGGCCCTCCCATTGTCTCCATGTCGTAACTATGAGCAGATCAGTTCKCCCTCCCAGTCCCACACTACTTCCCATTGACTTCCCACTGACTAGAGGGGGTTGCAGCAAGGCTAGTTGTGGAGTTTCGGGGTTAACACAAAATCACTGACGTTTACTGTACTGCATACACATGTCACCTAGTTTACCATCCTGATACAGTAATTTTCAGTGAACATATGGTTGAGATTTTGTGAAGCCTCAATATGTTACATACTKTTTTGTTACTTCTGTCTGTTTCTCATGCAAATTGTGAGTGGCACCTGTGCTGCGGTTGCTTCTGGCTAAAAGTGATTATTTTAAATTGAAGAGAGCTGAGAGTTGACTGTGTGAAAAAAAGACTGATTGTTGAATCAGTCATGTCTTAGATAGCTGCCTACATTACAGTATAAAACATCTTCAGCTCTGCCACATTTCCTAGAGAAAGAGTAGCATAGCCCAACCTTTAAGAAACAGATTTGGAGTGAATCATTGATGGCATTTCCTCGCTGTAACATTTTCCCAGATGGTACAAGAGGAAAGCATACACAGCTAGCTGGCATCTATCAAGACATTAACTGGCGTTCCCATGGATCTGGCATATCCGACTGAGTTTGGGAAACCTATCATTCCAAATGTGTCCAATTTTCCTGTAGTCAAGCCAGACATCTGTTTACCCTATTTTCTCTCTGAGTTTGATGCAGATTTTCAGGAATTTTTTTAAGGGAAAGAATTCTTTAAAAAAAAGTTTGTTAGATACAGTATAAGCCTAACAGCTGTCACAGAGTTTCAGGGCTGGAGGAGCTTTAAATATTTCACAAGTGACTTTTGATGTCATTACATTATCATATTGTTTTCTGGTGATAGAAAGGGACTATTTTATGTGTGTTTGTTGTGTGTTTGTTGTGTGTGGTCTGTCTGTCTGTTGTGTGTGTGTGTGTGTGTGTGTGTGTGTGTGTGTGTGTGTGTGTGTGTGTGTGTGTGTGTGTGTGTGTGTGTGTGTGTGTGTGTGTGTGTGTGTGTGTGTGTGTGTGTGTGTGTGTGTGTGTGTGTGTGTGTGTGTCTGCATGTGTGTGTCTGCATGTGTGCGTGAGCTTGTGTGTGTGAAGGGACATTCTGTACTGCTGGGGAAAGGCTGACCCTATCTTCTGTGGTGATTGTAAAATTAAAGTCTATTACAGATGTAGGATATTCATTTGAGAAAGTTTGCTACAGCAGGAAAATATTCATGCAGCAACAGGAAATTTGAATTATTATGTGGATTATAATTKATTTACATTTTTGTATAGATTGTCAATTTTTTTTTAAGGGAAATCAAGTCTGAAACATCAGAAGCCTTTTTAAACCTAAAATACACTAAACCTTTTACATTTCCTGCATTGCAGGAAAGTTCTCCTGCATCAGGGTGATCAAGTTAAGATCCTACATCTGTATGTTCTGTCAGTCTTTGCATACATACACACATAACAATGAGMGTTCCTCAAGGATTTTTTGGGGAAGGTGAGGGTTCAACCATACTGACCCAAAGAACCCATTGAGCCCTTCAATTGTTCTTTGCCGTTCAAACAATTGTTATTTCTTCTTAAATGGTTCTTTCCTCTTGATAATTAAAATGTAGGGTTGGTGGCTCATTCAAATATTTTGGGGTGTGGTTTGTGCACAACTCTTTTTGTGTTGACTAAGTGGTTGACTAAGTCAGTAGTTCTCAGTTCTCACCCCCAGCCATTCCAGAGCTAGCACACCTGATTCAACTTGTTGAATGAACCAGAATAAAAAACCCTGTATGGATCTACAAAGAACCTTTGAGATTGAGAAAGGTTCTTTATAGAACATATAAAGCTTCTTTATAGAACCATCCATAATGGTTCTATAAAGAATCATAAAAATAGATCTGTATAGACCCCAAAAGGGTTGCAACAATAACCAGAAACGTTTTGTTAATGGTTCTTTATAGAACCTTAGGAAAATGTTCCATATAGCACCAAAAAGGGTTCTGCTTTGGTTATAAGCCAAATAACCCTTATTTGGCAGTATATAGATCTATTTGTTTTTAGTGTGTATTTTTTGCTCTTCTAATCAGGAATGTTGGAAACTATGTTGGCTCTTGCAGAAACAAAAAGACTGATTGAATTTGGTCGGTAATTGTATCACTATTGCTATGACTACAGTACTTCACAGTTGGTTTTAATCATATCTTCCCATTATGAAGTCATTGTTGAAAGGGATGTCACATCTTTAAGCTAGTGGCGCCTTAAAGTTAGTGGGGGCATGGGTATATACAGGCAGTAATTTGAGTCTCTAGAGTTATAGTGATGAGGTGCCCAATATCTGATTAGGTGGTTTCCCCATTTACAGTATGTGTAGGGCAGTGTACGCCAAACATAATTCAATTTGTGATGACTCTTCCGCCCTGGTATCTATCTTCACTCTCCTGAATATTGATTTTTGTCTTCTCCTGTGTGAAAGATTAGATACATGGTCCAGGCTTACACATTCATTTTGTAATACAAAATAAGAACATCCTGTTGGAAAAAAAGAAAGAAAGCGACTCATTCTGGCTGCCAAAGTAAAAAGGTTGCTTGTATCACAGAGGAGATGCAGCAGATTAGGTGAGGATAGCACAGGAGGGAATGTGTTTTCAGAGCTCACGCTGCCCATACATGCATTTTGAATCTAATGTATGTTCACATGGCTTAACATCCATGTCAATGTACACTCCCATTCAGAAAGGAGGACCGTGGACCAGACCAAAAGATGTCAGCTCCGCTTATTCCAGCTTTAACCYCGTTCCCTTTCACTTCCTGTCACAAAGGTCAAAGAGCTTTGACCTCTGGAGGCTGCCCAGCTACTGAATAATTCATAACATTGACTTGTTTTTTCCTTTAGATTTTTTTTTTTCAGTCATCAGCACACATGGCTGTGCTGTGGGAGGGTTTTTATTAATTTAGCTCATTTATAAAGGCCTCTCCGCACCTGTTCATGTGTTAATGCAATTCAGTTTTTGGCCTAATGCAAATTTTGCTTAGCTTTTCGTTATGTTGCTCATTAGTGTGCCGTATTTTCTAAATGACTGTGCGTTATCGTTCATTTGCGGAACATCTACTAGGTCATATCCCAGAGTGCACTGGCTTGTTGTCTGAGATGTTTGTCAGCAACAAAATAACTTTGCGTTGGACCACATATGGTTTCTCTTCCCTCTARGCAACAAATACATTGGTGTGGTGGTGTGTTCCCATCTGGATGTTGAAAAAGTGTGATTAACTCCCAAGCTGAACAAATGCCAGTATTTATAAGGTCAGCTTTTTGCGTTGGAAATGCTATGTAAATGAGAATCAGCGAAAAGGGGACATTAAGCAACATTTAATTCATTGTCTCCTTTAATGTCATTTAAAGCCCTGGACTGTCAAAAAGGATTTCAGAGACCATTTTAATTACACACAGAAAAAATACGTGTGTTTTCATAGGCAGTGTTTTGATAACCTGTGAAGAGAGTTCTGGTTTATTAACTACCTACTGTAAATGACATGTTTTCACAAAGGTAATAAAATGGCACTGTATATGTTGTGTAATTCACCATCCACCCACACGTGAGAATGAAGCAATGCAGAGGTCAGAGCACTGCACAGGTTGTGCTGTTTTTATTTTTATTTTATCCTTTARTTAWCTAGGCAAATCAGTGAAGAACAAATTCTTATTTACAATGACGGCCTACCCGGCCAAACCCGGACGACGCTGGGACAATTGTGCGCGGCCCTATGAGACTCCCAATCATGGCCGGATGTGATACAGCCTCGATTCAAACCAGGGACTGTAGTGCCGCCTCTGGCACTAAGATGCAGTGCCWTAGACCACTGCACCACTCGGGAGCTCTAATCCTGGAGGTGTAGCTCATGGATTCTTGCATCATACAGTACAGAAATTGTATTTGGCTCATGGATGGTGAGCATACAGTTTTGAAGTACTATAGTGCAGTCGATTAAAGTTGCTGCCTTTAGGGAAAAACATGCACATACACGCACAAACGCACACACGCACGCACGCACGCACAAACGCACACACGCACACATGCATGAACGCATGCAACCACACATACATATACATATACACACACACACACATCCACATCCACAAACACTTTAACTTTTCATGTTCATGCCTCAATAATATTATTTCCTTCTTCGCGTTTTATTTACGGCTCTTTTCAATGTAATTCKTATGACAGATGTGAGTTTTTGACACCCTGTGAGAAAGGAGAGAAGAAACTGGCCACCCCTGACTGGACTAGAGTGATGTTTGAGTGAAACCTGTCTCCTTTTGAGCCAGAGTAGGAAGAGCAGGAAGTGTTGAGAGCGAAAGCTGTACTTGGCAGCTCTCTGTTGGCTTGCACTTGGTGAAAAATGAAACCCAGACCCTCTCTGCAGCCTTGGAGCCAGAAACTCCTTCCCACTGTTCCAACATCCAGGATTGGGTAATACTGTTCACTAAGCAAAACATTACCTCAAATTATTCTGCTCTGTTTCTTATTCCCTCCTCCCTCATGTTGGTTTTATCGCAGTTTGTAAATGTCAAGACACTTACAAAGACGCACAGTATAAATTATATTTTCCAAATTATGCTCTCATGTTTGGGTTCACATGAGTGGCGTCTGAAGGTAACGTGGTGCCTGGTGTTCCCGCGGGAGACCCACCTCACTGGGATAGGATTCCCCAGGGGCATCAGCTAATGGCAAGACTTGACAACAGCACAGAAGACGGGGGTGTTGTGTTTTACTAGTGCTGAGCAGGGGTGATGACTTTAACATGTGTGCAGAGAGAGAAGGATGTGTGTATGTGTGTGTGTGTTAGAGAGAGAGAGAGAGAGAGAGAGAGAGAGAGAGAGAGAGAGAGAGAGAGAGAGAGAGAGAGAGAGAGAGAGGTGTGCTGTACAAGAAACTAGTCTGGACCAACAGAGCGACGGATTCGGCTCCAGCTTGACGGCAGTGAAAGACGAAACATGGTTCCACATGTGTTGAGAAAGACCAGTCCATCTGTCCGCAGAGACAACCTCTCCCCCCTTTCCACCCCTACGTCTCTCTCCCTCTCCTCTCCCTTTCTCTTCCCTCATTCTACTCCCCTGGTTCGCTGTGCTGACAGAAACAAGGCCAGAGCTGGTGTGATGGAATGAAGGCTGGACAAAGCGCAACACTGGCCCTCATACACACACACGCACGCACGCACACACACACACACACACACACACACACACACACGCGCGCGCACACACTCTCACACGCGCGCGCACACACTCACACACACATTTTATTTGTAAAATTAGTGATCTTTTTAAATAACAATTTTGATTGTTTGTGTTTCTCTGCTTCGATGAAGTTCCATTGTCTCCTATTACACCCAATAACTCTGTGGAATATCATGGTAACGCTCTACATTAAGCTGCCCTAAAATACCATTACAATCAAACATAATACCTGAAAAGTAATTATAGCGATGAATTCATTTGAAATGAATTTCCARGAAGCACAAGTGTAACACAGTACACAATGAAAATAGTACATTATTGAAAACTAAATCTAACCTAAATAAAACATGTCGCTCTATCTCAAATATTTAACAGCTCTCCTTTATAATTAAATTCGGTAGCTGTTTAGAAGTCTTTGTTTGGTTTCTTAAAGATTTAATGTTGAAAAAGTTTTTTCAAACATCCTCGCATCCTATGAATCGCATTTAGATCGGCCAGCGCACTGTTTTTACGTGCTTTTCTTCCTTTTGGAAAAGGTCTCCTTTCTTTCTTTCTTTCTTTCTTTTGGCATGTTCTCACTCCCATTCAATCCTTATTGGGTTCCCCCTAATTGTCAAACAAACTGTTGGGTCAACCTCAGTCGTATCTGGCCCTAAAACAGCACATTAGGCCCTGGTGAGGGATATACTTTATGTGGTATTTCATCGGAGACGGAGTAATGCTGGGGTTTTATGGTTAAGTACCAGTTCACGCCCATGCCATTTGTTCCGCATTAGGCTGGAGGTTTTGTAAATCCGATCAATATGTTCACCGTGATGTGATTCCTTGCCAGGATCTCCCGAGTCGTTCTTTCCTCCAGTACTTTTGTTATGGGATCGGTTGTCGATGCACACTCACYCCACTACCCGCCTCCCTTTCCTCCATCCATCCCTCCATCCCTCCCTCCATCTCCACCTCAATCTATTTTCATTTTCTGAATGTAGCAATTTGTAGTGTGACATGGCTGAGATTAAGATGGGAAGCAGTCGGAGGAGGATTGCATCGGACATGGTCCTGCTCCCATGGCGTGGGGTCACAGGACAAAGATGGGGAATTGTGGGATGGGGTCATCAGTTACCTCAAGGAAACGAGCAGGTCTTCTGGCCGCTCCGATGGCCCCAAGGGTTGCCTGGGATGGATCTGAGGGAAAAGCCCCAGAGAAAGAGTCCTGAACCAGTGTCATTTATTAAAAGTGACAAGTTATTTCTAAGTATAGCTCCGTTTTTTGTTTCTTTAAGATGCTGTCATTTGGAACAGTGCCCCGCTGTCCACGAATCACATAGATATGATACATGTAGGGATGACCCCCTCTTTTTACATATCTTCGATTCAGTCTGGGAACATTTGTATTCTGTTTTATGGAGCTATTTTATATTGTTTGAAATAAAACAATACAGGAATTATTTGACCATAACTATGAAAATATTTCAATATGCYTTCAACAGTTTGCTATAAAATATTTATATTTTAAAATGAAAACCACCTTATTGTATGTATCTGATGTTGTTCTCATCATATAATCGCTCCCAGAAGTCTTAGCAAACAGAACCATGTTGCATTTAAAACAAACGCCTCAACATCTATTTTGGTGGCATAGTCAGATTCTCATTATTTTAATATTTATGTAAACCGTAACATTAGATTGTTCTAACCAATACTATTGTATTCTAATATGAGCCCCCTTTCCWTTGTGGATTGGTGGGGTCTTCTTGACCCCTCCCCCTTTATAACCTGCCCCAACTGTGTTAATGATATATGACAGAAATGTCCTTGTYCTGATTCAGTGGCAAGAAAGGTCCTGGCTAGTCTATATCAATTCATCTGACTTATGTTCCTATGTCTTAAATTACCACTTTATGGAAACCTGTTGCTCGCTCCTCTTGCCAAATGAAATCAGATCTCCTCTACGGCCCGGTGTGATATTGATCCATATTCAACACCCAGGCTGCCGATTGATCGCTATTGATTTACAATAAAAACACTCCTCTGCTTGTTCAGCACCACGTTCAATACGGTTGAAGAAAAAACWGATTTTGTCTTTACCATGCAGGGACCAGAGCCATATCTACATGTGAGGAGCTTTTTCGTTCCAAGAAAGGAAAAATTGTTCTTGGTCTGAAACCACGACAAAATGGTTAGTGTACACCATTGTGCTGCAATAGATTAATGATCTACTCAAGTCATGTGAAACAAYCTAATAGAAATGGTTAAATGGGATGCCACTTCTATTAGGAGTCATTTATTGAGGAATGCCTGCCCTGTTTCTGAATTTCTACATTGCAGTGGGGAGGTATAACTGCCATGTACAGCTTGATTTCTGCACGTTAACGCAATAAGACTTCCTGTGGCTTGATATGAATAGGCCTCTCTCTCGTTATCCCACCCTCACACACAGACATGCTCTCTCCCTCCCACACCCTCACTATTAGAGCCCAGAGTATAGAGCAGCCCTAGCAGCGCCAGATCCTGGTATTACCGCGTCATGTCTTAGTCCTAATCTTTCTGACTTCCTCTCCCCAGACCCTCTGTAAAATAACTGTTCCCATCCAGCTATTTCGAGTCCTGTTGCCGGCCTACGGACATCTGAAAGAAATGATCCCCAATCTCGGACATCCAGGAGTTTACAGTTATATAATGATAGTGAAAACCACATGAGGGAGCGCACATTTTTGGGATGCCTCCCCATCTGTTCGGAGCTATACTGAGGCCAGACCAACAAGACAGCACGGCACCTTTTACCAGCCCTGGTCCAGCCAGTCTGGAACTCATTACATTGTGTTATAAAGCAAATCCAATAGATCTCCGTCCTCGGTGATTGTGGCACCATCTCTACCCTGGTTGTCCCTGTGTAAGTGCTGGTTGTTTGTTTGTCCTGGAGAGGCTGACGTAGGGCTATGCAGGGACCGGGCCAGCCAGGTCGGAGGCGACGCTAAACCTGAGCTGCCTGGCATTGCTCTGCTCCTTCACCGCTGGCCTTGTTTGGACTGCAGCTCCAGTTTGCTTTCTTAGAGGGAAGCTGAGCCCTCATAATAACGGGCCCTTCCCTCGGGTGGGAAGCTTTGCATAGACAAGGGAGTGATGACATAGCCCGAGAGGCCTTGCCAGTACACCCTTGTGCTCTTAGCATATTTATTTTCTCTGCTCATTGTATGGTTTAAATCACACCGTATTATGTTCGGCCCCTATGCACGTGCCGATCACGCTGATGTGCTGAGGTTTATGCTATAGACCTGTGGGCTTTGTTTTCACAAATTATTCTGGGGATTACTGACTGGCTGACCCGATTGTAATCTTTATTAGTCTGTTAACCGTATCCTCTGCTTTTGGGGCCTTCATAACTGACCTGATAAACCTTGACCATTTTCAGAGGATCCTTMCAAGATCTAAACCTATTCAATATAAGAACAAGTGTTAATTTGTATACATTCAGTGCTTCTAAAATCACTCCCACTCTCAAGAAAATATTTGGACAGTTTGAGACCTCCCTATTGTTTTCCCTATATGGTTTCAGACTAACGAGAATGTTTTATTCAATGCCACTGTTGTGTTTTGTTATTGAAATGGCTTGTCGATTCGAATAGAGTCAACCTGGTCTGACAATACAATCTCATTGTATCCAGTGGAGAGTGAAAGCCATCTCAGCAGCGTAGCTTCACCAGAACACAGTGAGATTGGAGGAGGGGGGCAGAGTGAGTGGCTCCTCCAGATGGAGATCCAGGATAACAGAGAATGTCCGGGCCCTTTTCCAGAGATTCCATAATAGGAATCTACCATGGCTCATCTATTAAGTTGTGCACACCACGAGGAATGAGGAGAGAGAGAGAGAGAGAGAGATGGGGAAGAGGAGATTGTTTAGACTGAGATGGACAACACACATGGCTTCACCTTTCTTGTGCAACTGTCAAATCGAGACTATCCAGAAGTCTCAGGTCATGTGGTCTACGACAGTCAAAGAACCGCCTCGCTAGTGGGGAACTTTTATTCAGTCACAGAGGCGCATGACAAGATTTGTTTTTGTTTTCTGTTGGGAATGGGAAAGTACGACATGCAGGTCAGGAAGGTCAGCGTTGCGGTTAAGAGGTCGCAACCTTTTTGGTACCTGAGCAACCTCAAATGGCTAAGCCATTTCTCAGACTCCTCAAAAACGGGGTTGAAAGCAGTGTGTGTGTGTGTGTGTGTGTGTGTGTGTTGTGTGTGTGTTGTGTGTGTGTGTGTGTGTGTGTGTGTGTGTGTGTGTGTGTGTGTGTGTGTGTGTGTGTGTGTGTGTGTGTGTGTGTGTGTGTGTGTGTGTGTGTGTGTGTTGTTGTGTTGCTGTGTGTGTGTGTGTGTGTGTGTGTGTGTGTGTTTGAGGAGGTTGAAGGGTAGGTTCTCCAGTGATCTATCAGCAACAGAAGCACATAGGATGGAAGCTACTGCAACTTCACAGCGTAAGACAGATTGGCAGGACTTTCTCAGTTAAGACACATAACGCTGGAGAAGGAGTCAGAAAGACTGAGTACAGAGGATGTTGAACTTTGACCTCTCATTCAAATTAAGAGTATGTAGAACAACTGTATACTCTACCAATTAAAGTGATTTTTTATAACCAAAGTGTTCCTTCTTCTCATACTTAAAAATTGGCAATCATTTTCTACGTTGTCAGTTCTAACCAAGCACCACGTAGTCCCCTAATATCTCTGAAGCTGCATTTTTCTCGAAGATAGTCTATTTGTGTACAGATTGGCCTGTCACTTTGTAAAATAACATTCATGATTTTTTATTGTTGCTCTGCCATCACCCTTTCCTCCTCTCTACAAAGTGGCTTTTGTCGTTTGAGGGAAGTAAACTTCATCAGGTCGACACCGAGGTGTGCTTCACATGTCACTCAGTGGAGCTCTCCCCTAATGAAATGCTGCATACAGATTTTTGCCTGCGGGCTCAAGGGGATAAGACTGTGGAAACAGAATGAAAAGAGCTCCTTTCTGCACACACATGCGCGCACGCACACACACACACTTGCTCGAGTGCATCCATGTGAAGAGATCCAAATCTGCAATTTATTCAAATATTGATATTTCTACTTGTCAGGAGAAAGGTGCCTTGAAATTTCCTCTGAGTACTCCTGTCAGAAAAATAGCGAGAAATATGTCAGATCATTCATAAATAGAGTTCAGCCCTGTGAAGTCAGTAGGGAACAGCAAAAATATATATGATTGTCAATGAAGAATAGAAGCAATATTACAGAGACTAGCGCTTAGTCTTCCATCATGTCAAGCAAGCAGCCCTTGCTGGCCCGTAGTGTAAACTTGTATATCAGTGTGTGTTTGTGTGTGTATGTGTATAATGTCTTTGTATGTGTACTTGTGTATGTATATTTATCGAAATGTGAATGAGTGTGCAGGCCATGTTGTGACTCCTGCTTCTATCGGTTTGTTGACTTTTTCCACCGAGACGCACCATTTCCCATCCTACAGCAGCCAATGAGAGCGTGGCCCTTCTGGAGAGGTCCGTAACCGGACACTGCCCTCCATGTGGTTTGAATTAGGGCCCCTGAAGCTGTGAAGGACACCTCAAATGATGTGAGGCACTCACACACAAATTCCAATCTGCTGAACGGTGGAAGAAAAGTGCTCTCCGGGAATCCTCCGAGATATTTTGGCTCAGGCCGGAGCGATTAAAACAGGGCGGAAACCAATAACTCAAGGAATCATGACTAAATATCCCATGAAATCTGCCTCGCTCAGTCACACCCACATGCACGTCCAAATCAGCCCTCTCAGAATAGAGCTTTTCAAACTAAACCAGAGAAAAGTCTTGTTCTGTACTACCTTGGCTGAATGGTACTCTCAACACTTGGAGTAGATTAAACAGTCTTGTCTTTCGGCTAGCTACCTCAGACTTGACAGGCATAGGATTCAGATGATGCATAGGGCAGCGAGGCTCTATTGTGCCAAGGCGATACAGAAAAGGACCCAGTATCTCCGGTAGTCATGTGACGCTATAGTTCATAGCAGTTGACGKGGAGCGGTTTGGCACAGCTTGGGACCCATCTGGGTGGTGCAGATACCCATACTGAGGAGCTATTTTACAACTAGYCATCTGTGTGGCTGAAGAGCTATTTAGCATATGCTGCTATATGGAACAATATGCTTCAACATTGCCAGCCGTAGACTAGTGCTCATTTCCTAAAGCTCCATGCAGCATCAGATAGATGCAGTACAATCCAAAGTTTATAATAATGTTGGCATTTCTGTTGCTTAAGTAGAAAACACATCTTACTTTGTAATGACTCCACATAATGGCTGATGTTAAGGCTAGGACCATGGCAGCCAGTTGAGACATTGCCTGTCCATCTACCTGCATACCACATTTCATACAGTGTGTCCATAGTGGGGGCATGCTCAGACGTTTGGTCTGCAACACAGAACAGTGCTCTGCTGACAGGGTGAGGGTTAATGTTGTCACGGCCGTCAAAAGAAGTGGACCAAAGTGCAGCGTGGTGAGCGTACATTTTCCTTTTTATTTGAGTAAATGTCACCAACAAAACAACAAAACAACAAACGAAAAAACAACCGTGAGGCTCACAGGGCTATAGTGCCACAAACAAAGTTAACTACCCACACTGAAAGGAGGGAAAAAGGGCTACCTAAGTATGACTCCCAATCAGAGACAACGATAGACAGCTGTCCCTGATTGAGAACCATACCCGGCCAAAACATAGAAATAAAGAAACATAGAAAACAAAACATAGAATGCCCACCCCAAATCACACCCTGACCAAACCAACTAGAGACATAAAAAGGCTCTCTAAGGTCAGGGCATGACAGTACCCCCCCCCAAAGGTGCGGACTCCGGCCGCAAAACCTGAACCTATAGGGGAGGGTCTGGGTGGGCATCTATCCGCGGTGGCGGCTCAGGTGCGGGACGCAGACCCCGCTCCACCTCTGGCTCACCCCACTTTGGTGGCACCTCTGGTGCGGGGACCCTCGTCGCCGACCCCGGACTGGGCACCCTCGCTGCGGGCCTCGGACTGGGCACCCTCGTTGCGGGCCCCGGACTGGGCACCCTCGCTGCGGGCCCCGGAATGGGCACCCTCGTTGCGGGCCCGGACTGGAACCTTCGCTGCGGGCCCCGGACTGGGCACCCTCGCTGCGGGCCCCGGACTGGGCACCTCGTTGCGGGCTTCATGCCATGACTCCTCACTGGAGGCTTCGTGCCATGGATCATCACTGGAGGCTTTGTGCCATGGATCATCACTGGAGGCTTCTTGCCATGGATCATCACTGGAGGATTTCGTGCGCATGGACTCATCTCACTGGAGGCTTCGTGCCATGGATCATCACTGGAGGCTTCGTGCCATGGATCATCACTGGAGGCTTCTTGCCATGGATCATCACTGGAGTGAGGAGATGTATGGGCAGTCTGGTACGTGGCGCTGCCACAAGGCTCACCAGGCTGGGGAGATATACAGGAGGCCTGGTTCTGGCAGCAGGCACAGGACTTACCAGGCTGGGGAGACATACTGGAGGCTTGGTTCTTGGCGGAGGCACCGGATACACTGGGTCGTCGAGGCGCACTGGAGGTCTCGAGCGTAGAGCCTGCACAACCCGTCCTGGCTGGATGACAAGCAGAACTTGTGACTTGACTCTCCAGACCGGACACTGGGGTTGTCCATATGTGTATACAGTACAGGATATTTGTGTGTTTCATAAGATTAAACTCCTCTTCCCATTATCAAACAGCGACATTTCCCTCAAACTATTTAAATGACGATATACAAAACTGGTGGTAACAACACTGTCTGATAACAACCTTATATACCCTTTTGGCTTCCATATATCTTTCTCTTWCTTTCCTCTCTCCGCAAGGCTGTCACATATTCACCCCCCACATAGCGCTCTTCCACCGAGATCAGGAGTTCTTTCCCTATCCGTTGCGCTTTGCACGTAGCAGAGTAGCGTGGAGCTCACCCAGAGCTGTTGAACAAACACGAGACCAGCCTGTCAATAGCACCTCCGCAAAATAATTGCCTGTCAAATGACCCATCCCCAAAGCTGCCCACGTATGCTCTGACTCAAAGTGCACCTTATTAGAAGGCAAGAGATACGAGTGGCACTCTTCTGTTTGACATCTTGTTTTTATTATTACAATTGTTGTAGCTGTGCAAAATGCAGTGACCGTGAGATTGCTTTTTAGTCATTCATAAAGGAAATTAAGTGTACAATTAGGTTGGTGTAATTTTACMACACGGAGCAAAGGTTACGGTATGTACCAATTTATTTGAGTTTTTACACTCATTACATGGTCATAGACAGCACACTTTGCACCAACTGCTATTGTTGTGTTTTTTTCTGTAGTCATTAGACTGTAGTAGTGTAGTAGCCCATTGGCTTGTCTGTTAGCCTGTAGTAACAGTACAGTGAGATTGACACAGCTGGGGAGAGCAGCTTGAGGCTGCACGCTCAGGAATACACAGGGGGTGTTCAAAGCCCCTCTCTGAATCCTGATCAGAGAGCTGCCCCGGCCAACTGATGGCCTATTAAATATACATGGGCAGGGGTCAGATCTGGAGGTCCCCGCTTCCTCCCAGCCATGTGCACTTAAGCGGAAAGGCTGGGCAACAATAAAAACCTCCTCTCGCTCCAGTGAGCTCTCCCCTGACACCTTCACCTCCAGTGTGTACGTCAAGTACAGCGCTCACCTAGCGCTACATTACAACRCTGCCTTTGTGAAAAGGACAAATTATGAATTTTTTACACTGGTAATTATATATTTATATTAAATAACACCCAAGACCTCACTGTCTCTCCTTCCTCTAGACGTGGACAGATAGCCTTAGTTGATACAAAGAGAAAGAGTTTTAACTGTAGTTTTACTGTGGTGTGATGGTTCGACATGTGATTAAGTAGGCTAGGAAGCAGAGACAGAGAGGAATGCTGCAGTGGTCCTTCATGCCCAGGCGTGATTAACATATTCAGAGTGACAGTCACTCTGTGTTTTTCTTTAAGCCTGCTCTGTCGGCCTAATGAAGTCGAACAGCAGTTGATCAATTAACCCAGTGGTGAGCCACTTGTCTCAGGGATAACCCATTTACCAGGTGTCACAGTAATCATGTCGGTGCCCTTTCACCTCTAGCGAGTGTCCAACGAGACAGCGACTGTGACAACGACAGCGGGACACACAAGCTTTCATTGGGCGATCCACTAAACAGGATTGGTGTGTGTTGTTGTAATCCAATGAAAAGGCAGATAGATAGAAGAGAAAGGACGTTGACTAACTTGGAAAGAGGATCACGAAAAGGGTATGGACAAACTGGCTATGTGGTTGTTCAACATCTATAGAGCCAGCACAGTACAGTGTACATCATAACATACAACTTAGTGGCGTCTCCATCAACAATTCCCTCCTGCAACTACGTCCCGTCCTCCCCCACTTCTTCCGTCCTCCATCCCACATTGCTTGCGTTCATTTAGACTGCGGTGACCTGGCTTACACACACATCAGCCCTTTCTCTCATGAGTAACTGCGATGGTCTCCTGGAGGATAATGTGGTTTAAACTCCACATTGCCTGTCTATTAGGAGAGACATGATGGCAACCACAAATAATAAAATACATGTATTCCTCTATATGTGACGCTAACTAGGCAACATATCAAGCGTGTGCTGCTGCTGCTGCTAATGGTCTCTCTGTGTCTGATATGGTACCCTCTATTCCATTCCCCAAGGGCCTCGCCTCCACATATCTTCTGCTTCATTTTCCATGGGAGCCCAGTCAGAAATGCACACACACCTCATATATATTTGATAGTTAATATTTATCCTCGCCAGGGAAGTGCACTTTACATGTGGTAACATACGATTACCTGCGATTCGTATGGCAAAGAAACAAAATCGATATGGATTTATAATTCATGACAGAGGGGCTATCAGTTTTTATGGCTCTCTATCCAGGCTCATTAAAGTTTTATCGTAATTGACTGGAAGTAGGAGTTTTTTAAAGCATGTTTCGTTCCCTCACTTTCTACCTTTAATAATTAAGCCAAGTTTAATTGGCTGTATTTTGAAGCACCTAGATGATAMGACTCCTCAAATTCTGAACCATGAATTATAAACGATGATATGCTATGCATTAGTGTGTCAATTTATTTAGTCAGCAAGGCAGAGAAGGTATGCCATTGCCCATAAATCATAAGCCAAAAATCTATTCTCACCCCCTTAAAACCCCTTTTGGCTGTTTTATGTTATGATATGGCACAGTCACTCAAAACTCCCTCACCAACCATGAACCCTGAATCCACTCCACTGATTGGTGGTCAAGTTGCTCTCTTGACGGCTGATTGACAGAAGGAAAATTGCTCTTTCAAATTTCACCCTTCATTCGCTGCAGTTGTTCTTCCACACATCAACCCTCACCTCCGTGTCTGAGACAGACAGAGGCTTTATCCATTAGGCGGTAGCAGCGCGGACGACTGGACAGATTGAGGCGGGATGGAGGAGGCAGGGCTGGAAGACAATCCTACATTTGAAAATCAATCATGTCATCATAAGTGAGAAGTATGGATGAATTTCATCAGCTGGCTCCTGTCCTGTTCATGCCACTGGCTCCCTGACTGGTTTGTCCTGCTGATTGGCTGCCTCAGTGAACCCTGGATTTGAGAAGGGGAGGATTCTGAGATCTGTTGTAATAAGAGAGATGGGTCGGTAGTCTCAGTGCAGTTCTCTAGTGTGCTCAGTGAAGTACAGCTGGAAAACTCTGGTGGTTTTCCCTGACAACGTGATAATGGCTTAACCATCAGATTTGGAAAAAAACTAAAATTGAATGATTTTGTAAGAGGATGTTTCGCAACAATCTCCAGATATGAGGAAGTGTTTTAAAGGGCACCAGGACTTTGTCTCTTGACATCTTTACCCCATCATTTCACATATGAGCATTAAAAGCACTGTGGGTATAGGGTGTGGAACAATCAAACATTTATGAAAGTGATGACATGGAAAGCAGCGAGGAGAAATCGACAGCTAGTTTACAGCCTTGTTGTTGAATCGAGCGACAGAGAAAGAGAGTGAGAGAGAGAGAAAGCGAGAGAGCGAGAGAGAGAGAGAGAGAAGGAGAGAGAGGGAGAGAGAGTCAGAGAAATTGAGCGAGCGTGAGAGAAGGGGTGGGTTAGAGTGGTGATAAATTTAATGGAAAAATCAAATACAAAACAAATTCATTCCTCTCCACTTGATGCTTGAGTCGTTCCTTTCTTGGCCTGTGCTAAGCCTTTAAAATAAACTGTCACTCCTCATCGATTGCATCTGAATTGTTACCGAGATTTCTGAAAAGTAGTCTTGACACACACCATGCAAATGGTAATCTTGGGAGATGAGAACATGCAGACTGAACAGCAAACACTTCAGACTTCAAATAAAATGGCTTTTCTTCTCACCTTTCAAATATAACTTAATGCACTTTGTAGGATTGCACATTTCATTGATCAATGTGTTGTACATTGGTGTATATCAACGCCATCGCTAATAAGGTGTCACGTTTAACCCTTGCTTGCTATTAGACGGAAGGAAGCCATGCTCTCTGTCATTGGAATTTGTACTCAACAAAAACCATTTAAAAAAGGATGTGCCGTAGTTTGTTTACCATTTGTGCCATATTTGTGATGGAYATGCCATGATGAAATTCAACTAATATGTTGTTTTAAGTGACTAGTTAAATGGACACTGTAAGTGACATATAGTGAAATCACTATGTCTTGGTATGGTTCATTATGTGTACAGTATGGTGTATAAATGATATAGAGAGAGCTCTATATTCAGCCGTGTAGCTGTGTGTCAGTGGGAGCTGGGAGAGAGAGAGAGCTTTGGTTGTTCCCAAGCTGACAGACTTGCAGCAGGAGAAAAGGATTTCTCCGGATTGAGTGCCATTTTCTCTTCTTTAACAAGGAACTTAGTGTGTAAAGGAGATCTATCAGGATAAAGTGCAGCTTGACTGATGCCACCCTCCCTCTCTGTCTCTCTGGCACCCCTCCTCCTCCACTCTCTCACTCACTCTGCTCCCACACCTCTCTCCCCACTTCCCCTTTCCCAAAACTAAAATTTTTTCCCAAAAACTTTCTTCTTTTTTTTTTCCTTTTCTTTCCTTTCTCTCTTTCTCTCTCTCTCTCTCTCTCTCTTTCTCTCTCTCTCTTCTCTCTCTTCTCTCTCTCTCTCTCTCTCTCTTCTCTCTCTCTCCCTCCTCTCTCTCTCTCTCTCTCTCTCTCTCTCTCTCTCTCTCTCTTCTCTCTCTCTCTCCTCTCTTCTCTCTCTCTCTCTCTCTCTCTCTCTCTCTCTCTCTCTCTCTCTCTCTCTCTTCTCTCTCTCTCTCTCTCTCTCTTCTCTATCTCTCTCTCTCTCTCAACTCAATGGCTCCCTCAGGGATCTTTCCTGAGCATTAGCAGAACACATCCAATGTCCCAGCTACCTGATTTTTGATATGATTGAATACGGGAATTTACAATAATCCCCCAAATAAAGTTGAAATGTGAATGACTCTCAGTAAGACAGCACAAGACAAGCAAACCAAACGTTTTTCTTTATCTTCAAGAGGCATGGGAAAATGATTGGCTTTGCGTTAGATTCAAGATTTTAGCAACAGAATCGGGCATGTTGTTTTGGTGTTTATTCTCAATAATTAATTCCTACACAGGAACCTCACTGATATCATAATGCATCACACGCTCATTTAAATGTTCTAGTACTCTGTTTTTGTAGTAGCTTCTCATTACTCTTTACCTCTGTGTGGTTTGGTAGAGTCTGCAAACTCACTTGTAGTCAAAGATATTTCTGCTGGAGTTGCAAGATGTTATAAAATTGACAATGCAATTATAGTTACTTCGCACCCCCCCTCTCCACTTTCACCCTCCTTATGTTAATCCTTTACGCTCAGCATTAGAGAGAGCTTACTTTTTACCTCAAGTGGACAGGGATGGAGATTCATCCGCATGTTTTATCAGTCTTGCCAACTTCAGAGGTATGGGAATAAAGAAGAAAAACAAATCCCAGGCTAATTTGAATGTACTCTGCATCCGTGATTGAAAACAGCTCACAGTAAGAAGAGAGACATTTTTGTGAATTTCCACCAGAGAATGAGCTGTATACTAAAAATCACTTGACACTATTTCACCATCTGGCCCCTAGTGTGCAGGGAGACCAGCTGAGGTCCCGTTTCAGCCGTCAATCACCGCTATCTCACTGTGGGGTATGTATCCCAGTGAAAGGGTCTAGTGCCAGTCATTAGCCAGCCCTGCCGGAACTGTACTGAAGAACTGCCCTGCGCCGCTCTCACGGCAGTTTAAAATATCCCCAGCACTGTGACAGGATCAGTTTAGCGATCTGTTGGATTGATCTCCTCTTTAAAGTTTGGCCTGAGGCGACTCTAATTGGGAACGAGGCTGACTCCCACTTCCCTCTCTCCCTCAACTGTCAGTCAGTGCTTTGTTTACTGAGGACATGCCCAAACCTATTTACTGAATAATGAGGAGACTTGGTGGGGATGCTGCTGATCATCCCATGGCCCACAGCAGGATCTCACCACTTTTTCAGCTACTGACAGTTAGCAGCTACAATAATCATTACACAGAGGAGTAGTTTGTATTTTTCTCCTCTCTTTATCCTGTGCACCCTTCATGGCATGGAGGGCAAACAAGGTGCTTGTATACTTCAGGGGAATTATTCTGACGCCTTCCAACAGTTTGCAACATATGAGAGGATGTTTTTAAGGCAACCTAGAGGAGAAAATGTGTCACTTCCACCATCTTACACACGCTGCTTGTGGAAAATGAAAAACCCATTTGACAATCCTCCTGAGATAACTGGAGATTTCATGATACACAGCAGATTATTGTATTTGTTCAGCTTGCTGTAGTCCAGAAACCCTGAAATATTTAACACCCTAAAACCTTATAACCAAACCAAGTGCAGGTGTCTTGCTTAATGCCCTCCAGTGGACCATTCTGGAGGAGAGTGCTTTTGCCTGATAGCCCACTTCCTAGTCTCTTTGAATGAATGCCTCCTCAGATTAATATTCTCATTTACGAGGTTTTCAGTGGCGGTGAATGACAGAGCCTTTGGTTGGTCTGGAGAGGCAGGTCCATTGATGCCCATAGGGATTTATGAATGATGAAGTGCAGGGCCAGCCACTATCAGAGGTACACAACACTGCTCTTAATAGAAAAGCCTTTAACAGGGAGAGGGGAGGGGGGCCTGTGGGGGGCTTTCTGACACTCTACTGATAAGAGGCAGCTCTTCAGAGGTGATGGCGGTTACAATGAAAGACGCTGATGGGGATACAATGACACACATGTTGCGTCTGACAGCCGGTGATTTAGACGTGGGGGAATAGCTGGACCGGGAAAACCGTTTCTGTGTGAGCCACCATTTAGTTCAATAGCATAGCCARAGTATCACCTAAGCTATATGTAGATTCTACAGATATATTTGGGGGTATTATTCAACTCCGGGCACAAACCAAAATGTGTGTTGTACCTACTGTACATTGTAGCTTAAGCAAGCTGAGGAGGAGAAGAAGAGGGATAGAGAAGAGTGAGAGCAGAGATAGAGAAAAATAGATTTGTCAGTTTAAGGAATGAGCAGGATAAGAGGAAGGGAGCTACTTGGCAGATGGGCAGAAGAAACCATGAGCGTACTTCTTAATTAAACATGTGAACAGCGAATGCAGGCAGAGACAGAGACGAGGACAGTTAAATACACATTACACCACACTGAAATTACGGTACACTCTGAAAATGCCACAATTTTAAACTATATCTCCTCTCTCTATTGGACTTGACCCGATGGCTTGTTTAGTTAACCCTGCCTTAGTTCCCCATCCTTATTTAGAAAGGTAATGAAACAGATTAGAATTGTAATGAATCAGGGCAGAAATAACAGTCTCCTACTGTAACAGACTTCTCCCGATGAAAAACTTCAAATCATGAATGAGAATCTCTGTTGACGTTCTAACATCTTTGTTGTTGTTGTTAGGTCTCTGAAACATTATTGATTCATTATGGACTCTCTTTCTATGGCAGGTTTAATGCACCCAGAGTTGGAGCTCACCAGGTGATTTGAGATGTATTTGTAGGAGAGGGACATTTCATGAACATTCTGTCTGACTGTCCCTTTTTCTTTCTTTCTTTCTTTCTTTCTTTCTTTCTTTCTTTCTTTCTTTCTTTCTTTCTTTCTTTCTTTCTTTCTTTCTTTCTTTCTTTCTTTCTTTCTTTCTTTCTTTCTTTCTTTCTTTCTTTCTTTCTTTCTTTCTTTCTTTCTTTCTTTCTTTCTTTCTTTCTTTCTTTCTTTCTTTCTTTCTTATCTCTCGCTCTACGTTGAGTGCATTTGTGGTAAAATGAGGGTGAATATCCCCACTTTGACATTCAGCACAGATGCTATCGCATAGCCTTAGTATTTAGGAACACAGAGAAGACAGACATCTGTCAGTTGTTGTGTTTGAAGTGAATGTGAGTAGGCAGCTGAAAAACACACTGGACACCAGCCCATTCAGACCACAACGAAAAACACACTGGACACCAGCCCATTCAGACCACAACGTCTCAGGTGTTTACAAACGGAAGAGAGAGTGACAGCAGAAACCAGAGATGAATGGATGACTGGTGTTGATATCCGTCCTCATCCTGTGTGTTAAGTTATTCCTTAGCTGCTCCCCCAGCGGGGTGCAGGGGAACAGGAAGTTCTATCCAGGCAGCAGACAGGCAGGCACAGCCCCTGAAGGACTCCAAATGAACACTACAGTATGCATGGGAAATTTGGGCTTGTCACCCCCTATACATAACTTATGCCTCTCAATAGCAATATGAAGTAATAGGAAGTAAATGGGTGGCAATAATAACAGTAATTGCTAGTAATTGTTTCGCTAGTAATTGTTTTGTAGTATAGTAATGGTAGTAGGAGTGACACAGTAGCTATAAAGTAATGGTGGTTATATAACAGTGTATTTTGATATCATTGTTATAGGAGTGGCCATAGTCATTTATCTTCTGTCAGCTCTCCTCAGACCTGTATCTATTTCAGGTGTCGTGTCAAGTGAGAGCAGCTATATCTGTCTGGCAATTAAACTGGCTCTGCCTCCCCTTGATGCTTGATTAGACCGATTGATGGAGGAGGCCATATGTGGCAGTTTCAAAACTTGGCAGCCATGCTCCATCCTCTCAAATGAGATACTGGCTATAAAGAGGCAGGCTGCCCAGGGATGCTGCACATATGTGGGCCGCGATGTGGACCTCCTCTCTGGGGACTTTCTCTGGGAGTCTAATGGCCCCTGGACTCTCCGGCCAAGTTCCAATAGGGGCGAGAGGTGGCCACTGGCTGGGGGTGTCACTGTCACTGGATGTCGCCTCTGGGTTGCGAGCTGAAGGCTAGAGGGGGGTAGCGGGTTTGGCGGTGGGTGTGTCGGTGGGTGTGTGGAGAGGCGGAGAAAGCCGAAAGCCATGGCCTCCTTCACAGCCTTGCTCGGAGACAACAAAAAGGGAATGGTTGAGAAGGGGGAATCAGCGGGAGAAGAGCACAAAGACAAAGGCGCGGGCAAGGTCAGCCCAGCTAATGGGCCTGAGCTGTAGGCTGCCTGGGGCGAGGCCACTTCTGTTCTCTCTCCCACACCACATCAGGCCTTCAAACACCCCAAGTCTATCCCCTTCCTCTCTCTCCCTCCTCCTCTCCTCTCCTCTCCTTCCTTCCTCTCCTCTCCTCTCCTCTCCTCTCCTCTCTCTCTCCTCTCTCTCTTCTCTCCTCTCTCTCCTCTCCTCTCTCTCTCTCTCTCTCTCTCTCCTTCTGTTCTCTTCTCTTCTCTTCTCTTCTCTCTCTCCTCTCCACATCCTCAGGTGATGCACCCAAAGATCCCATGTTGGTTCCTTGAACACACACCTTTTAAATACACACAAACACCTACATGGTATTTCCACGATGATGTGTGGGGTATTGAAGTTCACTACTCTCCTTCCACAACCCCAAACCC
>NC_036858.1:39619795-39659832 GCF_002910315.2 Salvelinus sp. IW2-2015
GGCAAGGTCAGCCCAGCTAATGGGCCTGAGCTGTAGGCTGCCTGGGGCGAGGCACACTTCTGTTCTCTCTCCCACACCACATCAGGCCTTCAAACACCCCCAAGTCTACTCCTCTCCTCCTCTCCTTTCCTATCTCTCCACATCTTCAGGTGATGCAGTCCAGAGATCCCATGTTGGTTTCTGTTTCCAAAGACACACAAACACCTAAATGCTATTGCTACAAAGATGTGTGGGGGTGTTGACGATCACTACTCCCCTCTCCACAACCCCCAACCCATAGCATATCCTAGTCTCTTCCTTTTTCACCCTTATCATTCTGTCAATCACCAAGGAGCTGAACTCTGCAGCTTTGTCTGCTATCCCCTATAGGGCCTATACTCTCAGTGAGTGCAGGCAGGCAGAGAGGCAGGCAGCCTGGCAGTGGGTGGAGTTGTTCAAGGAGGCACAGTGTTTTCAGGTTGGCTGCTGTTGCTTGGCTCCACTCACAGGCTGCTTTAATGTGCAGCGGAGTAGAATAAGTGAGTGGTTGTGGGCACCAGCTGAGCTCAGCCTCGTCTCTGCCTGGTCGCAGTGGGGCGAGCTGCTGCCACCTGACACTGGGCACCCCGCTCAGGGCTCCTCTTGGCAACGTGGCACAGCACACATGTCCCCTCATTTGGATGGAGATTCAGACGCACAGCACACAAAAGCTTTGCTCCATCCTCCCCTTGCCCCCTCTACCCCTCACTCCCTTTCTCTCCGTTTTTTTCCCCTTCTTTTGGCTTTGACGGCATCATAATAATCTGGGTATCTTCTTGATCTTGCCCCGTATTTTTTTTCTTCTTTTAACCCTCATCTTCTCGGAGACGAGTTTGAAATTGCCAGCGTCAGGACTTTGCTAATTAAAGTCATACTTTCAAAAATACCATAATAACTGTTAATTAGCTTGATGCTATTTTCAGCATAATTTGCTAATTAGCGGAAAACCTGTACAGCGTTTCTCTCTAATTACAGTATGGCTCCGCACGGCGCATCTGTGCCTTGACTCCAAATGATACCATTACAAAGTCCCATATTACGCAGTCTCTCAAAACAGATAATTGCCTCCACAGATATTGAGATACTTCAGTCAGCTGATTTGATGGTAATAAATGGACAGGCACAGACACAAGCCTCCCCTAGTTCATGTTTACTCAATAGGGAAAGGAAAACATCTTCTGGAAGAGGTGAGTTGGGAGTAGAATGTATGGAACTGGTAAAGTGATTTGGATTGGGTTGCTACAGCACATTTTACAGGAAACTACCAAAAGCAGGTAATAGTTTCAACATTAATACAATAGTGAAACATATTGCCTACCCGTAAACCATCGGCCTCGCGAAGGAGGTTCGCGAAGTTTGGGGAAGAGCATGATTGGCATGACCTGTGACCCCTCTTAGCTGTGCCCATCCTCCTCCATGCTCTGTGCCTGACAGCCACCAGCAACCTGACAGGGTAGCATCGGCGTTAGCTAATTAATGCACCACTTCAGAGCCCCTTTCATATATGGCTTCTGAAAGGCATTATTAAATTAATTAAAGCACCAAGAGTTAGTCATTATGAAATCAGGAGGTTTACATGGATGACAGCGTTTATGAATTAAACATCCCAAAGTTCCTCACAGGAGATACCCGGGGATAAGAGTGGGTACCTAACGCGACAGATGTTTTCCCCCCCCGTCCCTCCCTCGAGCTAACCTGTATCGCAGGCAATTTAGGACTCATTTGGGGGTTTCAAAACTGAGAAGGGGAGAGAGGAAGGTTCAGGGTAGCTAATGAGCAGAGAAAGAGGGGAAAATGAGGTCACAAGCTCGGTTCATCTGTAGATAGTACTTATGGTACTTTTTCATACAATGCAACAGAACCTCTCATACTATGCAACAATGATACACATTACTTTGTTGATCATGAAATAAATATATGTTCAACACTGACACAAACAACAGTTGTTTCAGCTAGATCCTTATTAGATCATTATGGTCATGTGAGCTTTGAGAAATGAGGTCCTTAAACTCTGGCTTAGCTGAAGTGCACAGAGCAGAGTTGAGTGTCTCATTCAAGAGCTTGGACGATACACTCCTTTTCATCTGTCGACTGGTATTCATAGAGAATCTCAAGAGTCTCTCTCTCTCTCTCTCCCTCTCTCTCCTTGGCCGGTGGTCTCCCTCCTCTCTCTCTGCTCTCTTCTCTCTCTCTCTCTCTCTCTCTCTCTCTCCTCCTCTCTCTCCTCTCTGCTCTCTGTCTCTCTCTCTCTCTCTCCTCTCTCTCTCTCTCTCTCTCTCTCTCTCTCTCTCTCTCTCTCTTTCTCTCTCTCTCTCCCCCCTCTATTCAGGAAGTTTGCCAGCAAGTGTCTTTGTTTACAGTGCCAAGGGAAAATGTCAGAGACGTTGAAAAAATATTCTTACAATCTTTTCTTTTTTCCTTTTTCATCTTTCTAATCTAACAGTTTACTGAACTTGATAAGTGTCCTATCAACATGCTAATCAAATGACTTCGGAACCAAAATTGACAGTTTTCATTAATTATACAAGATTATTCTAATTGCAATTCAAATTTATTCATTCTGAACAGAAGGTATCCAGTAATATTTTAGAAAATTTGCATATTAAATGGAGGGAGTAGTGCATTATGGATGGTAATGTATGCACAGTTTCTTATTTTTAACTTCACGGCCATATGTGGTGTCGTTGTAGAAGCAGGTGAAAAGTGTAAGTGTGTTTAATTTGCTTGACAAACATTGGGCTGGAGCTTGTCAAGGGGAGTATTGTGAATGCCAGTCTTTACTCCCTCTTTATTGATTACCCCAAACTCTAAACATCTGGATGTAAATGTCACTGAGAGAGATGAAGTGAATCTTGGGATTAGTCCCTTCATCGGCTCAATCACTATCAATTAATCTAATAGCATAATTCAAGTGTGCTGTATAAATAAATGCACCTGGTTTCATCTGGGGTTATTGGCACATTTAAAATGGTTTGTAGAATTAAAGCAATATTTATTATAAGTAATGTAACATACCATGTAACCTTGATTTAATTAATATACTACTATCTCAAAGAAAATGTTTCCCTKATTTTTACATTATTAACAGCATTAGTTAAAATCCTCAAAGGGGGAGAAACATTATGTAAGAAAATAATAATGGGTTCCTTGTCAAAAACAGCCATATTTACTTGGGACGCAAAACCTCCCAATTTGCTCCTTGTTATTGTTTCCTAGAGCAGACACTAAACTGCAAACAGCTTACTGAGATGGCAATTTACTATATGAGGAGGGAGGTGTATATGTTAGCTCCACAGGCAGAGGCTTGTTCAGTAATGTAAGCGTAATAATTATCAAACAGCATTGGGGGCTATGGGTTTAACACTGGGAAAGCAAGTTTGATGTGTAGAGGCAGCCTATAGTGCATCCATACAGGGTGACTAAATCTCACGGTTCAGGGAGCACATTAGTATGGCACTACATCCACCCGCGTTCTAAAGGTGATTTCCATTTAGACACACATTTCCTCATGAAGATAAATATGACTTGAATCGTAATTTCCCTGAAGTAAATATAATACAAATACAACATAATACAGTGTCAGACCAAGCATCCTAATAGATTACTGTCATGTTTTCCATTTGTATGGTAAGTGGTGAACCTTGCGGTGGTCTAGCAAGTAACAAATTGAATGTTTAATCCATCTCAGGGCAGATTGAGAATATCAACAGACTGGTAGGTAGCTGGTGTGAGTTCTCCTGTGACTGCTGGTACATTTCAGGTCTTTAGGCGCTTCTGGAATYTATTGGTATAGCTAGAAGTGCAACGTGGCAGATAAGTGTAATTTTTGATATTTTCTAAAGGCGCCTGTTATTTCTCAAATCGGCATTTTGATTTGACGTAGTTTCTAGTCACGCATGACTCGCTGTCTAAATGTTCCTTAACAGCTGTTGGATACATGTTTGGTTGTTTAGTAAACCTTTGCCTTGGCACTCAGTGTGACAAGATTAACTCCAACGCTCTCCACATCTCTAATAAAGTGTGACACATTTATATATTTATATGGCTTAATCTGTTTACAATGATCTTTATATCACCAATTATTACAAACTAATGAAACGAATCACTCCGATGTAATTAGTCAGATAGGTTTCAGGAAGCTCATTAGTAGTAATTTGTGTGAAGAATAAGGCCTGTAGTGGTGCTTCTAGACGGAAGCACCAGATCTGTGTTTGAGTTCCACATCAAGCCTCATTGTTTGTTGTCTAAGGATGTCTGAAGTGGCCTGAGATGTTTTTAGTCATTGCCCCTAGAAGCAGCAGGGTGTCTGTCAACAGATTCCTCCCCTCAAGCAAGTCAACCTGTATGTGCAAGCAGAAAAGCAGACACATGCTCTTGTGTACACAAGCCAGGAGAAGCGAGAGGCAAAACACTGTCTATTTATCTGTCAGTATTCCTGACAAAGAACTGAGCTGACAAGTCAGGGTTTCCCTCTTTGGAGTAGGTGGGAGGGGGGCTTCTGCACACTTACATGCCCACTCTATGCCCAGTTTCTTGTTATTTGCAAATCACACTCTTTGAAACTCACACAAACGGGTTAGACGTGGCACTCTAGGAGTTTGTCAG
The DNA here is from genome assembly GCF_002910315.2 of Salvelinus sp. IW2-2015. Classification (NCBI taxonomy): domain Eukaryota; kingdom Metazoa; phylum Chordata; class Actinopteri; order Salmoniformes; family Salmonidae; genus Salvelinus; species Salvelinus sp. IW2-2015. Next base: position 39,624,419 of record NC_036858.1, read on the forward strand.
CTGCCTTCACAACAGCTAGCGATCAGTGACAGTGTGCGGTTCAGTAGGAGGCAGCTTTCTCTTAGCATTTGCTTCGCTGTCACTTTCTCAACACATACGATGTGTGTTTTCATGCTGGGCTCAGCTAGCCCCCTGCTCTGGGAGGCATCTCTCCTCCCTCAGAGACGTCTCATCCCCCCTTTGGACTGAAGGAATCAGCATCTTACAATGACATAAACTCCCCTAAGAAATCATACTCCAAATGAGAGCTAAATTAATAATGAAGAAACATTCATGAAGGGAATCCACATTTTATGATTAACCCTCTCACCATGCACTGAGGACAAATGGATGTAAAAAAGAAAATAACTGAATAAATGTCTGTTTATGCTCTATACCATTTTCCCACCATGGACAAAATCCTCTCCTAAACATCCTGACAGAGAAGCACTTGTGTGGCGCTGATGTCACAGAGCTAGCTGGCCTCTTTCTCACAAAGGCTAAGGTATCATTAGCTTGCGCCATACAATGGCCATTCAAGCAGCTCACTGCACTCCTCAGGACCCCTGAACAATGTTATTATTTGTCTCAGAATTATAAAGACAGAGTTTTGCAGGAAACCCGACAGGCAAACCCTTTAGAGGTAAATGCTTTTGGCGGCTTTTGGGGTTTAATCTTGTTCCATTAGCATTTAGCTTCTTTCTCTTGGACACAAAGACCACAATACAGATTTTGGGTCTCAGGAGCCAATGACTATGTGTATCAGTATAGTCACAAATTATTTTATTTCTTATTCAAGAGTCAATATTGCCCATGGTTGACTCCTCAATATCATATTTTATTATCTGACATGTACACTAGGAGATGTGAAAGGAGGACTATAGAAAATGCCTACACTACTTTAATGTTGTACTAGGGAAGCTTATAGTGTACCGAATGGTAAAAAACTAACATATTTCAAGCATGACCTGAACCACCCTTAACCAAAGAATATTATAAATCACACATGTAAGCAGGAGTAAACATTTCCCCTTTATTATTTTCTGGGTTTATACTTATATTGTCAACAGTATAACAGCTGTGTGAAGGGTTCTTTGTACTACCTTGATAAGTGTGTGATGTGTGATAATGTGGTGTGATGGTTGTGTGTGTGTGTGGTGTTGTGTGTGTGTGTGTTGTTGTGTGTGTGTGTGTGTGTGTGTGTGTGTGTGTGTGTGTGTGTGTGTGTGTGTGTGTGTGTGTGTGTGTGTGTGTGTGTGTGTGTGTGTGTGTGTGTGGTGTGTGGGTTGTTGTTTGATGTTGTTGCTGCTGTCAAGATTCATTCCAATGCAGTTTTTCCTCTATATAAAATATTCATGTTTGGTTGTGCAGGGCCCCTGTAATCTAGCAATCATCTCATCCCTGATATTATTTATACCTCAGACCACAGGCGACGAAAGCTTCCATACGCCGCTAGCCCATGAATGCACAGAAAGCAGCCATCATCTGCCTGCCAAAGCACTGGGCTTTCACACAAAATATGGCAGCCACGTCTCTCAGACTGGCCCCTGTTAATTTGACATTTCTTTCCCCCTGCCTTTGTCCTAGGAGCACATAAAGTTACCTGTTAGCTTTAAGCACACCAACCTGCTCCTTTTCTCCCTCTCTCCTCCATCTCTCTCTCTCTCTCCTCTCTCTCTCTCTCTGTGCCTTGCCTAAATGACAGCCCACTGTGGCTGTGTTTTGAGACAGACTTAATGTGGCAGCAGTAGGAGAGTGCTGCCTTTTGCTTTATGATGACTGACCAGTCCTGGCAGCCACTTTAGATACATGTATTATACATTAGTAATAAGAACATGTAGAAGTTTACACGCACGCCACGCACGACACACACACACACACACACACAGACACACACACACACACAGACACACACACACAAACACACACACACACACACACACACACACACACACACACACACACACACACACACACACACACACACACACACACACACACACACACACACACACACACACACACACACACACCACAACACACACACACACACACACACACACACACACACACACACACACACACACACACACACACACACACACAACCCCCAACTACGACCACCACCACTAGCCTCCTGGAAGCGATGCAGCTCTGCTGTCAGTGAACGGTCAAAGCCCCTACGCTGGGCGCACTGTACAGCTGCTGGGTTCAACTGCGTCTGTCTGCAGCCTGATCACTCCAAGGTGCCTGTGGAGGAGAGGGCATGGGGAGCCGGCTGTGCATGGGTCTCATCGTAGGCCAGTTCTGGGGCCTTCCAGGCACCCTTACAGTACGTCCAACAACTTAAAGACTGCTATTCATTCCAGAATCTAACATCTCACTAGTGCAGGGAGGTGCTGACTGATATTTCTTCAGGCCGCAACCACTGAATGCTAACCAGTAGTGCACCATATTCCCCCTTGCAGAAAGAACCTAGAAATACCCTTTTTCACGCTGCTAGACCAGCTGGCTAGCCGTTTACACTGAAATATGAACTGTACTGATGATGGATTGTTGTGCGGGATTATTTTAGAATGTCAGCACCATCATCACCTGTATTGTGTGTAAAGATTAGATCAATCAAACTGGAATATATCAACATTTCAGGAAGAGTAGAAATAGTATTGGTTGTTTCACTAAAACTAGCTGTAGAWTCATTTTCACGGTAAGGCCACACTAGACAAAAAGCAGCAGAATAATTTATGTTTTGTGCCTTATTTTCTTCAAAGCCATGGTACAGAGAACCCAGATTCACTGTAAAACAAAGAGCAGCAGGCCCACTATACAGCTTCAGTAGCTTGTAGTGTGGTAACGGTAGAGAGCTTGGGGCTAAACATGTAGTTTGTGCTGGGTTAGACCTCAAGCACAGCCCTAGTCCACTGTTGCCCAGTGATGGATAGTTAGCAGGGCCACTGAATCTATATCTAGCCTGCTACAGACCTGGACTGGAGACTAAAGTGAATCAGTTGAAGATGGGTAGGAGTGTGTTTGACGTGGGAGAGCGAGAGAGAGAGAGAATTCTCTGCTGTAATGAGTCCTGCAGCCATGAACTAAATTAAGAGGAATCCTCAAGTGAAATGTTGTCAATGCCACTCTGGCCATTAGAGAACAGTGGGATGGTGGAGGAAAGGGTATAGACTATAGAGGGCTGAATGGGGAGGTTTTTATTGTTTGTATGTCTCAACAGCCCAACTCCCAAGTTATGGGGAATACTAGATGTTGAACACAAAAACAACGATAGTGAAATGTTTTAGCAATAGCATTCTCAGAGGAGGTCAACAGCTCTTAGAGTGGAAATGGTTCATTTCCCCCAACCCAATAACATTGGATAGTAAGGCACTTGTTCCCTGATAAAGAAGTGATAGGATCTGCGGGGCTGGTCCCTGGGCGCTTGTACAGGGCTAGAGCAAATATTGTTAATGCGCTGTGGTTACTACGAGGAAGGGGAAGAAAAACAGCTGTAGTTGATGAGAGAAGACAGCAAGCAACCAGAGTATGACAGCAATGACCCCCTTGCTAAAAATKCCTCTGGAATTTTAGAGGTTAATTTCTTTAATCAGCGGGTAAATTAAGATGTGTTAGTACAGAACAACCTACATAGACCAAAAAGCCTGCTCCTTGTTTATAATGGGATGTTATAAGAACAAACCAGTGTAATGGAGCCTGGCCTGTCAGAATAGGGACCTGAGTGATGTACAGTAGATGAAGTACAGTAGAGTACCTTACGTACTGGAGCTGGTGGGGATGCAGAAGGTTTGACATTAAGACCCTGGCATTTTGGAAATCCATATGTTATTGACCTGTGTACTACTATCTCAGTGAGGAGATCTGCTGTCAGCAGATCGTAGTGGTGTGTTATGAGACGCTGGTTCCAGGTCTCCTCCAGCCTCACTGAGGCCCATGGTGAGGCCCATACTGGGGTCTGATGGGCTATGGCTGGGTGGTGGTCGATACTCACCGCCCTGCAATGATGACCTAGCCGCCGGCTATGGACTCTTCATGGCAGTCATTATTGCTTGGGCACCAATCAGGAGCTAAGGACTGTCAATACCTGACACTCATGGATGTTTCAGTCGTGAGCTTCTGAAATGGGTGGTGTACAAAACACAGTGAAATAAATGTAGTATGATACCCTGTTAGTATTGGTAGTACAGTAATAATACAATGGAGTCATTACTTCCCATTTTTCCCTGAATCAAAGGCAGAGATGTCAAGGAGTGGATGGCATCTCCCCCTCCCAATTAGCTTAGCTCCTAAAATCAGGAAGCGTCTCCTCACTTCGTCTGTTTGTTTTCTCCGTTTCTCTTCTATTTGATGATGGGAGAGGGGCGAGCTAGAATTAGGCTGACGGGTCTCCCTTTGAGTGTCAGCCTAAAATGATCAGAGTAGAGATAAGAGGGTCTAGCAGCCCTCAAATCAGTCAAAGTGCCAAACGTCTGCCTTTTTCTCCTCAATTACCAGGCGTGTGAAGCACACGGAGTGGAAACCGCCGAGCCCGCAGCATTACTAAAGAGAGAATCTATTTCCCCTTTGACCAGAGGGAGAGAAATCATTATGGCATGATTAGTAGCTAGCCTCAGCAGTGTGGCGAGCATGGAGGTACAGGCTACAGGAGAATCCTATTAATTGCCCTAGTCTCTGTTAGAAGGGGATTGTTTTAGCGTTGATTTGTGGGCCTGTAACTCGGCCTGTTGGAAGATAAAAGCTGATGTCAGGTCGTAGTTATACTGGCAGACTTCAGACAGGGAGAGGGTTGTGTCAAAAGGAGCATAGCTCTCCAGTACTGTAAGTCTCTCTCTTTAGGCTTTCGCCTGTCTCCCTCTCTCTCTTTAGGCTTTCGCCTGTCTCCCTCTCTCTCTTTAGGCTTTTGCCTGTCTCCCTCTCTTTTGTCTTTCTTCACACCCCATAGTTTCATCCTCCCCTCCCTCTCTCTCTTCTACTCTCACCCTTCTCTCTCTGCTACTCTCTCTCTACCACCCCCACTCTCTCTCCCTCTCTCTCTCTGGTGAATTGCAGCCCTGCTCCAACTGATAGCTGTCTGGGCCGATTATTTCCTCCACGGCGGTCCGCTGAGAGCCTCGCTCGTCTCCCGGCTTTGGAGGAGTTGCTTTAATTAGCCACGTTAATATCCCCTTCATTGGCCTTAATATCTCTCTACACCTTCCTCCATCTCCACGGCCACGAGGGTCCTCCTGTCCTGTCACTAGCGCTGATTATTGAGAAGGATAGCTTTAATCAAACCTAATTGCAGTTCATTCTTTCTCTCGATCCCCCCTTTGCCCTCCGTTGCCAACATCTAATGGCGTCGTCGCCTTGATTTCCCATTAAAAAACAATTAAACAACCTCGTTTTGGTCTCTGAGCGTGCCAAAACACCAGCACAAAGTTCTGTAGATATTTAAGAAGTAAAAGAGAGAGGCTGGTCTTAATTGCTTGCCTTTTCACCAAGGACCAATTTACAGTGTGCTCATGTAGAATGTTAACCAACTCTAATGTAATGATGCTATACTGTTGCCACTAACATGGACTACTGTTAAAATGAAGCTTATCTGTTAGCTGGGAGATTGTGGTTAATCGTCTTCATAACAGTAAACATAAATGAGTTCACAATAGAATGGCTGCTTTCTATTCCCAAGTTGTCCTTTTCTGTTTATTGCTCACTTTTTGTTCTACTGCAGTTTTACACGTTGTAATCGTATTACAGCACAACAGAAAAAGGAACAGAAAAGCTCCATGTTAAAAATAACACGTCGCTTCAATAACATTTACGTTTTGGCAACAAAATGATTCTTTTTTTCTTTTCTTTTGCATATATTTATTTTGTTGCGCAGGGTGAAAACATACAGAGCACATCAATCTTGGACACACACACAGGCTCTTACCCACACACACACTAGTCTAATCCAATCTGTATGAGAGGCGACAGACAAATAAAAGTCGTATTTCAGGTCTGCTTTCCGCAGATGTCTACTGCTCTGCCTTACGACTCTTTGGGGAAATAAAAACAAGGTCAGGGAATTAGAGTACATAATGGACATTCTGATGATCGGCCAACAGCTGCAACCAAAAACACACTGAACACAATCAGGCGAAATGCACTAATGACAAGTCAGGTTTTTTATGGCCTTGCCGTACACCAACAGGCAATCAGCATTTTGGCGTGGCTTAAAACTTTTTATTGATTGCAGAGCCAAAGCCCCATGGATGAGGAGTGAAAATATTTTCTCACCTCTCATCCTCCTTTGGTCTGGCAATGGTGCTAACGGTATTGGAGTCTTATTGGAGAACACTTCTAAATGACCACTGCATGTGTTAATGTGGCCAGGATACGAGCGGTCATTTCAAGGCACAGATGTATTGCATTGGCCCAGATCCCACCGTGGAGTAAGAAGTAGGAGGCTAGGTGTTGAGAAAGGGCCTTCTTAGGCAACAAGCTCTATGTTGAGCAAAGCAACATAAATTCAATCCATGGTAATGCAATAAGTTGTAACAGTGCCAATTTAGCTTTTCAATGGAAACCATGAAATTGTGCATTAAACCAATAAATTATGGTGAGTGTTTACATCAAACTTGAAGGGAACCAAAAAACATGAGTCCTAATGAGTCTGTAGCATGTTTTTACTGTAAATGACAAGAAAGTCAATTAAAGTGTGTTGCAGTATGTTCTGCTGATATAATCATTGATCCCACTGTCAGGTTTAGGACATATTGTTGTCATCACTTGTAGTGCTAATAGGGAAGACATTTGTGGTGGGAGACAGCAAGCCAAGACAGGGACAGTTAAGTCTCCTCCACCTGTCTCCTTTGTAATGTTATCTACTGGATCACGGAAAGGTTATATTTAAAAGGAGAGCTCACGATAGAAGGCATTTTCAATAAAATCACAGTGATCTGACGTTCATTTGACGCTCACAGYCAAACACTTGTCAGCTGAAGCGAAGTGCAGCAAGAGGGAGAGAGAGAGWGAGACAGAGCGAGAGAGAAGCTCACAGACTAACCAACCACAGATCTGTCTCTCACATGACATTTGTTTAGAGACGATTAGCCAGGTTGTAATTTGTGGCATAATTGCCTCACCCATCCACCAGTGTGTGTGTGTGTGCGTGCGTTTGTGCGTGTGTGTGTGGCGTGAAGCGAAGGTCCCAGGAGTGGCCGCCTAATTGTCTGACAGGACTATACGTTTTGTGGCGTGCTCTCACCTTGTTAGGTCCTTTATCCCTGATGCTCTTCAAACAAGACCTGGTCACAGGTGGGCCTCATTTGCCTTCCTATTGAACAGCACAACTTTAATTGCACAGGGGGTGTTCTGGGATTAAATAGATGGGTGGAATATCAAGTGACTTCCTGCATGCTAGTAGCAGATGGGTCTGGGAACAGGCTGTGAACTCAGGTGAGAGGATGATATGACAAAGGGTTGCTGCTAAGGGGTATTATAAAGCAACAGTAGATATCTGCATTATTTTAACAGTTGAGTAGCATCTATCCTTTTGATGTTGGTGAAATAGATTTGTTGTTGACATGTTGAGTGGCATGGACCTGTTTTGATTTTATGGAATTCCATTCCATATGAATTCTTGAATGGCTCTATGCTTCAACTGGTGTTTTGTGCTCTCTTTCAGATTCTTCCTGAAGTTCTTCCTGAAGTGCAATCAGAACTGTCTGAAGAATGCAGGGAATCCAAGAGACATGCGCAGGTTCCAGGTAACTGAAAGTACACCCAACACCACACACACACACACTGCGTTAAACCACTCAGGTACACACACACACACACACACACACACACACACACACACACACACACACACACCACACACACACACACACACACACACACACACACACACACCACACCACACACACACCACACACACACACACACACACACACACACACACACCACACACACTGGGGCTCGTGTGCTGCAAACACATGTAGAATATTATTCGAGAGAACACCATCTTACCACAAATAAGGATATGGATTTAAAGAGTATATCAATTGTGTCCTGACAGCTTTCTGAACCACAGCACGAAGGGGAGATGATCCCAACCACATGTGGTAACTCAGGGTTTCCCAGGTAGCACCCACAACCCAAGCACTAACAGACCAACGGCAAGCCACACACACACACACACACACACACACACACACACACACACACACACACACACACACACACACACACACACACACACACACACACACTACACACACACACACCCCACAAAAAAAACAAACCCCAAACAACAACAACCAAAAAACCACAACCCACACACACACACACACACACACACACACACACACACACACTTCTTCACTGTGCAGCCATCTGAGAGGTGTTTTCCATAACACTGTAGCAATGACATTATAGTATTACCAAAGAGACATCTATCTGGAGGTCCGGAATTCTCCCATGTCTAAGAGGCTGCAGAAGCTAAAATACATGATCTATTAAATGTGGAGGGGTGCCATTGATGTTAGTGATCTCCTTATCTGCCTACCCCAGACCCATATACCCCAAGTAGGAGGTCAGGCCTGAATAGAGTGGTGGTATCCTATCTGCTTTGCCACAAACTACGGGGGCCATCATTCACTGCCAGTCATGGGCTACGACAAACACACCAACCTAGCCTCACCCAGCAAACCCTCAGACATGAAACAGACAGACTCTTTCTGATGTCACCACTAGACCTGCCTCGTCTCCTTTTCCCTGAGGGGGTAACTGGACTTAACAGAGTCAATCCCTTCACAGACAGCTCAGGTGTTCACTCTACCATCGCATTACTTCTACAGTAGATTCACAAGAGACTGGAACATACTGCCCCAGCCATGACAGCTACTGAGTTATTTAAAAACAAATATCTCCCTCAGGCATATGTAACAGGAGGTGTATGAGTTAGTGTTGCATAAAACTTCTACCCCATTTGTATCTGTTTATCTTTAATAAAATATAGATTTACCATATTTATAGGGAATCAACTGGCAGGACTTATATTCCATGAATATGATTTGACATTTTTGTTGGAGTATTTGAGGGTGGGAGGTATTGTACGCCAAGGCTTACAATATTGTTGGCTATCTTCTCCGGTCTCCATTCCAATGGCCAGAATTCCGTTTTTCCCAGATAGTTTTACCAGATGCTTCACTGTAGGTGTTACTCCGGCCAATGTTGTATATTCTGCATGCCTTCCACTCCGCTTATTACCCCCCCCAAACCAGCTGGAGGCCAGAGAGGACCACATCCATCATCCACCAGCTTGGCCCAGCTCTGAACCTGRGGGCAAGAATGGAGCTCTTTCACCTCCCCACTCAGCCCCCCTACCTCCATCCCAACCCCACACCCCCAACTAACCAAAAAAGCACCCCCCAAATTCCACGMCTACACCGAGGTCACTCACCGGCAAACAGAACCTGAGAGGGGCTCTCTCTTTCCGGCTCGGAAACACTTTCTCCATTCTTGGCCTAGTCCACTGTTTGGAGATGTGGTTGAGAGAAAAAACAACAATAAAAAGAAGCACTATGATATATTGAGGCCTGGATTCATTCCGATCGCYGGTTAAAGGCACTGCGGCTTTTAAAGGCAGTTTTCGATTGAGACGACATACAGTATGTAGCATTTGCCGTGAATGGGATCTCCACGAACATGGGAACATTGCCTGTAAGAGCTGCTTTGCCTATAAACTGCAATCAGATTGAATCTCAGCCTGAGTGTGACTTGGAATTTGATCCAGGTGAAATGTTTGTTGAACCAAAAGAAGAGGGTTGTTTTAGTTGTTGATGAGTTTATCCAGTTTGTCCACTGTACGGAACTACAGTGGCTTCAGAAAGTTTTTACACCCCTTGACTTTTTTCACATTATGTTGTGTTACAGCCGGCATTTGTGTCACTGGCCTACACACAATACCCCACAATGTCAAGTGGAATGATGTTTTAAAAATGTTTACAATTAATTGAGCCAAGTAAGTATTCAACCCCTTTCTTATGGCAAGCCTAAATAAATTCAGGAGTAAGAATGTGCATAACAAGACACATAATAATGGACTCACTATGTGTGCAATAATAGTGTTTTTACATGATTTTTTAATGACTACCTCATCTTTGTACCCACACATGCAATTAGCTGTAAGGTCCCTCGGTCGAGCGGTGAATTTCAAACACAGATTCAACCACAAAGACCAGGGAGGTTTTCCAATGCTTAGCAAAGAAGGGTAAAAAAAGCAGACACTGAATATCCCTTTGAGCGTTGTGAAGTTACTAAATAAACTTTGGATGGTGTATCAATACGCCCAGTCATTACAATGATACAGGTGTCCTTCCTGACTCAGTTGCTGGAGAGGAAGGAAACTGGGGATTTCACCATGAGGCCAATGGTGACTTTAAAACAGATACAGAGTATAACGGCTGTGATAGGAGAAAACTGAGGATGGATCAACAACATTGTAGTTACTCCACAATACTAACCTAATTGACAGTGAAAATGCGGAAAACTGAACAGAATAAAACTGTAAAAAAATTGGCAAAGAAATTAACTTTATGTCCTGAATAAGAAGTGTTATGTTTAGGGCAAATCCAACACATACTGAGTACCGCTCTTCATTTTTTCAAGCATGGTGGTGGCTGCATGTTTTAGTTATGCTTGTCATGGGCAAGGACTAAGGAGTTTAAAAAAAATACAAATAAATGTCAAGACTTGAAAATAGCTGTCTAGCAAAAACAACCTACTTGACAGAAATGGAATACTTTTTAAAAGAACAATGGCCAAATATTGTACAATCCAGGTGTGCAAAGCTCTTAGAGACTTACCCAGAAAGACTCACAGCTGTAATCACTACCAAAGGTGATTATATCATGTATTGACTCAGGGGTGTGAATACTTATGTAAATGAGATATTTCTGTGTTTCATTTTCAATACATTCGATAACGTTTCTAAAAACCTGTTTTCACTTTGTCATAGAGGGGTTTTGTGTGTAGATGGGTGAGAAAGGCTGTAACACAATAAAATATGGAATAAGTCAAGGGGTATGAATACTTTCTGAAGGCACTGTAGATGAGTCGATCAATGTCTTTTGTGAATCAATTACATCAATACAACATTTGTCAGAGTGGGTCAAAACAAGTGATTATAGAGAGAGCTAAATGTTGCTCTTGAAATCTGAAAACAATGAAGCGTGATTAAGCTGATGTTTTGTATGTGACTGTGTCCCCTTCCTACAGATTGCTAAATGACACGGTCTACCTTCACTCTTGTTGCAGGTTGTCGTCTCGACGACAGTCAACGTGGACGGCCACGTCTTGGCTGTCTCAGACAACATGTTTGTCCACAACAACTCCAAGCATGGGCGAAGGGCTCGCAGACTCGACCCTTCAGAAGGTACGCCTCCTTATCTGGAGAATGGTAGGCACCTTTTACATCATATTATTTGCTTTCCATCTTCCTTTCGTTCATACATTTTTTGTCTCATTCTGTGTTGTAAATCTAAATATTAATATATATATAATATATAATGTAAATATTTGTAGTGGATTGGAAATAGCATACAATATCATGCATAGAGCACTAAACATTTGAATAATGCTAGTAATTATGGACATTTTAATGATGATGAAATGATATACTATTTCCAATCTTGACCAATTGTTAACTGCACAATTTTTTTTTAACCTATTAGAAACATGATGAAATTGGCAAAGAATTCAGAGTTAGGTCAATTTCCTGTTGCTGGGTGCTGCAGTTTCAGTTGAGAGGAGAAATGAGGGGATGAAGGGCGGGAGGAGGGTCTAGGAGAAAAACAGAACTTACTGTTTTTCTTCCAACTGATTCCATATGATAGACTGATTGCCTGCATGGCCAACAGAGAGAGAAGCAGGACCCCCAAACCATGGGAAATCCAAAACGTAAACTGCACTAAACACAAACTTCTGACCCCTCCTAGCCTCCTCTCGCAGCTGGGAGCATAAACAGCTGAAAGATTATGGAAAAAACAGAGCAGGCCAATTGTGCAAATTGCTTATCTTCAGATTTCAAGGGGCAATTATGGCTAGGCAAACAGTTTATATACACACACACCACTGCCTGAAACGGCCTTCTCTCCAGTTTAATAACCATTAATGGTCATATCACCAAAAGCAAATGTAATGTTTAATACAACAAGGGTTAAAAAAAAATCCAGACAAGACAATTAATATATCTAGTGGGGGGAAAAGCTAATTTGTTTAAAAGCTATTTGTTTTTGTCTTTATTAATGACTCCACTACTGGAGAACAAAATCAAATAATTAAAGTCCTGCCCCGAGCATCGAAGTCATTATACTCAGTGACGTTCTGTTTGTGTCTGTGTCTCACGTTTATGACACGGTAGGTGTGGATCGCCTAGCAACCTTAGTCTTAATGAGGAGAGCAATTAAAGAGGTTGAGCCCTCTCCTCCATGTTCCCCCCATCCCATCAGGGCAGTGTGTGTGTGTGTGTGTGTGTGTGTGTGTGTGGTGTGTGTGTGTGTGTGTGTGTGGTGTGTGTGTGTGTTGTGTGTGTGTGTGTGTGTGTGTGTGTGTGTGTGTGTGTGTGTGTGTGTGTTCCAAGCAAATTTCCACTGCCCACCCCTTTCTTCCCCTCCTCATTCTTCTAAGCACAAGAGCAGTACGCTTGCCTTGTAAAACAAGCTCCCTTCAATAACACAATTTAGCGTGGTGTCTGTGTGAGCGTACACAGTTATTCATAAAGTGTACACAACGGTCCTTCTTTTGAGTGCCTAAATCACCTGACAATTTTCAATTATTGAGTTTGAGAACATTTCATTTAACTATAATATACAACATTTTTCTTTTCAGTATATCTCAATTTATTTTCCATCCCAACCCAATGTAGCCGAGTGTAGACAACTAACACTTTGTGTATATTACCAATGTACCATAGCTCTTTAGCCAAAACTTTGCTTGTTTGCGTCTCCCACTCCAGACACTCATAGACATGACACCTGAGAACAGGATACTCGGTCATAAAATGTAATCCCATCCATGTCGTTCATAGAGGTCTGACACCAGGCAGGCAGACAGAGTGTGCTTTAAATTAGCAACACATTCTTCACTGGGAGTTTGCTGGGTGAGAAGCCTCAGGTATGTGGCTGACTGACTGTCTGTCTGTGTGTCTGCGAAAGCAAGGCACACTCTCAGTTCATTGTCTCAGTGCTGGGGTTACAGTGTCAGGCTGCTCAAGAAGTGCTGCCCCCTACTGGTGAACAGGAATTTATGTCAATGACACACAACTAAACCATGCAGGTTTGAGCTGTCACAAAAGCATTTAGACATGAATATACAGAAAATCCTTCACTAATACACACACACTTACACACTCGCGCCCTCATAAACACTCACGCCACGCATTCCTTAGCTCCGTTTGACCTCCACTGTAGAGACTTGGAGAGTATGGAAGACTCAGCAATGAGCCTGCAGCGCCCCAGTCATTTGCATGCCAAGTTGCTGTAATACCGTTAGTGTTTATGCAATAAAGACAAGTGAATCCAATCTGCTCCATCTGAGAGACAGAGAGGGAGAGAAAGACAGAGATAGAGAGAGATAGAGAGAGAGGGAGAGACAGACAGAGATAGAGAGAGAGCGAGAGAGAGAGCGAAAAGAGAGAGAGAGAAAGAGAGAGGGAGAGAGACTGAGAGAGAGAGAGAAAGAGGGGGTGAGAGAGGGAGAGAGAGGGAAAGGGAGAGAGAAAGGGGTAACAGATGGCCCAGGGAGAGGTAAAAGGTATAATCCCATCAGCTGCACTATCAGCCGACCATCTGGACATCCCACAGCACAATTACAACACATTTCAGCAGGCAGAACAAAGGACGCCACAGCCACGGACACATCAGACCTGTTTGAGTGGCTCAGTAGGTCTACAAGCGCTTCAGACAGAAGTTGGCCCGAAGCTCAGATCTAGGATCAGTTTTCTCTACTCCAGTGCTAACCTGCCGCATTAGCAAGTAAAGGAACCAAAATTGATGTTGGATTTGCGCTTAGGGACGTTTAGAAATAAATGCTCACAAATAAACTAATATTGGTTTAAACAATTTAAAAGTATGAGTTTTGTGATGCACAGTCAGGCCCTGTTTCAGCCATCCTCATTCCCTCCCTGCAATGTTTATCATCTGCTGCGGGGCATTGTGCGTGTCTATCCTCAGATCGCCTGCGCTGCCTGTGTAATCCACTTGGCCACGGTTCCCATTCAGCACATGCTCCCCTCTCTGTCTGTGCATTGAGACATATGCAAATTTTCAGGCAGAAGGGTGGACGGCTTAGGGCCCCGGTCGCTCCCTCTCCATGGGTCCTTTCTGTGTGTGGGAGGGGGGCGTTGGGATTTCCGAGGTGGTGTGTGTGTGTGTGTGTGTATGTGTGTAGGTTTCTGGCTGCAGCTGCCCCCCAACAACCACCATCAACAATCCCCCCTCTCCCTCTCTCTCTCTCTCTCTCTTTCTCTCTCTCTCTCTCTCTCTCGCTCTGTCTCTTTCTGTCTCTCTCTCATTCTCTCGCTCTCTCCCTCTCTCCCGGGTCCAAAGTCAATTTGTGTACAGTCATTTTGAAGGGGGAATTATTTGCCGTAATCGGCAGCACTGATGAAGGTCAGCTCCTTTGAGGGGACACGGCGATCCCACAGAGAGATGGTCTTCTTTCAGATGCTCTGCTTAGCAATTAAGGAAAGCAAATGTCACTCGTCCAGACCTCAGAGACGAAATTCTGTAAGGACGATTAGCATGAAGTCAACAGCGGCTGTTAAAGTCAGATTTCCCATAGTGTGTGCGTGCGTGTGATTTCCCGTAGTGTGGTATGTGTGCACATGTGCGTGCATGTGCGCTTTATGGGAAGAAAGCAAACACAACGTGAACAGCCCCAAAAGCAAAGCAAACAAAGGGAGATGTCTTGTATGTAATGTTCATTAGAATATACTGATATGGTGCTTTATTGTATATACTGAACTGGAGTGATAATAGTAGCACAGCATTGTGCTCATATGAAATACCTACKACTGAAATAGTACAACATGTTAAAAGAACAAGTGTGCGCAGTTCGCATTGTATTCACAAAATATTGATGTAAAAAGGCTACATTTAATATTGCTGTTTTATGGTTAGCTGTCATGCTATGCCTGTTGTAAACGTGGTGTCAGGGTGAACATCATATTAAGGCAATGTATCAAATGACAGAGAGAGTTTGGCATGAGCTCGCTCAAATGAGATTAGAATAACACCCAGCGTTCTGACGAACGGCACAGRTATGGAGCAAAAGTCATAGCTGATGAAAAGCATTGTAAGAAACAATGTGAAATGGATTGAATCGATCACAAAAGGCAAAAATTGAGCCTGAATAATTCATGAATTTATTAATGTTGTAAAACGTGAAGCTGCAGTCTCAACAACATGCCAGAACACAGGGAACAAAGACAACGGAATGACATGAAACCAACAACACAGCTTTAGCTTGTCATTTTCATTCAACAGCCTTATTCTCGACTCAAGTGAGATGTGTTCAACTTTGAAATTCTACTGTACATGCAGGGCTACACCTAATCCATTTTGATAGTTACATTTGCCCTGACACATAATGTGCTACATCAAATCATTTCCACTCACAAGTCCAGCGCTTAGCCTTTGTGAAGCAGACCATTTGAAGGTTCTGCTTAACTACATCACTCCAAGCTGCTGAGGAATGATTTTATTCTCGTGCCTAAAAGGACAAATCCATCATTTTTTCTCTCTCCAGGCTTATTTCCATGATATGTCTTTCTATTGGGTTAAAGACATCAGGCTATATAGAAGTGTAGGTACTGAATAGGCTCTTTTCTCTGTGTGTTAAGCAGCCACCCCGTGCATCAAGGCCATCAGCCCCAGTGAGGGATGGACTACAGGAGGGGCCACTGTCATCATCATTGGGGACAACTTCTTTGATGGCCTGCAGGTCGTGTTCGGGACAATGCTTGTCTGGAGTGAGGTACAATATGTTGTCTGACGACGATGCAAAAATGTTTTGTCATGCCATTGATTTGATTGAATTTCAGCCTAGGTTTGAAGTGTTTTACTGTTTTTACAAAACATATCATTTTTTAAAACTGTTTCAAGCCTGTACCATAACAACTATATAGTAATGATGTCCATTAGGTTGCTATGAGACCTTAGTAGCCATGGTCCGACTCAATGGTTCCTGTGCCCTGTCTTCCAGCTCATTACCCCCCACGCCATCCGTGTCCAGACCCCTCCCAGGCACATCCCTGGTGTAGTGGAGGTCACGCTGTCCTATAAGTCCAAGCAGTTCTGCAAAGGGGCTCCTGGGAGATTTGTCTACACCGGTGAGTCAGGCTTAATGCCCGTTTTAGTCTCTCCTCCCTGGGTTTAGTGCCCTGACTAGCCATCCTCTCTGGATGGAACTCAAAGTCTGTTCAAATACTTTGAAAATGTATACTTACTTCCTTGCTTCCTTGAAGTATTCGCTGATCTAATACATTTGGATGAAAAACAAGGTTTCCCTGACATACATAGCTTTTACCTATTCAGTCATTTTAATCTGTGGCTAGGTTGGAAATAAAGATGAATTTTCTCAGTACTGGAACAGGGCCCCAGTGTCAAGGTAGTAATGATGGATTAACCAGGGCCCTGCTCTCTGGGTCTGGAATCTTCAATGTGTGAGAAGTGAGAACTGCATAACTTAAGGTGTTTGGTGGAAGGATTTGTATTATTTATTTATTTTTACCCTTTTTTCGTGATATCCAATTGGTAGTTACAGTCTTGTCCCATCGCTGCAACGTCCGTGCTGACTCGGGAGAGGCGAAGGTCAAGAGCCACGCGTCCCCCGAAACGCGACCCCACCAAGCCACACTGCTTCTTGACACACTGCTCGCTTAACCCGGAAGCCAGCCTCACCAATGTGTCGGAGGAAACACTGTACAGCTGGCGACTGAAGTCAGTCAGCGTGCATGCGCCTGGCCGCCACAAGGAGTCGCTAGAGCGCTGGGACAATTGTGCACTGCCTCATAGGTCTCCCGGTTGCGMCCGGCTGCGACACAGCCCGGCATCGAACCCAGATCTGTAGTGACGCCTCTTGCACTGCAATGCAATGCCTTAAACCGCTGCGCCACTCAGGAGGGCCCTGGTGGAAGGATTTCTAGAAGTGCAACTTGATCTCACCCTGAACTGCAATTAGAAACTTATGCTGCCTAGCTTTGTTAAATTCAATTTGTCAGGGTAATTCACTCTGACAATTGTATTTTTTACTCACTTGTCAGATATGCATCTGCTAATTTGCAGATTTCTTATATACAGTACATGACAAAAAGTATGTGGACACCTGCTTGTCGAACATCTCATTCCAAAATCATGGGCATCAATATAGAGTTGGTCCCTCCKTTTGCTGCTATAACAGCCTCCACTCTTTTGGGAATGCTTTCCACATTGCTGCAGGCATTACTTCTATTCAGACACAAGAGCATTAGTCGGAGAATTAGGTCGGGCACTGATATTGTGCGATTAGGCCTGGCTCGCAGTCGACATTCCAATTCATCCCAAATGTGTTTGATGGGGTTGAGATCAGGGCTCTGTGCCGGCCAGTCAAGTTCTTCCACAACGATCTCGACAAATCATGTATGTATGGGCCTCGCTTTGTGCACGGTGGCGTTGTCATGCTGGAACAGGAAAGGGCCTTCCCAAACTGTTTCCACAAAGTTGGAAGCACAGAATTGTTTAGCATGTCATGCTGTAGCATTAAGATTTCCCTTCACTGGAACTAAGGGGCCTAGCCCGAACCATGAAAAACAGCCCRAGACCATTATTCCTCCTCTACCAAACTTTACAGTTGGCACTATGCATTTGGGCAGGTAGCGTTCTCCTGACATCTGCCAAACCCAGATTTGACCGTTGGACTGCCAGATGGTGAAGCGTGATTCCTCACTCTAGAGAACGCGTTTCCACTACTCCGGAGTCCAATGCCGGCGAGCTTTACAACACTCCAGCCAACGATTGGCAATGTGCATGGTGATGTCAGTTGGTCAAATTTCTGCTCTACTAGAGCTGCCCCGGTCAACTGTAAGTGCTGTTATTGTGAAGTGGAAACATTCCAGTGTGCGGCTGGAAATGTCTTTCTTCCATGAAGCTCCTGACGAACAGTTCTGCTTCCAGAAGCAGTTTGGAACTCGGTAGTGTGTGCCGCAACCAACAGACAATTTTTTATGCGCTACGTGTTTCAGCACTCGCGGTCCAGTTCTGTGAGCTTGTGTGGCCTACCACTTCACGGCTGAAAAGTTGTTGCTCCTAGATGTTTCCACTTCACAATAACAGCACTTACAGTTGACCGGGGCAGCTCTAGTGGGGCAGAAATTTGACCAACTGACTTGTTGTATTGGTGGCATCCTATGACGGTATGACAGTGCCACGTTGAAAGTGACTGAGCTCTTCAGTAAGGCCATTCTACTGTCATTGTTTGTCTATGGTGATTGCATGGATGTGTATGTTATATACCTGTCAGCAGTGGGTGTGGCTGAAATAGCCAGATCCACTAATTTGAAGGGGTGTCCACATACTTTTGTATATATCGTTTAAATTGTCATTTGAATGAAAGCTGAACTAGACTGAACTTGACTGAACTAGAGAGAAATTTAAGCATGCAGAGTTCAGGGTATTTGGGAGTGTGTGTAAGTGTCTTGTGTGAGAGTGTCACACCATAAGTAAAGGTGGATTATCTTGGCTAACAGAGGGAAGTGGTGGTATTATCTGTCATCATTGGTGAGAAGGCGGAGGTCATGGGGGTCAAGGCCTGTCTGACCTGGAAGCCTCATTCAGTTCTAAATCTGATGGTTAGAATGAGAAGGACGCGTCAAACCACTCTCACTCCCCTGTTGCCCTACATCAGCCCCCCAACACAGACCTGGCCTTGGGCACACAGCGGAACCACAAAAAAAGTTGAGGGGTGGGGGTGAAGGGGGGTTGGACCCCTTAAGCCCCCCTAGACCCCTTCCATTCCGGGGCCAGCTGTTCTCATCAACCCCCCCCCCCCCCCCCTCCCCCTGGCAGCCATCCGTTCCTTCCCCTCCATCCATGTAGTCTGCACTCCTGTGTTTAACCTCCCTACCAGCAGAGCAGAGGCCAACAAGGCACTGGGATAATGAAACAAGAGTGCAGTGTGCTGAGTGTGTGAGTGTATGTGTGCACATGTGTGTGTTTGTGTGTGTGAAGCCTGGGAAGGTGTATAAGTTAAGACTTTAATGGCTTCTATAGCACCCTGGTGAAAGTGCCAGGTCCCTTAAGAACAGACCCCATTAGTCACACGGGCTAAGCGGATTGGGATGATTACCATCAGGTTTTACTGGAGGAACATGTCCCCTTCTAGATCTATGCTGATTTTCTTCCTTCTTCCTTCCCTGGTTCCTGCTCTGTTCCAGTTAGTAGAAAGATACAATTACCCTGGGAGGCAATGGCAGTACAATTGATTAGTTTGGTGAATTAAAAGAGAGAGCCACCAATAAGACAAGTCTAGCTCCTCAGACTACTGCTATTCCCAGAGTGGATCACCCTGATGGTACCAGGGTTGACATGTGAGGGAATGAAACTGTTAGCGAGCTCCGGGCACTTAACAGCAGAAGTAACAGGGACTCCATATGTACAGTAATTGCTAGTTGATAGAAGAACATTACCTTTCGGACAGTTAAGTACAACATGGACGGGCAACAAAAAGAGGACATGTAGTAACATAATTGCTTCATGTAAAGGGTGCAGAATGTGCTCGTGTCATTTCGGTGGTCGGGCAACATGTGCATATCAAAGGTTCATTTATCAAAGCTGCGATTCAAGAGTGACTTTGCGGCGTGCCGTTGAGAGAAGAGCTTTTAGACCTTTCCATGTACTCTTCTCGCCCGACCGGCCCTAATTATGAAGATTTAACTCGCTCAATTTAAGAAATTATCACAAATTACCTAGAGTCAACATAGAGTAGACTGCAGTCAATTCTAATGGCAGAGGGTGGGGCTTGTTGGGTTAGTATTCTGGACCACCTCCAAAACTAATAATTCACTCAGAGGATGTGAGTACCACGTAGTGTACGTCAATAATCCTGCATGCATCGAGTATGTTCAATCACGGAAACACCAGCTACGGAGACACATAATGCTACACAACTTCAGAGGATGCTTTATTAAGCTATGTAGCTAGCAATGTATTTATCACGGTGGCCATCATTTTATTATCAGTAACACAACAATTTCTTCATAATCCACATGCAGCCGTTTTTATCTCAATATCGTATATTTCTGGATAACAATTAAGTACCTTACTGTGATTGTTTTAAATTAAAATGGTCAAAAATAAACAACAATAGCTTCTTAGCGAAGAGTAATTTCTCAAGCAAGATTTTTGCTTGGACTGTCTGGGAGTGGTCTGAGTGGGGAGGGGAAAACTGAAAATTTGCTTTTATTGGCAGAGAGGTTTGGAACTCTCTTTCTTATTGGTCTATTAACTAATCACCTCACCAGGCAGGCCAAAACTCCATCCCACCAAAACAGGCTGAAATGTCAGGTGGTCTTTTCAAACTGCTCTTACACTAAAAGGGCATTATCATAATTTTCACAATTTCACAGTATTATTCCAACCTCATAGTGTGGAAATGCATATAAAACACAGAGAAATCATATGTTTGATTGCAATGGACCTTTAATGTATCAAAGTTTACAGCATTGCTCTACCTTAGGGTAAGGACATGGTGTATTATTGTCTCATGGATGTGGTTTGTGCTGTAACTGATCCATGTATTGGTTATCCATTGGTCAGGGTGGCCAGAGGATCAAACTGTCAGCAAGGTTGTAGAAAATCAAAGGGAGACAGGTCCAGCTGTCCTTAGGTCAATACTTCACACTTTATTAAGCACTGCATAAAGGATCTGTGTGTTTTCCTAAAGGGCTTTTATAAAGGGTCCTCTTGGTGACTTCAATTGAGTAAATCTATGTGATTGCTTTTTTACTTTAACGTTACAGTAGATGACACCCGTGCAAAAGAGTAAACTATCAGTAAAAAGTATCAGTAACTTTGAAACTCTAATTGCATCAGTTTCTATCTTGACTTGATTTCTATGACAGCTACCCTCCCAGGACCCATATGGAGACCCTTAGTGATATGAAGTGCTAGCACTGCTGCTAACACACTCAGCTACTATTTATCCTAATCAGTGACATCCCTATACCCGGGATTGTGTTCAAATGAACCCCTACCTCGCCCCAGAAATCACACATTTACTGGGACCCCATTTGTCATGAGTAAATTGAGGGTCACTACACTTCGCCTGTATCCTCTAGTGGGGATCCGGGACATGCATCATAATGTTAGGAGAGAATGACTGGCAAAGAGTAGCTGTCATACATTTGTCAGTGGGAATGGAACATTATTTGCTAATTTCCCAAGCTGGGAAGTGACAGGGTGCTTCATCTTCAGACCTTTGGTGACCAGCTTGGTTTCTGGGCTATTAGTACAAGTCAAGTGTTTTATTTTTTTCCTCCCTATAAGGCTGACTGTAACGAGAACCATTTTTCCGACCTCACAGAGGGCTGCTATTTAACACACTGGGTCTGGGTGAAGGATTTTGGATGATGCTGCTGCTGATGCCCCATACAGTGAGCGTCTCTTGCCAGATTTGGGTTGAGGCTAGACATCCTTGGAGGCTGATGAATCACAAAGTTTTCTTGTCAAGGTGACAGTATTGACTCCACTGCACCAGAATCGGACAACATGGGTATAAGGTAGTCATTCATCAACATAAGGACAAAGGGGTCATGGGGGATTCACTCAATACTGTTAGAGACCAAGAAATGTCAGTCTGGTAGGGGATGGAAACGGAAGGTGTTAATACTGTATATATTCTGCAAGTAGTAATGCTATCCTATACCACTTGCAAAACTCACGATTATGAACATTTATTTTGAGGGTTAATATTTACTGTGATGATCATCAAGATCCTATGCATTGTAAATGTACTGCTGTGCATATTGATGTGTACCTTGACTGACCACTTTATCCTCACTCAGCTGGGCAGAGATACAAAGAGATCTTCAAATCTCAAATGAAACCCTTTGCCCCACTGCAAGCAGAAATAGTTGGCTCTTGACAAAAAAAAAATGCAGTTCAGTACAAATGGACTCCTTTATCAAAGCACATCAGTCCAGGCCTTGTGCTGTTCAGTCTGTGTATCGGGCCTAACCCTACAGCTCCCCTCCGCCCTTCAGCCGAGACGCTCTTTGAAGTTCCGGATTTGGCGCAGATCAGATACAGAGCTTCCTCACGATTTCCTTCCCTGCAGGGCAGGGTTTGGTAGCAGCTAGTCAGGGATGGGGTGTGGCCTAGACACACTATAAGATACGCTGTAATCAAGACATTCACAGAGGTATGTAAACAGATCTGTTTAAGAGGGTCTTTCAATGGGATCTCTTTTAGTGTAAGGGCGTAGTGCACTGTAATATAAATGTTGTATGAATAGCGACCTATAGCTCATGTCCCAGTACCTGTCTCCCAGTCTGTCTTTCTCATTACATGCCTGGTATTCAGCTCTAGCTCCTCCGGAGTGACTGAGACACTTGTCACCTACTTAGACAGGCTCAGGCAGAAAGCCTTTGTGAGCGTGTGCAGATAGCGTCAAGGATTGAGGAGGAAGGTCCTTTCGTCCAATTAGAGGGTTGACGTGACACACACTCTACCACTCCCCACTGTCAAGCAGTTTGTCAGGTAGACTTTGAGGAGTGCACAATGACATTATATATTTCACATAGTGGAATAATTAAGAGARCTGGGAAATCCAGCTATGGAAAATTGATTGAAATAAGTGACAGCTTTTAAGCCATTGCATAGCATCAGTACAGGGGTGTTTCTCTATAAGAATGAAAGGACTATACATTTATTTGGATTTAATTGTATTTAATTGGCACCACTTGATGTTCAACTGTATTATTACGTGTGTTTGGTAATGGTACGCCATATGGGTAGTCCCCACTAAGGCACAGTATTAGTCTGTGCAGCAAAAAAGATAGATGGGAAGGAAGGAGGCTCTTGATAGATGAGGATCTCTCCTCCCTCCCCTCCGTGCCCCATTTCCACTATGTTCCACACCCAACGGCCTTTAAAAGAACTCCCATCCCCCTATTCCCCATCCCCTTTCTCCCCCCAGCCCTACCTCCACCGCCTGTGATTGAAATTCATCGGCAAGTTTATTGAGAAATGAATGAGAGAGGCTGCATGGTATTGACTTTGAGAGGAAAACACAACTCATCTTGAATGAGGGGGAAAATGCGGCCGTAATTTAGCTGTCATCGATTGGGCCCCGTCCGTGTATTGATCTTCATTTTACAATATGAATTTGCGCCTGCAATCAGCTGTGAGGTGAGGCCATTTGATTTCAGTTGGACGGTAATGTGTGAAAGTCCCCCTCTACGTCCTTAGAGGAGTGGGACACTCACTTTAGATGTCATTGAAGGGAAGAGAAGAGGTGTTCTCACCCATTTCCAATACAGAGATAAAGGGAATTTCAAAAGTATGATAATTGTGAACTGATACAGTACATCACTCCCATTTAACCTGTGTTAATTACATTTGATCTGTTGCAGAAGCAATATCTGGTGGAATTGTAACTTGTTTTTTTCCCGTTGTCTGTATCGGATCAAAGTTCATGAAATTTCAATGAACATTGATTTCTCTCTATTGATTAATCTTAACTACAGATCTTTTGAAGTGTGAATTTTCTGATCAACCTGAGACTGGAGATGGAATCACTCAGCGATAGCTTGGATTGGATGGAGAGAACATGGTCAGTGGTAAATGCACTGCTTTGGTTTGCGTGGGTTTGCCGTGAGTTACGATTGGTTGGTTTGGTCTGAAGGTGGGTTCTGCCTGCATGCTTCTTTTAGGTCTGTCTCCACAGCGGACATCGATATTGCTGAACATCATGACCTCTATATGTCTCCCAGAGTGCGCTCATGTTGTCCCTGCAGCTTTCATCACCTGTTTCCATTCATCCGTTTACTTTCAATAACCCCTGAGTGACACTGGCTTTTTTCCCTCCCTGTTTGACGCTATTGACGTCAGTGAGAGGATGTCATTTCCTGTGGTGATAACGATACTATGTGTGACCCATATCGGTGCTGCATTTTTTAAGATGATCTCAGGTGCCCATGAGGCTTGAGTTGGACACTCTCACAAGTTCAAAATCACTGACACTTGAATGAACTTCACCCCATTCTGTTTATCTGCTCCCCTTCCAACTCCCTCTCCACCTCAGTATAATTTGTGTTGGGGGAAAGAAAAAATGCTCAGTGGTGTAGGAGGAGTGGAGATAAGCTCCAAGCAGTTAAGTATAATTAGCGAAAGTAATAGCTGGCAAATGGCAACAAGGCTAGTTTTTATCTCCTGTTAGTTTTTATCTCCTGGAAAGATAGATTTATCATAATAACCAATAATGGCTGGCAGGAATGCAAGCACTCTGTGCACGCTTCCATTCAAGCCTTCAGACTTGAGAAGGWACCATTTCCCTTCACTTTACTGCTTTGCTCAAGCATTTCCCCCTGCTACTGCCTGTTACTGCAGGCAAATACAGTACATGACTTCAGTACACTGCCACATACTGAGAGCATGCAGGCGTATTGTCATGTAAGCGTTTTCATCTGCCAACGACGGCCATGTTACATTGTTCCTTTAGAGCGGTTACTCATGTCCTATTTCTAGAGGACACGGAGAAGGAGTAGTAGACCGTGCTCTGACGCCTGTTCGGCTGTCCACTCTGCATTTTAAGCAAAGACACTGGGCTTGGAGCCTTCTGGAGTGAATGTGTTAGGAGCATGAACGGATGTGCACATCCCAGGGAGAGGAATTCCGTTGAAATCCTGCCGTACATTGTGTGTGTGTGTGTGTGGTGCTTGAAATGGGAATTGATATGGCCACAGCTGCACACCAAGTCTAGGCATTCCATTTTTTGTTGTTCTGAAATATGACCGTTCAGTCAATAGAGTGAGGAAATTACTGAGATACACATAAAGTTTCCACTCAGCTTGCATTCAAAGAATTAACTCAGCTGGTATTAATTTTTTTTTTAATCATGTGCATCCTATTCAAAAAGTGATGGTAATTTTGCTCCTTCAGCTGTCAGCTATACATCAAATAAAACGATGAAATGATTGATACTATTTTATTTTATTTATGTTGTTAAATTCTAAACGTTTTATTATACATTCAAAACAATTATAGCGTCTCATAAGTGATGAGGAAAATATTAAGTTGTAGTATTTGAACTAAACAAGTCAAGTGATTCAAACTTGTTCAGAAGAAGAGAGGAGAAAATGTTATTAGTCTATATCATTCACTCCTTTTTTTCTCACTCTTTATTCCTGGTGAAGTATACAAATTCAATCATATTAAATTACTGAAAGAAAGTTTCCAAACAGAAGGATTCCAAAGAATGAACTCTGCTGTGCATCTATTTTTTAATCATGTTCATAGCTAAAGTGACCGTAATTTTGCTCCTTCAGCTGTCAAATTAAAAATGATTAGCATTACTTTGTTTCATTATGTGGATTACATGATACACATTTTGTTATAAACAATTTACAAAACAATTATAGCTTCTCATAAGTGAGGAGAAAATTTTTATGTTTAAGTAATTGAGCTGAGCAAGTGAAGTGTTTCAAGCTGAACTTCAACTAGTTTAGAAGAGAAAATGCTATTAGTCTATCATTCAGTCTTTCTCCTCTCTCTTTCTTTATTCTCTCTTTTTATTCCTGGCGAAATATTCAAATGCAGCCCCTGCCTTACCTCGCTGTGTCTCTTTCTCTCTAATTATCAATGAGGTCAGTAAGCAAAATGGGTAAGAAGCCAGAAGATCAATACAAATTATCCCTGAGCAAACCAGTGCTGACAGTTTGAATTGCAGCATATGTTTACCCAAAATCAGGCAATTTATCTTCATATCAGCCGAGTAATGCAGCAGGGGTGAGAGGTCAGACAATCTCTCCACCTCATAATTACCCGCCTCTAAAACAGGAAAGTGGTATTGATTGGCCGCGGGCCGGGAAGCGGGCGTGACTGGAACGTGCCAGTGCCTTCCCCCTCCCCAGCCAGACTCCCCACCCAGAACAGGATTTATGGGATGTGTGTGGAGGGTTTCATGTTTCCTCACTGTGGCTGAGAATCTTCACGGGGGGCCAGCTCCCCTTCCTACACTCCTCCCGCCCTGCTCTCCTRCTTAGCTACCTCTCACAACAGTGCACTGCGCTGGTAAAATATGGAGATGAAGCTCATGTTGGCATTTATGGTGACAGTCCAAGGGCATCGTAGAGTTCAGAGCTACAATATTAAAGGGTTAGAACACGGTGGTGGGAAGAGATGAGTAAGTGAAGGTAGGATATAAAGTTTGGAGGTGTTTGAGGGAGTATAGTGGCAAGTGTATGAGTGGTGTATAATAACACTGTCCTCAAGTTTGATTGTTAAGCAAGGGGTGAGAGGTCAGACAATCTCTCCACCTCATAATTACCCGCCTCTACAATTGTGTGAAGTTGTCCTTTGGGTGGTGGATTTTCTTTTATACACACAGGTTAACTGTTGAGTGTTAAAACCCCAGCACCGTTTCAGTTCTTGACACAAACRGATGCGCCTGGCACCTACAACCATACCCCGTTCAAAGGCACTTAAATATTTTGTCTTGCCCATTCACCCTCTCAATGGCACACGTACACGATCCATGTCTCAATTGTCTCAAGGCTTAAGAATCCTTCTTTCACCGGTCTCCTTCATCTCCACTGATTGAAGTGGATTTAACAGGTGACAGCTATGATCCCTTATTGATTTCACCTGGATTCCCCTGGTCAGTCTATGTTATAGAAAGAGCAGGCTTCATAATGTTTTGTACACTCAGTGTGCGCCGTCATCAGCCCTTATAGGATTATTGACAGTGTCTGTGTRCGTCTCTGTGTGTACACGGTCCAACTACAGAACTGTCAACTCATCAACTGACAGCACCGTTTAGCACTAACGCAAGTCTCCATCAGCTGTCAACGTCATTTGCATGAAATCGATAGCAGATGGGGGTCTGTGCCACCAATTTCATTATGCAGGGTTGTTGCAAAGATCATCTCCATGATAGATGAGATGGTGACACGTCGACATGCACTTCTCATGGCCCAGAGTTGCACCCCAATCACAGTACCATGAGACATGCTTTAATCCTCTTCTTAAAGKGCAAGAGAGAAAGAGACATCTTGTTTACTATCTTTGGTATTTGATGCTCACTTTCTAGGTCCCCTTTCCGTTTGAAAACATTTAGTGTTTTCAAACAGAAATGATAGAGAATTCAAAATCAATTACGTTTAATGTGTATGCCATATCCAAATGTTAAAAAACGTGTGCAGTGCATTCTGTTTTTCAAACTATTTCAGGCTGCATTACTTCAGGATAATTGTAAATGTAAATACTTCCAAAATACACATCACATACCGCTGCTTTATTACCTGGGTCTTGTGGTGTAGCTACTGTATCTATACTCAGCATGCCCGGCAGCGGTGTTGTGTGTAGTGTGTTGTGTATTGTGTGTGTTTGTGTAGTGTGTAGTTTGTGGTGTTGGACAGGAGAGCGTGATGTATCACCCTGCGAGAGCCTACTGACAGCCTGTGATGATGGATGGCCTGATTATGGAGTGCTTTTTACACATACACAATTTACATCACACTGAGCAGCGGGGTCTGGCAGGGCTACAACACACACACCTGAACGCGTCTTGCTGTTTGTAGTGTGTTGTGTGTTGTGTATTGTGCGTGTGTTTGTGTAGTGTGTAGTTTGTAGTGTCTTGCGGTGTGCACATATAGATGGGGGAAGGAAATAACAAAAGAAATATGGCAAAATCATGACGTTCCCTCACAAAGAAAATGGCGTTCCCTCATGTTCTGAAGCCGACCTTTGGTGTTCCGGGATGCATGATAAGATGTCAAATCAGATTTCCAGGAGTGTATGTTGAGTGTCATGTGGTGCGTTTGATTGTTGGGAGTTCACTTTATGTGGATCAGCCTGAAAACGTCATCCTGGCATGTTTTTGCAAAAAAGTTAAATGTCACAGTAGCTGACGTTTTTCTCAATACATTGCAGTCAAAGGGAAAATATGTGTGTCACAGTAGTTGACGTTTTTCTCAATACATTGCAGTCAATGGGAAAAGATGAGAGTCACAGTGTTGACATTTTTCTCAGTACATTGCAGTCAAWGTGAAATGATGAGTGTCACAGGGTTGACATTTTTCTCAATACATTGCAGTCAATGGGAAAAGCTGAGTGTCACATGGTTGACATATTTCTCTGTACATTGCAGTCAATGGGAAAAGCTGAGTGTCACATGGTTGACATATTTCTCTGTACATTGCAGTCAATGGGAAAATATGAGTGTCACAGGGGTGATGTTTATGTCAATACATAGCAACCAATGAGAAAAATTAACCGATTGAATCTTATGCCAATAAACAGTAGTCAATGCGAAAGGATGAGTATCACAGGGTTGACGTTTATATCGATACAGTGCAGTCAATGGGAAAAGATGAGTGTCACAGGGGTGATGCCCAAGTGAATAAATTGAATTCAATGGGGGAAGATTAACATCACAATATGGATGCATAGAGAAAGGCATCACAGACACTCCCTCCCTCCCTCCTTCTGTATCTTCTATCTCTTTCTCTGTACTCTACATATTATCTTTCTCTCGTTCCCCCTCCCTCCATTCTATCTCATTCCTTCTTTCCCTCCTCCCTCTAATCTATTTCTCTCCCTCTACCTTCTGTCTCTCCCTCCTGTCTCTCCCACCTCCACTTCTCTCTCCACTTTCCCAATTCCACAGACAGGATATTGATGTATAGATATGTATTGGGGCATAACTCAGTACATCGCATTCAAAACAAAAAAGTTGGTGAAAGAGCTGCAATGGGCAAATTGGTCAAAGACAGACAGACAGACAGACAGACAGACAGATCCACAGACAGACAGGCAGGCAGGCAGGCAGGCAGGCAGGCAGGCAGGCAGGCAGGCAGGCAGGCAGGCAGGCAGGCAGACAGACAGGCAGGCAGGCAGGCAGGCAGGCAGGCAGGCAGGCAGGCAGGCAGGCAGGCAGGCAGGCAGGCAGACAGACAGACATAAACTCACAGACAGACAGACAGAGATATCCACTCACAGACAGACACACAAACAGAGAGATATTTAAACTCACAGACAGGCAGAGATGGAGGCAGGCAGGCAAGCAGGCAGACAAACTCTAAACTCAACCCTAAACTTAACCCTAACCATAGCTTCATGTCCACATCCCAGCTCAACCCTAACCATAGCCATAACTCTAACCCTAGACCTCTACATCTTGGCTCAGCTCTTGGAGTTAGGGTTGATTGACTTCGACAGAAGGGTTGAGCCAAGATATGGAGATGAAGTGAGGGTTAAGGTTAGGGTTATGGTTAGGGTCATTGTTAGAGTTAGGGTTGAGCCGGGAGTTCATATTAAGCTAAGGTAAGGATTAGGGTTAGGGTTGAGGCTAGGTTTCGGGATGAGCCAGGATATGGACCTGAAGCTAAAGTTAGGGTTACGGTTAGGGTTGAGCTGGGAGTGAACATGAAGCTAGGGGTTCAGGTTAGGGCCTAGACATAACCCTAACGTTAACCGGCAAGGGGGGGGGGTAACAGATAGTTTTGCTCTAGGACGCCCACAGGCCTCACAAGACTCATCTGAAGGTATATATGGAGACTGTTTAGTGCCAAAAATAAGGGGTAAAAAAATAAATTACTCCTGATCTTATATCTCGCAGATATAGGACAGAAACTTCAGAAGAAAAGTTCCTTTCGATTTTCTGGGGGGGAATATCTGTTGTTCAATTGAATGAATCTGTTATTCAATGCCTTTGTATGGGCTAAAAGCAGTAAAGCCTTTTCTTTTAATATATTTTCGGGGGGATACTTCAAGGTGTCTTAAAATTCTAAATCAAATAGCTAAATGATCCTTGGTATGACCTTCTTAAAACAATTCCATATATCTTAGGTCAATCCATCCTAACACATGTTTTGATTGATCTGAAACTGTCTGTCTGTCTGTCTGTCTGTCTGTCTGTCTGTCTGTCTGTCTGTCTGTCTGTCTGTCTGTCTGTCTGTCTGTCTGTCTGTCTGTGTCTGTCTGTCTGTCTGTCTGTCTGTCTGTCTGTCTGTCTGTGTCTGTCTGTCTGTCTTGTCTGCTGTCTGTCTGTCTGTGGGAGAAAAGAGGGAGAGAGGAGGAAGAGGCAGAGAGAGAGCGACGAGAGGAGGGATGTAGGGAAAGAAGGACAAGAGAATGAAGGGGAGGAGAGAGAGTGAAGGGAGAGATGAGGGAGGGGGGAGAGGGGCGAGAGGGAGGGAAATGGTGAAGGAGGGAGGGGGAGAACAAGGAAGGAGGGGAGAGAGAGTCAACAGACTGACAGAGGTGGGAGAGAGAGGTGGAGAAAGTGTGGAGAGGAGGGAGAGGCAGGGAAAGAGGAGGGAGATAGAATGGAGGGGGGAGGGAAAGAGAGAAGGGGAGAGTGAGGGAATGGAGAGAGAGAGAGAGAAGAGAAGGTGAAGGAAGGATAGAAGGATAGGGAGAAAGATTTGAGAGAGAGATAAGGAAAGAAGGAGGCAGAGGTAATGGAAGGGGGAGGGGGAGAGGGAGGTGGGGGGTGAAAGAAGAGGGGAGGGAGAAAGAAGAGAAATGGGGGGTAAATAGGAGGTAGAGAGTGAGAGAGAGACAAACATTAGATAAACAAGAAAAATGTAAATCCTGTGACACTCATCTTTTCCCATTGACAGCAATGTATTGAGAACAATTACTGCAATGTATTACTAAAACGTCAACCCTGTGACTCATTCTTTCCCATTGACTGCAATGTACTGAGAAAAACATCAACCCTGTGACACTCATCTTTTCCCATTGACTGCAATGTACTGAGAAAAAACATCAACCCTGTGACACTCATCTTTTCCCATTGACTGCAATGTATTGAGAAAACATCAGCTATTGATGACATTTGACCTTTTTGCAAAAACGTGCCAGAATGACATTTTCCTATGATATCATGTTGGTAGTGCACACTGCACAGCCTGTACCATTGATCAGTAGCCTGTACTAGTGTGTGTGTGTGTGTGTCTGCCGGCGCCAGTGCCTTCCTGGTCTGTGTGTCAGTGGCGCTGGCTGTACGTGTGGCGTTAGCCTTCATGTTCTCTCGTGTTCAGCAGGTTGGACAAGCCTTGCTGCGTTAATGCAAATTACATGCTGAGTAATGAGTGATGGGCCAAATTACAGGCTGAACAATGAATAGAGGTAGGCAGCTCTTATTAGTCTCCACAGAAAGCCATTGATTTATGAGGCACTGCCACGCTCGTCTGAGTTACTCTCCTGAAAATGATATCTACATTGAGAAGTGATGTTCTCTATTAAGTCGTTCCTTCTCCCTCCCTCCCTCCTACCTTCCCCTTGGCCTACGGGTGTACATGATTGTTTAGAATCAGCGAGAGTTGTAAGGAAGCCTTAAATTACCCATTATGACTGTCAGACATCAACCGCCTTAGTCTTACACAAGTCTGACTTATGATTCATTTACTTTGTGCCTCTGATTACTAGCCCAATACGGCTCGCTGCTCCAGATTACTTATTGAGGGGTGGGTGAGATTGATCGCTCTGTGTGATCTGCTGCAGTATTTCAGCAGAGCAGCGGTGTACAGTAGGTGGAGCGCTGGAGTGACAGCAACTCACGCTAGATCAATTTCTGGACTTTCACAGATTATTAAAGCTCGGTTAGATTAACACACCCCACTATGTCATTTGCTCTCAGTATTTCCGTGAAGATAAAAAGAGTTGGGCCCTGTAAGAGATATGAGACCTGCTCTAGACTGATGTACTGCATCATGTCATCATGGCTATTTTGCTAAATGAGAATTTAACTGGATGCAGGGGTTTGTGACACTTGTGATAGAGTTTTCATGCTAGCTGTTGTGCATTGCAGACATTGGTTGACAGAGCTGTTATTTCACTTCACTTCACATTGTCTAACAATTGGGATTTTTTTTTGGTCAGCCCTCAATGAGCCAACCATCGACTATGGGTTCCAGAGGCTGCAGAAGTCATCCCCAGGCACCCGGGTGACCCCGAGAGGTTACCAAAGGTCAGTGTTATGTCTCATCTTCACAGAAATTGACATTACAACACCATATAGACACAACAAACGACACCATACACACACCACAGCTGCTAACCCAACAGCAGCATCAAAGACCAAGAAACAAAACAACATCAAAAGAAGATCGAACTTTTGAACCAAACAGAAATACAGTACACACACACACACACACACACTGGTGCGTCCATGTAGCATTGATTTGGGAATGTATTTGTTTAGTAAGAGGAGAGAGAGGGAGGCAGGCGGGTGGTAAACTTTCTGTGTGGCAAAATAGCTCAATCAGACGTCTTTCCCTCCAGTAGTCTGTGGAGATGATAATCTCCTGGTCGTCTGGGCCGTCATTACCCCGCTCATGTTTTCCCTTTCGTTCTCCACAGCTCCATTTGGTTTAATCTGTGTTTACATGACTCTACGCTCGTAAACCCCCCAGTCTTAGTGTGGCTAAAAGGCCAGAGCGACACATTATTATGCGTTAGGTCTCACTGTTTTCTTAGAACCAGTAAAGGAGTTGAAAGGCTCTTGATTCCCACATGCTTGTGACACATATCCGGTAGCCTGCCATTTTGGCATTTTTCAACATGAAAACAAAGCCACATATTTCAGCCATTCTTTGATTCTCTACTATTTCTATTTCCTCTGATAAAATCTATTACTGGGCTCATCTGATTGCGACCCTGCTAGTTCCCATTCGGTATAAGTGGCATTCCATATGTCGTCAAATGTAATATTATGACTGATTAGTTTGCACAGACTCCCTTGGCACGCAGTAAATTGGTGACCAACTCAGAGTTTTAATAATACCATAAAGCCTTTTAAGACCTTATCTATTAAAGCCCAGCATGCAACACTGCAATATCATTAACGTCCAACGGACAATTTAATAAAGACCAGGCTGTTGGGTGTAGTATGGACGACTGGGCAAAGTCAATAGGAAGATATACGACATCGCAGCCAGCAGTCTCTGGTGCACTATATGAAGTGTTTCAATTGAAGTTTGGTCCCCGTAGAGACTCAAAACAACACCTGGACATGAAATGTAACTCTAATTTCAACAGTACATTTGTAAGACCAAAGGAAAGGTTCACTTAGCTTTTATGGCTGCAAGTCTCCCTGCCCTGGGTCTCTCTGTCTCACACACTCAATTTAGTCAGTACATCTCTGTAAAATTTGCAATTTGAACATAACAAGGAATATTGTGATGCATACTTTTATTACAGCATACATTTTTTCTTCTTGGAGAACAAAATACGTTTTGGCGATAAAACACATTTTGACTCAATCTGAGATGAGTTTCCTCAGTGTGCTTACTTAAAGCAGGGTCTCCCCCCAGCCCTCACATGGACCAATCTCAGAGTGAGATGAAACCCTGCACTTCCAATAAATAATATAAATATTTGATTTGCTCTCTAATGGACCCAAATATGGGGTTCAGGGGGCCATGTAAATGATTCTACAGAGTGATTCATCATTGTTAAGCTTGCCATCTGAGGGTCGCCTCGAGGGGTCAACAGCACACTGCCAATATACAAGCCTCAGGGTGGATGGCATGTACATTTGGAACAAGAAGGGAGACGGCGTGAAGAGAACAGCCATTACGGGCTGCAGGTGAGGCGGAAAGACTCTATAAAAAGGAGATAAAGCTGGAGGAGGCGAAGTATGCATTAGCAGAAAGGCAAATCGACACCGGGCCCCCCTCCTCAATGACTTCACCCTCCAGTTGATAATATTACGGCGCTATTGATTTCCACCATCCTTTTCCCCAGGACCAGTAAGACAAGTGGTAATTGTGAGGAGACAGAAAGCCAATATGGGCGTGCTCATGGATTGCAAGGGATGCACGCTAATATTGTTGCTACACTGAGAAAAAAGGGGAAGGTGCTCTGATTGAAGTTTACCTRGTAATTTTAAGACAACATTGCAGATGACAAACTGACCCTATGGGAGAAGCAGCGATAAAAAAAATCCAATGCAGAGTCCAGAGTGAATATGAAAGTAATAAGTGTGAGCAGTCAAGTGATGCAAAAGGAGATTGCTTTGCGGGCATGGCGTTAAGTGAACAGAGACTTCGGAATTCACCCTCCTTTTTAAGATCTTGTTATAAAACAATTTTCGATTCATCATATGAAGAAGACAATTTATAATACCATTTTGTGCCCTGTGGCAGTAATGGACAAATAGACTGGATGTCACACTGTACCACACTCAATTTCTCCTTTCTTCTGTAACAAATTAGATTAATTACTCAATTAAAAGCAGAAAAGCAATATTGTTTTATTATTAAGTTGATTGCATTCCTTCTCTCTTTGTTTTCCAAAATAAACACAAACCTATTCTTTTCCAATTCTTTGTGTAATCCACAAGCAGAAAACAAATATTACAAATATGTTCATGTGAAGCAATTACCAATGTTTTTAAATGAATGTCTATTCTACATCTAATGGCCCTATCCTTCTGAATGTATTCAGGCTAGAGCTAGCACGCTAATTGCCTTATATTTTTATAATGATATTAACACTCAAAGCTACATAACCTGGGCCCCATTTTATTAACTGTGATAACATCAATAGAAATACGAAGATCATCTATGGGCAAAACAACGAAGATCATCTATGGGCTTTAATTGTTTTCAATTTAACATGGTGCTCTGATATGTCTGTCTCCATGACAAGAATGGCAATTACATTATATATCCAGATTTACATGGAAATGCCCCAGAACACCATTCGATGCTAATCGTATTCACAGCGTGAGCCGATATGCGTGAAAGTGTCTCGTCGGAAACAAAACAAACTCTGTGGTTGATTGGGTACCACACTTCCCATCATCCTGGGATGTGACTAGGCCACCACTTAAGCATAGCCCTGCGAGTGAGCTTGGTTAGTTAAGACGCCACGCGGTAAACGACAGATTAAGGATGAGAGGCAATATCGTTTTCTCTCACAATCTCACACGCACATGAAACAATGCATCAGTAGCAGCATGCAACCACCACACACACCCATCCAGATAGCAAATTATATATCCGAGGCCTAAGAAATCCGCCTTCCCAATTGTTTTAGTAATTAATGTTTTATTAGGTTTTGTTGGTGTGTCAATGACAACTGATTGTTTGGAAACAAGCTTAGCTGTAGCCTGTGCCCCAAGATTAATAACATTGAGTTAATGAAGTGGGAAATTAAAAGTTAATCTTGGCTAACGATCATACT